>NW_027672293.1:0-466866 GCF_964165515.1 Mesoplodon bidens | reverse complement strand
GGAGGGTCAGGCTACGTGCTGTCGCACAGGTCAGTGCCAGCGTACAGGTCAGGAGTAGGGTACGGCGTAAGGTAAGGTGTAGGGCTGGTGGTGGGTTTCTATTCCGGGCTAGGGTTAGGGTTAGGGAACGGCAAGGCTTAGGGCACAGGTGAGGGTACGGAAACGTGGGAGGGTCAGGCTACGTGCTGACGCACGGGTCAGTGCCACCGTACGGGTCAGGAGTAGGGTATGGCGTAAGGTAAGGTGTAGGGCTGGTGGTGGGTTTCTATTCCGGGCTAGGGTTTGGGTTAGGGAACGGCAAGGCTTAGGGCACAGGTGAGGGTAGGGAAAAGTGGGAGGGTCAGGGTACGTGCTGAAGCATGGGTCAGTGCCAGCGTACGGGCCAGGAGTAGGCAACGACGTAAGGTAAGGTGTAGGGCTGGTGGTTGGTTTCCGTTCCAGGCTAGGGTTAGGGTTAGGGAACGGCAAGGCTTAGGGCACAGGTGAGGGTACGAAACGTGGTAGGGTCGGTCTACGTGCTGACGCACGGTTCAGTGCCAGCGTACGGGCCAGGAATAGGGTACGGCGTAAGGTAAGGTGTAGGGCTGGTGGTGGGTTTCCGTTCCGGGCTAGGGTTAGGGTTAGGGAACGGCAAGGCTTAGGGCACAGGTGAGGGTACGGAAACGTGGGAGGGACAGGCTACGTGCTGACGCACGGGTCAGTGCCAGCGTACGGGCCAGGAGTAGGGTACGGCATAAGGTATGGTGTAGGGCTTGTGGTTGATTTCCGTTCCAGGCTAGGGTAAGGTTTAGGGAACGGCAAGGCTTAGGGCACATGTGAGGGTACAGAAACGTGGGAGGGTCGGGCTACGTGCTGACGCACGGTTCATTGCCAGCGTACGGGCCAGGAGTAGGCAACGGCGTAGGATAATGTGTAGGGCTGGTGGTGGATTTGCGTTCTGGGCTAGGGTTAGGGTTAGGGAACGGCAAGGCTTAGGGCACAGGTCAGGGTACGGAAACGCGGGAGGGTAAGGCTACGTGCTGATGCATGGGTCAGTGCCATAGTACAGGCCTGAAGTTGGCAACGGCGTAGGGTAAGGTGTAGGGCTGGTGGTGGGTTTCCGTTCCGGGCTAGGGTTAGGGTTAGGGAACGGCAAGGCTTAGGGCACAGGTGAGAGTACGGAAACGTGGGAGGGTCAGGCTACGTGCTGACGCACGGGTCAGTGCCAGCGTACGGGCCAGGAGTAGGCAACGGCGTAGGATAAAGTGTAGGGCTGGTGGTGGATTTGCGTTCCGGGCTAGGGTCATGGTTAGGGAACGGCAAGGCTTAGGGCACAGGTGAGGGTACGGAAACGTGGGAGCGTCAGGCTACGTGCTGACGCACGGGTCAGTGCCAGCGTACGGGTCAGGAGTAGGGTACGTCGTAAGGTAAGGTGTAGGGCTGGTGGTGGGTTTCTATTCCGGGGTAGGGTTAGGGTTAGGGAACGGCAAGGCTTAGGGCACAGGTGAGTGTACGGAAACGTGGGAGGGTCAGGCTACGTTCTGACGCACGGGTCAGTGCCAGCGTACGGGCCAGGAGTAGGCAACGGCGTAGGATAAAGTGTAGGGCTGGTGGTGGATTTGCGTTGTGGGCTAGGGTTAGGGTTAGGGAACGGCAAGGCTTAGGGCACAGGTGAGGGTACGGAAACGTGGGAGCGTCAGGCTAAGTGCTGACGCACGGGTCAGTTCCAGCGTACGGGTCAGGAGTAGGGTACGGCGTAAGGTAAGGTGTAGGGCTGGTGGTGGGTTTCTATTCCGGGCTAGGGTTAGGGTTAGGGAACGGCAAGGCTTAGGGCACAAGTGAGGGTACGGAAACGTGGGAGGGTCAGGCTACGTGCTGACGCACGGTTCAGTGCCAGCGTACGGGCCAGGAATAGGGTACGGCGTAAGGTAAGGTGTAGGGCTGGTGGTGGGTTTCCATTTCGGTCTAGGGTTAGGGTTAGGGTACGGCAAGGCTTAGGGCACAGCTGAGTGCACGGAAACGTGGGAGGGTCAGGCTACGTGCTGACGCACGGGTCAGTGCCAGCGTACGGGCCAGGAGTAGGCAACGGCGTAAGGTAAGGTGTAGGGCTGATGGTTGGTTTCCGTTCCAGGCTAGGGTTAGAGTTATGGAACGGCAAGGCTTAGGGCACAGGTGAGGGTACGGAAACGTGGGAGGGTCGGGCTCCGTGCTGACGCACGGGTCAGTGCCAGCGTACTGGCCAGGAGTAGGCAACGGCGTAGGATAAAGTGTAGGGCTGGTGGTGGATTTGCGTTCCGGGCTAGGGTTAGGGTTAGGGAACGGCAAGGCTTAGGGCACAGGTGAGGGTACGGAAACGTGGGAGGGTCAGGCTACGTGCTGACTCACGGGTCAGTGCCAGCATACGGGTCAGGAGTAGGGTACGGCATAAGGTAAGGTGTAGGGCTGGTGGTGGGTTTCTATTCCGGTCTAGGGTTAGGGTTACGGAACGGCAAGGCTTAGGGCACAGGTCAGGGTACGGAAACGCGGGAGGGTAAGGCTACGTGCTGATGAACGGGTCAGTGCCAGAGTACAGGCCAGGAGTAGGAAACGGCGTAGGGTAAGGTGTAGGGCTGGTGGTTGGTTTCCATTCCAGGCTAGGGTTAGGGTTAGGGAACGGCAAGGCTTAGGGCACAGGTGAGGGTACGGAAACGTGGGAGGGTCGGGCTACGTGCTGACGCACGGGTCAGTGCCACCGTACGGGCCAGGAGTAGGCAACGGCATAGGATAAAGTGTAGGGCTGGTGGTGGATTTGCGTTCCAGGCTAGGGTTAGGGTTAGGGAACGGCAAGGCTTAGGGCACAGGTGAGGGTACGGAAACGTGGGAGGGTCAGGCTACGTGCTGACGCACGGTTCAGTGCCAGAGTACGGGCCAGGAATAGGGTACGGCGTAAGGTAAGGTGTAGGGCTGGTGGTGGGTTTCCGTTCTGGCCTAGGGTTAGGGTTAGGGAACGGAAAGGCTTAGGGCACAGGTGAGGGTACGGAAACGTGGGAGGGTCAGGCTACGTGCTGACGCACGGGTCAGTGCCAACGTACGGGCCAGGAGTAGGGTACGGCGTAAGGTAAGGTGTAGGGCTTGTGGTTGATTTCCGTTCCAGGCTAGGGTTAGGGTTAGGGAATGGCAAGGCTTAGGGCAAAGGAGAGGGTACGGAAACGTGGGAGGGTCGGGCCCCGTGCCGACGCACGGGTTAGTGCCAGCATACGGGCCAGGAGTAGGCAATGGCGTAGGATAAAGTGTAGGGCTGGTGGTGGGTTTCCATTCCGGGCTAGGGTTAGGGTTAGGGAACGGCAACGCTTAGGGCACAGGTGAGGGTACGGAAACGTGGGAGGGTCAGGCTACGTGCTGACGCACGGGTCAGTGCCAGCGTACGGGCCAGGAGTAGGCAACGGCTTAAGGTAAGGTGTAGGGCTGGTGGTGGGTTTCGATTCCGGGCTAGGGTTAGGGTTAGGGAACGGCAAGGCTTAGGGCACAGGTGAGGGTACAGAAACGTAGGAGGGTCGGGCTACGTGCTGACGCACGGGTCAGTGCCAGCGTACGGGCCAGGAGTAGGCAACGGCGTAGGATAAAGTGTATGGCTGGTGGTGGATTTGCCTTCCGGGCTAGGGTTAGGGTTAGGGAACAGCAAGGCTTAGGGCACAGGTGAGGGTACGGAAACGTGGGAGGGTCAGGCTACGTGCTGACGCACAGGTCAGTGCCAGCGTACAGGTCAGGAGTAGGGTACGGCGTAAGGAAAAGTGTAGGGCTGGTGGTGGGTTTCTATTCCGGGCTAGGGTTAGGGTTAGGGAACGGCAAGGCTTAGGGCACAGGTGAGGGTACGGAAACGTGGGAGGGTCAGGCTACGTGCTGACACACGTGTCAGTGCCAGCGTACGGGCCAGGAGTAGGCAACGGCGTAGGATAAAGTGTAGGGCTGGTGGTGGGTTTCCATTCCGGGCTAGGGTTAGGGTTAGGGAACGGCAACGCTTAGGGCACAGGTGAGGGTACGGAAACGTGGGAGGGTCAGGCTACGTGCTGACGCACGGGTCAGTGCCAGCGTACGGGCCAGGAGTAGGCAACGGCTTAAGGTAAGGTATAGGGCTGGTGGTGGGTTTCTATTCCGGGCTAGGGTTAGGGTTAGGGAACGGCAAGGCTTAGGGCACAGGTGAGGGTACAGAAACGTGGGAGGGTCGGGCTACGTGCTGACGCACGGGTCAGTGCCAGCGTACGGGCCAGGAGTAGGCAACGGCTTAAGGTAAGGTGTAGGGCTGGTGGTGGGTTTCTATTCCGGGCTAGGGTTAGGGTTAGGGAACGGCAAGGCTTAGGGCACAGGTGAGGGTACAGAAACGTGGGAGGGTCGGGCTACGTGCTGACGCACGGGTCAGTGCCAGCGTACGGGCCAGGAGTAGGCAACGGCGTAGGATAAAGTGTAGGGCTGGTGGTGGATTTGCGTTCGGGGCTAGGGTTAGGGTTAGGGAACGGCAAGGCTTAGGGCACAGGTGAGGGTACGGAAACGTGGGAGGGTCAGGCTACGTGCTGTCGCACAGGTCAGTGCCAGCGTACAGGTCAGGAGTAGGGTACGGCGTAAGGTAAGGTGTAGGGCTGGTGGTGGGTTTCTATTCCGGGCTAGGGTTAGGGTTAGGGAACGGCAAGGCTTAGGGCACAGGTGAGGGTACGGAAACGTGGGAGGGTCAGGCTACGTGCTGACGCACGGGTCAGTGCCACCGTACGGGTCAGGAGTAGGGTATGGCGTAAGGTAAGGTGTAGGGCTGGTGGTGGGTTTCTATTCCGGGCTAGGGTTTGGGTTAGGGAACGGCAAGGCTTAGGGCACAGGTGAGGGTAGGGAAAAGTGGGAGGGTCAGGGTACGTGCTGAAGCATGGGTCAGTGCCAGCGTACGGGCCAGGAGTAGGCAACGACGTAAGGTAAGGTGTAGGGCTGGTGGTTGGTTTCCGTTCCAGGCTAGGGTTAGGGTTAGGGAACGGCAAGGCTTAGGGCACAGGTGAGGGTACGAAACGTGGTAGGGTCGGTCTACGTGCTGACGCACGGTTCAGTGCCAGCGTACGGGCCAGGAATAGGGTACGGCGTAAGGTAAGGTGTAGGGCTGGTGGTGGGTTTCCGTTCCGGGCTAGGGTTAGGGTTAGGGAACGGCAAGGCTTAGGGCACAGGTGAGGGTACGGAAACGTGGGAGGGACAGGCTACGTGCTGACGCACGGGTCAGTGCCAGCGTACGGGCCAGGAGTAGGGTACGGCATAAGGTATGGTGTAGGGCTTGTGGTTGATTTCCGTTCCAGGCTAGGGTAAGGTTTAGGGAACGGCAAGGCTTAGGGCACATGTGAGGGTACAGAAACGTGGGAGGGTCGGGCTACGTGCTGACGCACGGTTCATTGCCAGCGTACGGGCCAGGAGTAGGCAACGGCGTAGGATAATGTGTAGGGCTGGTGGTGGATTTGCGTTCTGGGCTAGGGTTAGGGTTAGGGAACGGCAAGGCTTAGGGCACAGGTCAGGGTACGGAAACGCGGGAGGGTAAGGCTACGTGCTGATGCATGGGTCAGTGCCATAGTACAGGCCTGAAGTTGGCAACGGCGTAGGGTAAGGTGTAGGGCTGGTGGTGGGTTTCCGTTCCGGGCTAGGGTTAGGGTTAGGGAACGGCAAGGCTTAGGGCACAGGTGAGAGTACGGAAACGTGGGAGGGTCAGGCTACGTGCTGACGCACGGGTCAGTGCCAGCGTACGGGCCAGGAGTAGGCAACGGCGTAGGATAAAGTGTAGGGCTGGTGGTGGATTTGCGTTCCGGGCTAGGGTCATGGTTAGGGAACGGCAAGGCTTAGGGCACAGGTGAGGGTACGGAAACGTGGGAGCGTCAGGCTACGTGCTGACGCACGGGTCAGTGCCAGCGTACGGGTCAGGAGTAGGGTACGTCGTAAGGTAAGGTGTAGGGCTGGTGGTGGGTTTCTATTCCGGGGTAGGGTTAGGGTTAGGGAACGGCAAGGCTTAGGGCACAGGTGAGTGTACGGAAACGTGGGAGGGTCAGGCTACGTTCTGACGCACGGGTCAGTGCCAGCGTACGGGCCAGGAGTAGGCAACGGCGTAGGATAAAGTGTAGGGCTGGTGGTGGATTTGCGTTGTGGGCTAGGGTTAGGGTTAGGGAACGGCAAGGCTTAGGGCACAGGTGAGGGTACGGAAACGTGGGAGCGTCAGGCTAAGTGCTGACGCATGGGTCAGTTCCAGCGTACGGGTCAGGAGTAGGGTACGGCGTAAGGTAAGGTGTAGGGCTGGTGGTGGGTTTCTATTCCGGGCTAGGGTTAGGGTTAGGGAACGGCAAGGCTTAGGGCACAAGTGAGGGTACGGAAACGTGGGAGGGTCAGGCTACGTGCTGACGCACGGTTCAGTGCCAGCGTACGGGCCAGGAATAGGGTACGGCGTAAGGTAAGGTGTAGGGCTGGTGGTGGGTTTCCATTCCGGTCTAGGGTTAGGGTTAGGGTACGGCAAGGCTTAGGGCACAGCTGAGGGCACGGAAACGTGGGAGGGTCAGGCTACGTGCTGACGCACGGGTCAGTGCCAGCGTACGGGCCAGGAGTAGGCAACGGCGTAAGGTAAGGTGTAGGGCTGATGGTTGGTTTCCGTTCCAGGCTAGGGTTAGAGTTATGGAACGGCAAGGCTTAGGGCACAGGTGAGGGTACGGAAACGTGGGAGGGTCGGGCTCCGTGCTGACGCACGGGTCAGTGCCAGCGTACTGGCCAGGAGTAGGCAACGGCGTAGGATAAAGTGTAGGGCTGGTGGTGGATTTGCGTTCCGGGCTAGGGTTAGGGTTAGGGAACGGCAAGGCTTAGGGCACAGGTGAGGGTACGGAAACGTGGGAGGGTCAGGCTACGTGCTGACTCACGGGTCAGTGCCAGCATACGGGTCAGGAGTAGGGTACGGCATAAGGTAAGGTGTAGGGCTGGTGGTGGGTTTCTATTCCGGTCTAGGGTTAGGGTTAGGGAACGGCAAGGCTTAGGGCACAGGTCAGGGTACGGAAACGCGGGAGGGTAAGGCTACGTGCTGATGAACGGGTCAGTGCCAGAGTACAGGCCAGGAGTAGGAAACGGCGTAGGGTAAGGTGTAGGGCTGGTGGTTGGTTTCCATTCCAGGCTAGGGTTAGGGTTAGGGAACGGCAAGGCTTAGGGCACAGGTGAGGGTACGGAAACGTGGGAGGGTCGGGCTACGTGCTGACGCACGGGTCAGTGCCACCGTACGGGCCAGGAGTAGGCAACGGCATAGGATAAAGTGTAGGGCTGGTGGTGGATTTGCGTTCCAGGCTAGGGTTAGGGTTAGGGAACGGCAAGGCTTAGGGCACAGGTGAGGGTACGGAAACGTGGGAGGGTCAGGCTACGTGCTGACGCACGGTTCAGTGCCAGAGTACGGGCCAGGAATAGGGTACGGCGTAAGGTAAGGTGTAGGGCTGGTGGTGGGTTTCCGTTCTGGCCTAGGGTTAGGGTTAGGGAACGGAAAGGCTTAGGGCACAGTTGAGGGTACGGAAACGTGGGAGGGTCAGGCTACGTGCTGACGCACGGGTCAGTGCCAACGTACGGGCCAGGAGTAGGGTACGGCGTAAGGTAAGGTGTAGGGCTTGTGGTTGATTTCCGTTCCAGGCTAGGGTTAGGGTTAGGGAATGGCAAGGCTTAGGGCAAAGGAGAGGGTACGGAAACGTGGGAGGGTCGGGCCCCGTGCCGACGCACGGGTTAGTGCCAGCATAAGGGCCAGGAGTAGGCAATGGCGTAGGATAAAGTGTAGGGCTGGTGGTGGGTTTCCATTCCGGGCTAGGGTTAGGGTTAGGGAACGGCAACGCTTAGGGCACAGGTGAGGGTACGGAAACGTGGGAGGGTCAGGCTACGTGCTGACGCACGGGTCAGTGCCAGCGTACGGGCCAGGAGTAGGCAACGGCTTAAGGTAAGGTGTAGGGCTGGTGGTGGGTTTCTATTCCGGGCTAGGGTTAGGGTTAGGGAACGGCAAGGCTTAGGGCACAGGTGAGGGTACAGAAACGTGGGAGGGTCGGGCTACGTGCTGACGCACGGGTCAGTGCCAGCGTACGGGCCAGGAGTAGGCAACGGCGTAGGATAAAGTGTATGGCTGGTGGTGGATTTGCGTTCCGGGCTAGGGTTAGGGTTAGGGAACAGCAAGGCTTAGGGCACAGGTGAGGGTACGGAAACGTGGGAGGGTCAGGCTACGTGCTGACGCACAGGTCAGTGCCAGCGTACAGGTCAGGAGTAGGGTACGGCGTAAGGAAAAGTGTAGGGCTGGTGGTGGGTTTCTATTCCGGGCTAGGGTTAGGGTTAGGGAACGGCAAGGCTTAGGGCACAGGTGAGGGTACGGAAACGTGGGAGGGTCAGGCTACGTGCTGACACACGTGTCAGTGCCAGCGTACGGGCCAGGAGTAGGCAACGGCGTAGGATAAAGTGTAGGGCTGGTGGTGGGTTTCCATTCCGGGCTAGGGTTAGGGTTAGGGAACGGCAACGCTTAGGGCACAGGTGAGGGTACGGAAACGTGGGAGGGTCAGGCTACGTGCTGACGCACGGGTCAGTGCCAGCGTACGGGCCAGGAGTAGGCAACGGCTTAAGGTAAGGTATAGGGCTGGTGGTGGGTTTCTATTCCGGGCTAGGGTTAGGGTTAGGGAACGGCAAGGCTTAGGGCACAGGTGAGGGTACAGAAACGTGGGAGGGTCGGGCTACGTGCTGACGCACGGGTCAGTGCCAGCGTACGGGCCAGGAGTAGGCAACGGCTTAAGGTAAGGTGTAGGGCTGGTGGTGGGTTTCTATTCCGGGCTAGGGTTAGGGTTAGGGAACGGCAAGGCTTAGGGCACAGGTGAGGGTACAGAAACGTGGGAGGGTCGGGCTACGTGCTGACGCACGGGTCAGTGCCAGCGTACGGGCCAGGAGTAGGCAACGGCGTAGGATAAAGTGTAGGGCTGGTGGTGGATTTGCGTTCGGGGCTAGGGTTAGGGTTAGGGAACGGCAAGGCTTAGGGCACAGGTGAGGGTACGGAAACGTGGGAGGGTCAGTCTACGTGCTGACGCACAGGTCAGTGCCAGCGTACAGGTCAGGAGTAGGGTACGGCGTAAGGTAAGGTGTAGGGCTGGTGGTGGGTTTCTATTCCGGGCTAGGGTTAGGGTTAGGGAACGGCAAGGCTTAGGGCACAGGTGAGGGTACGGAAACGTGGGAGGGTCAGGCTACGTGCTGACGCACGGGTCAGTGCCACCGTACGGGTCAGGAGTAGGGTATGGCGTAAGGTAAGGTGTAGGGCTGGTGGTGGGTTTCTATTCCGGGCTAGGGTTTGGGTTAGGGAACGGCAAGGCTTAGGGCACAGGTGAGGGTACGGAAAAGTGGGAGGGTCAGGGTACGTGCTGAAGCATGGGTCAGTGCCAGCGTACGGGCCAGGAGTAGGCAACGACGTAAGGTAAGGTGTAGGGCTGGTGGTTGGTTTCCGTTCCAGGCTAGGGTTAGGGTTAGGGAACGGCAAGGCTTAGGGCACAGGTGAGGGTACGAAACGTGGTAGGGTCGGTCTACGTGCTGACGCACGGTTCAGTGCCAGCGTACGGGCCAGGAATAGGGTACGGCGTAAGGTAAGGTGTAGGGCTGGTGGTGGGTTTCCGTTCCGGGCTAGGGTTAGGGTTAGGGAACGGCAAGGCTTAGGGCACAGGTGAGGGTACGGAAACGTGGGAGGGACAGGCTACGTGCTGACGCACGGGTCAGTGCCAGCGTATGGGCCAGGAGTAGGGTACGGCATAAGGTATGGTGTAGGGCTTGTGGTTGATTTCCGTTCCAGGCTAGGGTAAGGTTTAGGGAACGGCAAGGCTTAGGGCACATGTGAGGGTACAGAAACGTGGGAGGGTCGGGCTACGTGCTGACGCACGGTTCATTGCCAGCGTACGGGCCAGGAGTAGGCAACGGCGTAGGATAATGTGTAGGGCTGGTGGTGGATTTGCGTTCTGGGCTAGGGTTAGGGTTAGGGAACGGCAAGGCTTAGGGCACAGGTCAGGGTACGGAAACGCGGGAGGGTAAGGCTACGTGCTGATGCATGGGTCAGTGCCATAGTACAGGCCTGAAGTTGGCAACGGCGTAGGGTAAGGTGTAGGGCTGGTGGTGGGTTTCCGTTCCGGGCTAGGGTTAGGGTTAGGGAACGGCAAGGCTTAGGGCACAGGTGAGAGTACGGAAACGTGGGAGGGTCAGGCTACGTGCTGACGCACGGGTCAGTGCCAGCGTACGGGCCAGGAGTAGGCAACGGCGTAGGATAAAGTTTAGGGCTGGTGGTGGATTTGCGTTCCGGGCTAGGGTCATGGTTAGGGAACGGCAAGGCTTAGGGCACAGGTGAGGGTACGGAAACGTGGGAGCGTCAGGCTACGTGCTGACGCACGGGTCAGTGCCAGCGTACGGGTCAGGAGTAGGGTACGTCGTAAGGTAAGGTGTAGGGCTGGTGGTGGGTTTCTATTCCGGGGTAGGGTTAGGGTTAGGGAACGGCAAGGCTTAGGGCACAGGTGAGTGTACGGAAACGTGGGAGGGTCAGGCTACGTTCTGACGCACGGGTCAGTGCCAGCGTACGGGCCAGGAGTAGGCAACGGCGTAGGATAAAGTGTAGGGCTGGTGGTGGATTTGCGTTGTGGGCTAGGGTTAGGGTTAGGGAACGGCAAGGCTTAGGGCACAGGTGAGGGTACGGAAACGTGGGAGCGTCAGGCTAAGTGCTGACGCACGGGTCAGTTCCAGCGTACGGGTCAGGAGTAGGGTACGGCGTAAGGTAAGGTGTAGGGCTGGTGGTGGGTTTCTATTCCGGGCTAGGGTTAGGGTTAGGGAACGGCAAGGCTTAGGGCACAAGTGAGGGTACGGAAACGTGGGAGGGTCAGGCTACGTGCTGACGCACGGTTCAGTGCCAGCGTACGGGCCAGGAATAGGGTACGGCGTAAGGTAAGGTGTAGGGCTGGTGGTGGGTTTCCATTTCGGGCTAGGGTTAGGGTTAGGGTACGGCAAGGCTTAGGGCACAGCTGAGGGCACGGAAACGTGGGAGGGTCAGGCTACGTGCTGACGCACGGGTCAGTGCCAGCGTACGGGCCAGGAGTAGGCAACGGCGTAAGGTAAGGTGTAGGGCTGATGGTTGGTTTCCGTTCCAGGCTAGGGTTAGAGTTATGGAACGGCAAGGCTTAGGGCACAGGTGAGGGTACGGAAACGTGGGAGGGTCGGGCTCCGTGCTGACGCACGGGTCAGTGCCAGCGTACTGGCCAGGAGTAGGCAACGGCGTAGGATAAAGTGTAGGGCTGGTGGTGGATTTGCGTTCCGGGCTAGGGTTAGGGTTAGGGAACGGCAAGGCTTAGGGCACAGGTGAGGGTACGGAAACGTGGGAGGGTCAGGCTACGTGCTGACTCACGGGTCAGTGCCAGCATACGGGTCAGGAGTAGGGTACGGCATAAGGTAAGGTGTAGGGCTGGTGGTGGGTTTCTATTCCGGTCTAGGGTTAGGGTTAGGGAACGGCAAGGCTTAGGGCACAGGTCAGGGTACGGAAACGCGGGAGGGTAAGGCTACGTGCTGATGAACGGGTCAGTGCCAGAGTACAGGCCAGGAGTAGGAAACGGCGTAGGGTAAGGTGTAGGGCTGGTGGTTGGTTTCCATTCCAGGCTAGGGTTAGGGTTAGGGAACGGCAAGGCTTAGGGCACAGGTGAGGGTACGGAAACGTGGGAGGGTCAGGCTACGTGCTGACGCACGGTTCAGTGCCAGAGTACGGGCCAGGAATAGGGTACGGCGTAAGGTAAGGTGTAGGGCTGGTGGTGGGTTTCCGTTCTGGTCTAGGGTTAGGGTTAGGGAACGGCAAGGCTTAGGGCACAGGTGAGGGTACGGAAACGTGGGAGGGTCAGGCTACGTGCTGACGCACGGGTCAGTGCCAACGTACGGGCCAGGAGTAGGGTACGGCGTAAGGTAAGGTGTAGGGCTTGTGGTTGATTTCCGTTCCAGGCTAGGGTTAGGGTTAGGGAATGGCAAGGCTTAGGGCAAAGGAGAGGGTACGGAAACGTGGGAGGGTCGGGCCCCGTGCCGACGCACGGGTTAGTGCCAGCATACGGGCCAGGAGTAGGCAATGGCGTAGGATAAAGTGTAGGGCTGGTGGTGGGTTTCCATTCCGGGCTAGGGTTAGGGTTAGGGAACGGCAACGCTTAGGGCACAGGTGAGGGTACGGAAACGTGGGAGGGTCAGGCTACGTGCTGACGCACGGGTCAGTGCCAGCGTACGGGCCAGGAGTAGGCAACGGCTTAAGGTAAGGTGTAGGGCTGGTGGTGGGTTTCGATTCCGGGCTAGGGTTAGGGTTAGGGAACGGCAAGGCTTAGGGCACAGGTGAGGGTACAGAAACGTGGGAGGGTCGGGCTACGTGCTGACGCACGGGTCAGTGCCAGCGTACGGGCCAGGAGTAGGCAACGGCGTAGGATAAAGTGTATGGCTGGTGGTGGATTTGCGTTCCGGGCTAGGGTTAGGGTTAGGGAACAGCAAGGCTTAGAGCACAGGTGAGGGTACGGAAACGTGGGAGGGTCAGGCTACGTGCTGACGCACAGGTCAGTGCCAGCGTACAGGTCAGGAGTAGGGTACGGCGTAAGGAAAAGTGTAGGGCTGGTGGTGGGTTTCTATTCCGGGCTAGGGTTAGGGTTAGGGAACGGCAAGGCTTAGGGCACAGGTGAGGGTACGGAAACGTGGGAGGGTCAGGCTACGTGCTGACACACGTGTCAGTGCCAGCGTACGGGCCAGGAGTAGGCAACGGTGTAGGATAAAGTGTAGGGCTGGTGGTGGGTTTCCATTCCGGGCTAGGGTTAGGGTTAGGGAACGGCAACGCTTAGGGCACAGGTGAGGGTACGGAAACGTGGGAGGGTCAGGCTACGTGCTGACGCACGGGTCCGTGCCAGCGTACGGGCCAGGAGTAGGCAACGGCTTAAGGTAAGGTATAGGGCTGGTGGTGGGTTTCTATTCCGGGCTAGGGTTAGGGTTAGGGAACGGCAAGGCTTAGGGCACAGGTGAGGGTACAGAAACGTGGGAGGGTCGGGCTACGTGCTGACGCACGGGTCAGTGCCAGCGTACGGGCCAGGAGTAGGCAAAGGCTTAAGGTAAGGTGTAGGGCTGGTGGTGGGTTTCTATTCCGGGCTAGGGTTAGGGTTAGGGAACGGCAAGGCTTAGGGCACAGGTGAGGGTACAGAAACGTGGGAGGGTCGGGCTACGTGCTGACGCACGGGTCAGTGCCAGCGTACGGGCCAGGAGTAGGCAACGGCGTAGGATAAAGTGTAGGGCTGGTGGTGGATTTGCGTTCGGGGCTAGGGTTAGGGTTAGGGAACGGCAAGGCTTAGGGCACAGGTGAGGGTACGGAAACGTGGGAGGGTCAGGCTACGTGCTGACGCACAGGTCAGTGCCAGCGTACAGGTCAGGAGTAGGGTACGGCGTAAGGTAAGGTGTAGGGCTGGTGGTGGGTTTCTATTCCGGGCTAGGGTTAGGGTTAGGGAACGGCAAGGCTTAGGGCACAGGTGAGGGTACGGAAACGTGGGAGGGTCAGGCTACGTGCTGACGCATGGGTCAGTGCCACCGTACGGGTCAGGAGTAGGGTATGGCGTAAGGTAAGGTGTAGGGCTGGTGGTGGGTTTCTATTCCGGGCTAGGGTTTGGGTTAGGGAACAGCAAGGCATAGAGCACAGGTGAGGGTACGGAAACGTGGGAGGGTCGGGCTACGTGCTGACGCACGGGTCAGTGCCAGCGTACGGGCCAGGAGTAGGCAACGGCGTAGGATAAAGTGTAGGCTGGTGGTGGATTTGCGTTCTGGGCTAGGGTTAGGGTTAGGGAACGGCAAGGCTTAGGGCACAGGAGAGGGTACGGAAACGCCAGAGTGTAAGGCTACGTGCTGATGCACGGGGCAGTGCCAGAGTACAGGCCAGGAGTAGGCAACGGCGTAGGGTAAGGTGTAGGGCTGGTGGTGGGTTTCCATTCCGGGCTAGGGTTAGGGTTAGGGAACGGCAAGGCTTAGGGCACAGGTGAGGGTACGGAAACGTTGGAGGGTCAGTCTACGTGCTGACGCACGGGTCAGTGCCAGCGTACGGGCCAGGTGTAGGCAACGGCGTAAGGTAAGGTGTAGGGCTGGTGGTTGTTTTCCATTCCAGGCTAGGGTTAGGGTTAGGGAACGGCAAGGCTTAGGGCACAGGTGAGGGTACGGAAACGTGGGAGGGTCGGGCTACGTGCTGACGCACGTGTCAGTGCCAGCGTACGGGCCAGGAGTAGGCAACGGCGTAGGATAAAGTGTAGGGCTGGTGGTGGGTTTCCATTCCGGGCTAGGGTTAGGGTTAGGGAACGGCAACGCTTAGGGCACAGGTGAGGGTACGGAAACGTGGGAGGGTCAGGCTACGTGCTGACGCACGGGTCAGTGCCAGCGTACGGGCCAGGAGTAGGCAACGGCTTAAGGTAAGGTATAGGGCTGGTGGTGGGTTTCTATTCCGGGCTAGGGTTAGGGTTAGGGAACGGCAAGGCTTAGGGCACAGGTGAGGGTACAGAAACGTGGGAGGGTCGGGCTACGTGCTGACGCACGGGTCAGTGCCAGCGTACGGGCCAGGAGTAGGCAACGGCTTAAGGTAAGGTGTAGGGCTGGTGGTGGGTTTCTATTCCGGGCTAGGGTTAGGGTTAGGGAACGGCAAGGCTTAGGGCACAGGTGAGGGTACAGAAACGTGGGAGGGTCGGGCTACGTGCTGACGCACGGGTCAGTGCCAGCGTACGGGCCAGGAGTAGGCAACGGCGTAGGATAAAGTGTAGGGCTGGTGGTGGATTTGCGTTCGGGGCTAGGGTTAGGGTTAGGGAACGGCAAGGCTTAGGGCACAGGTGAGGGTACGGAAACGTGGGAGGGTCAGGCTACGTGCTGACGCACAGGTCAGTGCCAGCGTACAGGTCAGGAGTAGGGTACGGCGTAAGGTAAGGTGTAGGGCTGGTGGTGGGTTTCTATTCCGGGCTAGGGTTAGGGTTAGGGAACGGCAAGGCTTAGGGCACAGGTGAGGGTACGGAAACGTGGGAGGGTCAGGCTACGTGCTGACGCACGGGTCAGTGCCACCGTACGGGTCAGGAGTAGGGTATGGCGTAAGGTAAGGTGTAGGGCTGGTGGTGGGTTTCTATTCCGGGCTAGGGTTTGGGTTAGGGAATGGCAAGGCTTAGGGCACAGGTGAGGGTACGGAAAAGTGGGAGGGTCAGGGTACGTGCTGAAGCATGGGTCAGTGCCAGCGTACAGGCCAGGAGTAGGCAACGACGTAAGGTAAGGTGTAGGGCTGGTGGTTGGTTTCCGTTCCAGGCTAGGGTTAGGGTTAGGGAACGGCAAGGCTTAGGGCACAGGTGAGGGTACGAAACGTGGTAGGGTCGGTCTACGTGCTGACGCACGGTTCAGTGCCAGCGTACGGGCCAGGAATAGGGTACGGCGTAAGGTAAGGTGTAGGGCTGGTGGTGGGTTTCCGTTCCGGGCTAGGGTTAGGGTTAGGGAACGGCAAGGCTTAGGGCACAGGTGAGGGTACGGAAACGTGGGAGGGACAGGCTACGTGCTGACGCACGGGTCAGTGCCAGCGTACGGGCCAGGAGTAGGGTACGGCATAAGGTATGGTGTAGGGCTTGTGGTTGATTTCCGTTCCAGGCTAGGGTATGGTTTAGGGAACGGCAAGGCTTAGGGCACATGTGAGGGTACAGAAACGTGGGAGGGTCGGGCTACGTGCTGACGCACGGTTCATTGCCAGCGTACGGGCCAGGAGTAGGCAACGGCGTAGGATAATGTGTAGGGCTGGTGGTGGATTTGCGTTCTGGGCTAGGGTTAGGGTTAGGGAACGGCAAGGCTTAGGGCACAGGTCAGGGTACGGAAAGGCGGGAGGGTAAGGCTACGTGCTGATGCATGGGTCAGTGCCATAGTACAGGCCTGAAGTTGGCAACGGCGTAGGGTAAGGTGTAGGGATGGTGGTGGGTTTCCGTTCCGGGCTAGGGTTAGGGTTAGGGAACGGCAAGGCTTAGGGCACAGGTGAGAGTACGGAAACGTGGGAGGGTCAGGCTACGTGCTGACGCACGGGTCAGTGCCAGCGTACGGGCCAGGAGTAGGCAACGGCGTAGGATAAAGTGTAGGGCTGGTGGTGGATTTGCGTTCCGGGCTAGGGTCATGGTTAGGGAACGGCAAGGCTTAGGGCACAGGTGAGGGTACGGAAACGTGGGAGCGTCAGGCTACGTGCTGACGCACGGGTCAGTGCCAGCGTACGGGTCAGGAGTAGGGTACGTCGTAAGGTAAGGTGTAGGGCTGGTGGTGGGTTTCTATTCCGGGGTAGGGTTAGGGTTAGGGAACGGCAAGGCTTAGGGCACAGGTGAGTGTACGGAAACGTGGGAGGGTCAGGCTACGTTCTGACGCACGGGTCAGTGCCAGCGTACGGGCCAGGAGTAGGCAACGGCGTAGGATAAAGTGTAGGGCTGGTGGTGGATTTGCGTTGTGGGCTAGGGTTAGGGTTAGGGAACGGCAAGGCTTAGGGCACAGGTGAGGGTACGGAAACGTGGGAGCGTCAGGCTAAGTGCTGACGCACGGGTCAGTTCCAGCGTACGGGTCAGGAGTAGGGTACGGCGTAAGGTAAGGTGTAGGGCTGGTGGTGGGTTTCTATTCCGGGCTAGGGTTAGGGTTAGGGAACGGCAAGGCTTAGGGCACAAGTGAGGGTACGGAAACGTGGGAGGGTCAGGCTACGTGCTGACGCACGGTTCAGTGCCAGCGTACGGGCCAGGAATAGGGTACGGCGTAAGGTAAGGTGTAGGGCTGGTGGTGGGTTTCCATTTCGGGCTAGGGTTAGGGTTAGGGTACGGCAAGGCTTAGGGCACAGCTGAGGGCACGGAAACGTGGGAGGGTCAGGCTACGTGCTGACGCACGGGTCAGTGCCAGCGTACGGGCCAGGAGTAGGCAACGGCGTAAGGTAAGGTGTAGGGCTGATGGTTGGTTTCCGTTCCAGGCTAGGGTTAGAGTTATGGAACGGCAAGGCTTAGGGCACAGGTGAGGGTACGGAAACGTGGGAGGGTCGGGCTCCGTGCTGACGCACGGGTCAGTGCCAGCGTACTGGCCAGGAGTAGGCAACGGCGTAGGATAAAGTGTAGGGCTGGTGGTGGATTTGCGTTCCGGGCTAGGGTTAGGGTTAGGGAACGGCAAGGCTTAGGGCACAGGTGAGGGTACGGAAACGTGGGAGGGTCAGGCTACGTGCTGACTCACGGGTCAGTGCCAGCATACGGGTCAGGAGTAGGGTACGGCCTAAGGTAAGGTGTAGGGCTGGTGGTGGGTTTCTATTCCGGTCTAGGGTTAGGGTTAGGGAACGGCAAGGCTTAGGGCACAGGTCAGGGTACGGAAACGCGGGAGGGTAAGGCTACGTGCTGATGAACGGGTCAGTGCCAGAGTACAGGCCAGGAGTAGGAAACGGCGTAGGGTAAGGTGTAGGGCTGGTGGTTGGTTTCCATTCCAGGCTAGGGTTAGGGTTAGGGAACGGCAAGGCTTAGGGCACAGGTGAGGGTACAGAAACGTGGGAGGGTCAGGCTACGTGCTGACGCACGGTTCAGTGCCAGAGTACGGGCCAGGAATAGGGTACGGCGTAAGGTAAGGTGTAGGGCTGGTGGTGGGTTTCCGTTCTGGCCTAGGGTTAGGGTTAGTGAACGGCAAGGCTTAGGGCACAGGTGAGGGTACGGAAACGTGGGAGGGTCAGGCTACGTGCTGACGCACGGGTCAGTGCCAACGTACGGGCCAGGAGTAGGGTACGGCGTAAGGTAAGGTGTAGGGCTTGTGGTTGATTTCCGTTCCAGGCTAGGGTTAGGGTTAGGGAATGGCAAGGCTTTGGGCAAAGGAGAGGGTACGGAAACGTGGGAGGGTCGGGCCCCGTGCCGACGCACGGGTTAGTGCCAGCATACGGGCCAGGAGTAGGCAATGGCGTAGGATAAAGTGTAGGGCTGGTGGTGGGTTTCCATTCCGGGCTAGGGTTAGGGTTAGGGAACGGCAACGCTTAGGGCACAGGTGAGGGTACGGAAACGTGGGAGGGTCAGGCTACGTGCTGACGCACGGGTCAGTGCCAGCGTACGGGCCAGGAGTAGGCAACGGCTTAAGGTAAGGTGTAGGGCTGGTGGTGGGTTTCGATTCCGGGCTAGGGTTAGGGTTAGGGAACGGCAAGGCTTAGGGCACAGGTGAGGGTACAGAAACGTGGGAGGGTCGGGCTACGTGCTGACGCACGGGTCAGTGCCAGCGTACGGGCCAGGAGTAGGCAACGGCGTAGGATAAAGTGTATGGCTGGTGGTGGATTTGCGTTCCGGGCTAGGGTTAGGGTTAGGGAACAGCAAGGCTTAGGGCACAGGTGAGGGTACGGAAACGTGGGAGGGTCAGGCTACGTGCTGACGCACAGGTCAGTGCCAGCGTACAGGTCAGGAGTAGGGTACGGCGTAAGGAAAAGTGTAGGGCTGGTGGTGGGTTTCTATTCCGGGCTAGGGTTAGGGTTAGGGAACGGCAAGGCTTAGGGCACAGGTGAGGGTACGGAAACGTGGGAGGGTCAGGCTACGTGCTGACACACGTGTCAGTGCCAGCGTACGGGCCAGGAGTAGGCAACGGCGTAGGATAAAGTGTAGGGCTGGTGGTGGGTTTCCATTCCGGGCTAGGGTTAGGGTTAGGGAACGGCAACGCTTAGGGCACAGGTGAGGGTACGGAAACGTGGGAGGGTCAGGCTACGTGCTGACGCACGGGTCAGTGCCAGCGTACGGGCCAGGAGTAGGCAACGGCTTAAGGTAAGGTATAGGGCTGGTGGTGGGTTTCTATTCCGGGCTAGGGTTAGGGTTAGGGAACGGCAAGGCTTAGGGCACAGGTGAGGGTACAGAAACGTGGGAGGGTCGGGCTACGTGCTGACGCACGGGTCAGTGCCAGCGTACGGGCCAGGAGTAGGCAAAGGCTTAAGGTAAGGTGTAGGGCTGGTGGTGGGTTTCTACTCCTGGCTAGGGTTAGGGTTAGGGAACGGCAAGGCTTAGGGCACAGGTGAGGGTACAGAAACGTGGGAGGGTCGGGCTACGTGCTGACGCACGGGTCAGTGCCAGCGTACGGGCCAGGAGTAGGCAACGGCGTAGGATAAAGTGTAGGGTTGGTGGTGGATTTGCGTTCGGGGCTAGGCTTAGGGTTAGGGAACGGCAAGGCTTAGGGCACAGGTGAGGGTACGGAAACGTGGGAGGGTCAGGCTACGTGCTGACGCACAGGTCAGTGCCAGCGTACAGGTCAGGAGTAGGGTACGGCGTAAGGTAAGGTGTAGGGCTGGTGGTGGGTTTCTATTCCGGGCTAGGGTTAGGGTTAGGGAACGGCAAGGCTTAGGGCACAGGTGAGGGTACGGAAACGTGGGAGGGTCAGGCTACGTGCTGACGCATGGGTCAGTGCCACCGTACGGGTCAGGAGTAGGGTATGGCGTAAGGTAAGGTGTAGGGCTGGTGGTGGGTTTCTATTCCGGGCTAGGGTTTGGGTTAGGGAACGGCAAGGCTTAGGGCACAGGTGAGGGTACGGAAACGTGGGAGGGTCGGGCTACGTGCTGACGCACGGGTCAGTGCCAGCGTACGGGCCAGGAGTAGGCAACGGCGTAGGATAAAGTGTAGGCTGGTGGTGGATTTGCGTTCTGGTCTAGGGTTAGGGTTAGGGAACGGCAAGGCTTAGGGCACAGGAGAGGGTACGGAAACGCCAGAGTGTAAGGCTACGTGCTGATTCACGGGGCAGTGCCAGAGTACAGGCCAGGAGTAGGCAACGGCGTAAGGTAAGGTGTAGGGCTGGTGGTGGGTTTCCATTCCGGGCTAGGGTTAGGGTTAGGGAACGGCAAGGCTTAGGGCACAGGTGAGGGTACGGAAACGTTGGAGGGTCAGGCTACGTGCTGACGCACGGGTCAGTGCCAGCGTACGGGCCAGGTGTAGGCAACGGCGTAAGGTAAGGTGTAGGGCTGGTGGTTGTTTTCCATTCCAGGCTAGGGTTAGGGTTAGGGAACGGCAAGGCTTAGGGCACAGGTGAGGGTACGGAAACGTGGGAGGGTCGGGCTACGTGCTGACGCACGGGTCAGTGCCAGCGTACTGGCCAGGAGTAGGCAACGGCGTAGGATAAAGTGTAGGGCTGGTGGTGGATTTGCGTTCCGGGCTAGGGTTAGGGTTTGGGAACGGCAAGGCTTAGGGCACAGGTGAGGGTACGGAAGCGTGGGAGGGTTAGGGTTAGGGTTAGGGAACGGCAAGGCTTAGGGCACAGGTGAGGGTACGGAAATGTGGGAGGGTCAGGCTACGTGCTGACGCACGGTTCAGTGCCAGCGTACGGGCCAGGAATAGGGTACGGCGTAAGGTAAGGTGTAGGGCTGGTGGTGGGTTTCCATTCCGGGCTAGGGTTAGGGTTAGGGAACGGCAAGGCTTAGGGCACAGCTGAGGGCACGGAAACGTGGGAGGGTCAGGCTACGTGCTGACGCACAGGTCAGTGCCAGTGTACGGGCCAGGAGTAGGCAACGGCTTAAGGTAAGGTGTAGGGCTGGTGGTTGGTTTCCGTTCCAGGCTAGGGTTAGAGTTAGGGAACGGCAAGGCTTAGGGCACAGGTGAGGGTATGGAAACGTGGGAGGGTCGGGCTCCGTGCTGACGCACGGGTCAGTGCCAGCGTACTGGCCAGGAGTAGGCAACGGCGTAGGATAAAGTGTAGGGCTGGTGGTGGATTTGCGTTCCGGGCTAGGGTTAGGGTTAGGGAACGGCAAGGCTTAGGGCACAGGTGAGGGTACGGAAACGTGGGAGGGTCAGGCTACGTGCTGACGCACGGGTCAGTGCCAGCGTACGGGTCAGGAGTAGGGTACGGCATAAGTTAAGGAGTAGGGCTGGTGGTGGGTTTCTATTCCGGGCTAGGGTTATGGTTAGGGAACGGCAAGGCTTAGGGCACAGGTCAGGGTACGGAAACGCGGGAGGGTAAGGCTACGTGCTGAGGCATGGGTCAGTGCCATAGTACAGGCCTGAAGTTGGCAACGGCGTAGGGTAAGGTGTAGGGCTGGTGGTGGGTTTCCGTTCCGGGCTAGGGTTAGGGTTAGGGAACGGCAAGGCTTAGGGCACAGGTGAGAGTACGGAAACGTGGGAGGGTCAGGCTACGTGCTGACGCACGGGTCAGTGCCAGCGTACGGGCCAGGAGTAGGCAGCGGCGTAGGATAAAGTGTAGGGCTGGTGGTGGATTTGCGTTCCGGGCTAGGGTCATGGTTAGGGAACGGCAAGGCTTAGGGCACAGGTGAGGGTACGGAAACGTGGGAGCGTCAGGCTACGTGCTGACGCACGGGTCAGTGCCAGCGTACGGGTCAGGAGTAGGGTACGTCGTAAGGTAAGGTGTAGGGCTGGTGGTGGGTTTCTATTCCGGGCTAGGGTTAGGGTTAGGGAACGGCAAGGCTTAGGGCACAGGTGAGTGTACGGAAACGTGGGAGGGTCAGGCTACGTTCTGACGCACGGGTCAGTGCCAGCGTACGGGCCAGGAGTAGGCAACGGCGTAAGATAAAGTGTAGGGCTGGTGGTGGATTTGCATTGTGGGCTAGGGTTAGGGTTAGGGAACGGCAAGGCTTAGGGCACAGGTGAGGGTACGGAAACGTGGGAGGGTCGGGCTACGTGCTGACGCACGGGTCAGTGCCAGCGTACGGGCCAGGAGTAGGCAACGGCTTAGGATAAAGTGTATGGCTGGTGGTGGATTTGCGTTCCGGGCTAGGGTTAGGGTTAGGGAACAGCAAGGCTTAGGGCACAGGTGAGGGTACGGAAACGTGGGAGGGTCAGGCTACGTGCTGACGCACAGGTCAGTGCCAGCGTACAGGTCAGGAGTAGGGTACGGCGTAAGGAAAAGTGTAGGGCTGGTGGTGGGTTTCCATTCCGGGCTAGGGTTAGGGTTAGGGAACGGCAAGGCTTAGGGCACAGGTGAGGGTACGGAAACGTGGGAGGGTCAGGCTACGTGCTGACGCACGGGTCAGTGCCAGCGTACGGGTCAGGAGTAGGGTATGGCGTAAGGTAAGGTGTAGGGCTGGTGGTGGGTTTCTATTCCGGGCTAGGGTTAGGGTTAGGGAACGGCAAGGCTTAGGGCACAGGTGAGGGTACGGAAACGTGGGAGGGTCGGGCTACGTGCTGACGCACGGGTCAGTGCCAGCGTACGGGCCAGGAGTAGGCAACGGCGTAGGATAAAGTGTAGGCTGGTGGTGGATTTGCGTTCAGGGCTAGGGTTAGGGTTAGGGAACGGCAAGGCTTAGGGCACAGGAGAGGGTACGGAAACGCCAGAGTGTAAGGCTACGTGCTGATGCACGGGGCAGTTCCAGAGTACAGGCCAGGAGTAGGCAACGGCGTAGGGTAAGGTGTAGGGCTGGTGGTGGTTTTCCATTCCGGGCTAGGGTTAGGGTTAGGGAACGGCAAGGCTTAGGGCACAGGTGAGGGTACGGAAACGTGGGAGGGTCGGGCTACGTGCTGACGCACGGGTCAGTGCCAGCGTACGGGCCAGGAGTAGGCAACGGCGTAGGATAAAGTGTAGGGCTGGTGGTGGATTTGCGTTCGGGGCTAGGGTTAGGGTTAGGGAACGGCAAGGCTTAGGGCACAGATGAGGGTACGGAAACGTGGGAGGGTCAGGCTACGTGCTGACGCACAGGTCAGTGCCAGCGTACAGGTCAGGAGTAGGGTACGGCGTAAGGTAAGGTGTAGGGCTGGTGGTGGGTTTCTATTCCGGGATAGTGTTAGGTTTAGGGAACGGCAAGGCTTAGGGCACAGGTGAGGGTACGGAAACGTCGGAGGGTCAGGCTACGTGCTGACGCACGGGTCAGTGCCAGCGTACGGGTCAGGAGTAGGGTATGGCGTAAGGTAAGGTGTAGGGCTGGTGGTGGGTTTCTATTCCGGGCTAGGGTTTGGGTTAGGGAACGGCAAGGCTTAGGGCACAGGTGAGGGTACGGAAACGTGGGAGGGTCGGGCTACGTGCTGACGCACGGGTCAGTGCCAGCGTACTGGCCAGGAGTAGGCAACGGCGTAGGATAAAGTGTAGGGCTGGTGGTGGATTTGCGTTCCGGGCTAGGGTTAGGGTTAGGGAACGGCAAGGCTTAGGGCACAGGTGAGGGTACGGAAGCGTGGGAGGGTTAGGGTTAGGGTTAGGGAACGGCAAGGCTTAGGGCACAGGTGAGGGTACGGAAAGGTTGGAGGGTCAGGCTACGTGCTGACGCACGGTTCAGTGCCAGCGTACGGGCCAGGAATAGGGTACGGCGTAAGGTAAGGTGTAGGGTTGGTGGTGGGTTTCCATTCCGGGCTAGGGTTAGGGTTAGGGAACGGCAAGGCTTAGGGCACAGCTGAGGGCACGGAAACGTGGGAGGGTCAGGCTACGTGCTGACGCACGGGTCAGTGCCAGCGTACCGGCCAGGAGTAGGCAACGGCGTAAGGTAAGGTGTAGGGCTGGTGGTTGGTTTCCGTTCCAGGCTAGGGTTAGAGTTAGGGAACGGCAAGGCTTAGGGCACAGGTGAGGGTATGGAAACGTGGGAGGGTCGGGCTCCGTGCTGACGCACGGGTCAGTGCCAGCGTACTGGCCAGGAGTAGGCAACGGCGTAGGTTAAAGTGTAGGGCTGGTGGAGGATTTGCGTTCCGGGCTAGGGTTAGGGTTAGGGAACGGCAAGGCTTAGGGCACAGGTGAGGGTACGGAAACGTGGGAGGGTCAGGCTACGTGCTGACGCACGGGTCAGTGCCAGCGTACGGGTCAGGAGTAGGGTACGGCATAAGTTAAGGTGTAGGGCTGGTGGTGGCTTTCTATTCCGGGCTAGGGTTAGGGTTAGGGAACGGCAAGGCTTAGGGCACAGGTCAGGGTACGGAAACGCGGGAGGGTAAGGCTACGTGCTGATGAACGGGTCAGTGCCAGAGTACAGGCCAGGAGTAGGCAACGGCGTAGGGTAAGGTGTAGGGCTGGTGGTTGGTTTCCGTTCCAGGCTAGGGTTAGGGTTAGGGAACGGCAAGGCTTAGGGCACAGGTGAGGGTACGGAAACGTGGGAGAGTCGGGCTACGTGCTGACTCACGGGTCAGTGCCAGCGTACGGGCCAGGAGTAGGCAACGGCGTAGGATAAAGTGTAGGGCTGGTGGTGGATTTGCGTTCCAGGCTAGGGTTAGGGTTAGGGAACGGCAAGGCTTAGGGCACAGGTGAGGGTACGGAAACGTGGGAGGGTCAGGCTACGTGCTGACGCACAGTTCAGTGCCAGCGTACAGGTCAGGAGTAGGGTACGGCGTAAGGTAAGGTGTAGGGCTGGTGGTGGGTTTCTATTCCGGGCTAGGGTTAGGGTTAGGGAACGGCAAGGCTTAGGGCACAGGTGAGGGTACGGAAACGTGGGAGGGTCAGGCTACGTGCTGACGCACGGGTCAGTGCCAGCGTACGGGTCAGGAGTAGGGTATGGCGTAAGGTAAGGTGTAGGGCTGGTGGTGGGTTTCTATTCCGGGCTAGGGTTAGGGTTAGGGAACGGCAAGGCTTAGGGCACAGGTGAGGGTACGGAAACGTGGGAGGGTCGGGCTACGTGCTGACGCACGGGTCAGTGCCAGCGTACGGGCCAGGAGTAGGCAACGGCGTAGGATAAAGTGTAGGCTGGTGGTGGATTTGCGTTCAGGGCTAGGGTTAGGGTTAGGGAACGGCAAGGCTTAGGGCACAGGAGAGGGTACGGAAACGCCAGAGTGTAAGGCTACGTGCTGATGCACGGGGCAGTTCCAGAGTACAGGCCAGGAGTAGGCAACGGCGTAGGGTAAGGTGTAGGTCTGGTGGTGGGTTTCCATTCCGGGCTAGGGTTAGGGTTAGGGAACGGCAAGGCTTAGGGCACAGGTGAGGATACGGAAACGTGGGAGGGTAAGGCTACGTGCTGACGCACGGGTCAGTGCCAGCGTACGGGCCAGGTGTAGGCCACGGCGTAAGGTAAGGAGTAGGGCTGGTGCTTGTTTTCCGTTCCAGGCTAGGGTTAGGGTTAGGGAACGGCAAGGCTTAGGGCACAGGTGAGGGTACGGAAACGTGGGAGGGTCAGGCTACGTGCTGACGCACGGGTCAGTGCCAACGTACGGGCCAGGTGTAGGCAACGGCGTAAGGTAAGGTGTAGGGCTGGTGGTTGTTTTCCGTTCCAGGCTAGGGTTAGGGTTAGGGAACGGCAAGGCTTAGGGCACAGGTGAGGGTACGGAAACGTGGGAGGGTCGGGCTACGTTCTGACGCACGGGTCAGTGCCACCGTACGGGCCAGGAGTAGGCAACGGCGTAGGATAAAGTGTAGGGCTGGTGGTGGATCTGCGTTCCAGGCTAGGGTTAGGGTTAGGGAACGGCAAGGCTTAGGGCACAGGTGAGGGTACGGAAACGTGGGAGGGTCAGGCTACGTGCTGACGCACGGTTCAGTGCCAGAGTACGAGCCAGGAATAGGGTACGGCGTAAGGTAAGGTGTAGGGCTGGTGGTGTGTTTCCGTTCGGGCCTAGGGTTAGGGTTAGGGAACGGCAAGGCTTAGGGCACAGGTGAGGGTACAGAAACGTGGGAGGGTCAGGCTACGTGCTGACACACGGGTCAGTGCCAACGTACGGGCCAGGAGTAGGGTACAGCGTAAGGTAAGGTGTAGGGCTTGTGGTTGATTTCCGTTCCAGGCCAGGGTTAGGGTTAGGGAACGGCAAGGCTTAGGGCAAAGGAGAGGGTACGGAAACGTGGGAGGGTCGGGCCCCGTGCCGACGCACGGGTTAGTGCCAGCATACGGGCCAGGAGTAGGCAATGGCGTAGGATAAAGTGTAGGGCTGGTGGTGGGTTTCCATTCCGGGCTAGGGTTAGGGTTAGGGAGCGGCAACGCTTAGGGCACAGGTGAGGGTACGGAAACGTGGGAGGGTCAGGCTACGTGCTGACGCACGGGTCAGTGCCAGCGTACGGGCCAGGAGTAGGCAACGGCTTAAGGTAAGGTGTAGGGCTGGTGGTGGGTTTCTATTCCGGGCTAGGGTTAGGGTTAGGGAACGGCAAGCCTTAGGGCACAGGTGAGGGTACAGAAACGTGGGAGGGTCGGGCTACGTGCTGACGCACGGGTCAGTGCCAGCGTTCGGGCCAGGAGTGGGCAACGGCTTAAGGTAAGGTGTAGGGCTGGTGGTGGGTTTCTATTCCGGGCTAGGGTTAGGGTTAGGGAACGGCAAGGCTTAGGGCACAGGTGAGGGTACAGAAACGTGGGAGGGTCGGGCTACGTGCTGACGCACGGGTCAGTGCCAGCGTACGGGCCAGGAGTAGGCAACGGCGTAGGATAAAGTGTAGGGCTGGTGGTGGATTTGCATTCGGGGCTAGGGCTAGGGTTAGGGAACGGCAAGGTTTAGGGCACAGGTGAGGGTACGGAAACGTGGGAGGGTCAGGCTACGTGCTGACGCACAGGTCAGTGCCAGCGTACAGGTCAGGAGTATGGTACGGCGTAAGGTAACGTGTAGGGCTGGTGGTGGGTTTCTATTCCGGGCTAGGGTTAGGGTTAGGGAACGGCAAGGCTTAGGGCACAGGTGAGGGCACGGAAACGTGGGAGGGTCAGCCTACGTGCTGACGCACGGGTCAGTGCCAGCATACGGGCCAGGAGTAGGCAACGGCGTAGGATAAAGTGTAGGGCTGGTGGTGGGTTTCCATTCCGGGCTAGGGTTAGGGTTAGGGAACGGCAACGCTTAGGGCACAGGTGAGGGTACGGAAACGTGGGAGGGTCAGGCTACGTGCTGACGCACGGGTCAGTGCCAGCGTACGGGCCAGGAGTAGGCAACGGCTTAAGGTAAGGTATAGGGCTGGTGGTGGGTTTCTATTCCGGGCTAGGGTTAGGGTTAGGGAACGGCAAGGCTTAGGGCACAGGTGAGGGTACAGAAACGTGGGAGGGTCGGGCTACGTGCTGACGCACGGGTCAGTGCCAGCGTACGGGCCAGGAGTAGGCAACGGCTTAAGGTAAGGTGTAGGGCTGGTGGTGGGTTTCTATTCCGGGCTAGGGTTAGGGTTAGGGAACGGCAAGGCTTAGGGCACAGGTGAGGGTACAGAAACGTGGGAGGGTCGGGCTACGTGCTGACGCACGGGTCAGTGCCAGCGTACGGGCCAGGAGTAGGCAACGGCGTAGGATAAAGTGTAGGGCTGGTGGTGGATTTGCGTTCGGGGCTAGGGTTAGGGTTAGGGAACGGCAAGGCTTAGGGCACAGGTGAGGGTACGGAAACGTGGGAGGGTCAGGCTACGTGCTGACGCACAGGTCAGTGCCAGCGTACAGGTCAGGAGTAGGGTACGGCGTAAGGTAAGGTGTAGGGCTGGTGGTGGGTTTCTATTCCGGGCTAGGGTTAGGGTTAGGGAACGGCAAGGCTTAGGGCACAGGTGAGGGTACGGAAACGTGGGAGGGTCAGGCTACGTGCTGACGCACGTGTCAGTGCCAGCGTACGGGTCAGGAGTAGGGTATGGCGTAAGGTAAGGTGTAGGGCTGGTGGTGGGTTTCTATTCCGGGCTAGGGTTTGGGTTAGGGAACGGCAAGGCTTAGGGCACAGGTGAGGGTACGGAAACGTGGGAGGGTCGGGCTACGTGCTGACGCACGGGTCAGTGCCAGCGTACGGGCCAGGAGTAGGCAACGGCGTAGGATAAAGTGTAGGCTGGTGGTGGATTTGCGTTCTGGGCTAGGGTTAGTGTTAGGGAACGGCAAGGCTTAGGGCACAGGAGAGGGTACGGAAACGCCAGAGTGTAAGGCTACGTGCTGATGCACGGGGCAGTGCCAGAGTACAGGCCAGGAGTAGGCAACGGCGTAGGGTAAGGTGTAGGGCTGGTGGTGGGTTTCCATTCCGGGTTAGGGTTAGGGTTAGGGAACGGCAAGGCTTAGGGCACATGTGAGGGTACGGAAACGTTGGAGGGTCAGGCTACGTGCTGACGCACGGGTCAGTGCCAGCGTACGGGCCAGGTGTAGGCAACGGCGTAAGGTAAGGTGTAGGGCTGGTGGTTGTTTTCCATTCCAGGCTAGGGTTAGGGTTAGGGAACGGCAAGGCTTAGGGCACAGGTGAGGGTACGGAAACGTGGGAGGGTCGGGCTACGTGCTGACGCACGGGTCAGTGCCAGCGTACTGGCCAGGAGTAGGCAACGGCGTAGGATAAAGTGTAGGGCTGGTGGTGGATTTGCGTTCCGGGCTAGGGTTAGGGTTAGGGAACGGCAAGGCTTAGGGCACAGGTGAGGGTACGGAAGCGTGGGAGGGTTAGGGTTATGGTTAGGGAACGGCAAGGATTAGGGCACAGGTGAGGGTACGGAAACGTGGGAGGGTCAGGCTACGTGCTGACGCACGGGTCAGTGCCAGCGTACGGGCCAGGAGTAGGCAACGGCGTAAGGTAAGGTGTAGGGCTGGTGGTTGGTTTCCGTTCCAGGCTAGGGTTAGAGTTAGGGAACGGTAAGGCTTAGGGCACAGGTGAGGGTATGGAAACGTGGGAGGGTCGGGCTCCGTGCTGACGCACGGGTCAGTGCCAGCGTACTGGCCAGGAGTAGGCAACGGCGTAGGATAAAGTGTAGGGCTGGTGGTGGATTTGCGTTCCGGGCTAGGGTTAGGGTTAGGGAACGGCAAGGCTTAGGGCACAGGTGAGGGTACGGAAACGTGGGAGGGTCAGGCTACGTGCTGACGCACGGGTCAGTGCCAGCGTACGGGTCAGGAGTAGGGTACGGCATAAGTTAAGGTGTAGGGCTGGTGGTGGGTTTCTATTCCGGGCTAGGGTTAGGGTTAGGGAACGGCAAGGCTTAGGGCACAGGTCAGGGTACGGAAACGCGGGAGGGTAAGGCTACGTGCTGATGAACGGGTCAGTGCCAGAGTACAGGCCAGGAGTAGGCAACAGCGTAGGGTAAGGTGTAGGGCGGGTGGTTGGTTTCCGTTCCAGGCTAGGGTTAGGGTTAGGGAACGGCAAGGCTTAGGGCACAGGTGAGGGTACGGAAACGTGGGAGAGTCGGGCTACGTGCTGACGCACGGGTCAGTGCCAGCGTACGGGCCAGGAGTAGGCAACGGCGTAGGATAAAGTGTAGGGCTGGTGGTGGATTTGCGTTCCAGGCTAGGGTTAGGGTTAGGGAACGGCAAGGCTTAGGGCACAGGTGAGGGTACGGAAACGTGGGAGGGTCAGGCTACGTGCTGACGCACAGGTCAGTGCCAGCGTACAGGTCAGGAGTAGGGTACGGCGTAGGATAAAGTGTAGGGCTGGTGGTGGATTTGCGTTCTGGGCTAGGGTTAGGGTTAGGAAACGGCAAGGCTTAGGGCACAGGAGAGGGTACGGAAACGCCAGAGTGTAAGGCTACGTGCTGATGCACGGGGCAGTGCCAGAGTACAGGCCAGGAGTAGGCAACGGCGTAGGGTAAGGTGTAGGGCTGGTGGTGGGTTTCCATTCCGGGCTAGGGTTAGGGTTAGGGAACGGCAAGGCTTAGGGCACAGGTGAGGGTACGGAAACGTTGGAGGGTCAGGCTACGTGCTGACGCACGGGTCAGTGCCAGCGTACGGGCCAGGTGTAGGCAACGGCGTAAGGTAAGGTGTAGGGCTGGTGGTTGTTTTCCATTCCAGGCTAGGGTTAGGGTTAGGGAACGGCAAGGCTTCGGGCACAGGTGAGGGTACGGAAACGTGGGAGGGTCGGGCTACGTGCTGACGCACGGGTCAGTGCCAGCGTACTGGCCAGGAGTAGGCAACGGCGTAGGATAAAGTGTAGGGCTGGTGGTGGATTTGCGTTCCGGGCTAGGGTTTGGGTTAGGGAACGGCAAGGCTTAGGGCACAGGTGAGGGTACGGAAGCGTGGGAGGGTTAGGGTTAGGGTTAGGGAACGGCAAGGCTTAGGGCACAGGTTAGGGTACGGAAACGTGGGAGGGTCAGGCTACGTGCTGACGCACGGTTCAGTGCCAGCGTACGGGCCAGGAATAGGGTACGGCGTAAGGTAAGGTGTAGGGCTGGTGGTGGGTTTCCATTCCGGGCTAGGGTTAGGGTTAGGGAACGGCAAGGCTTAGGGCACAGCTGACGGCACGGAAACGTGGGAGGGTCAGGCTACGTGCTGACGCACGGGTCAGTGCCAGCGTACGGGCCAGGAGTAGGCAACGGCGTAAGGTAAGGTGTAGGGCTGGTGGTTGGTTTCCGTTCCAGGCTAGGGTTAGAGTTAGGGAACGGCAAGGCTTAGGGCACAGGTGAGGGTATGGAAACGTGGGAGGGTCGGGCTCCGTGCTGACGCACGGGTCAGTGCCAGCGTACTGGCCAGGAGTAGGCAACGGCGTAGGATAAAGTGTAGGGCTGGTGGTGGATTTGCGTTCCGGGCTAGGGTTAGGGTTAGGGAACGGCAAGGCTTAGGGCAAAGGTGAGGGTACGGAAACGTGGGAGGGTCAGGCTTCGTGCTGACGCACGGGTCAGTGCCAGCGTACGGGTCAGGAGTAGGGTACGGCATAAGTTAAGGTGTAGGGCTGGTGGTGGGTTTCTATTCCGGGCTAGGGTTAGGGTTAGGGAACGGCAAGGCTTAGGGCACAGGTCAGGGTACGGAAACGCGGGAGGGTAAGGCTACGTGCTGATGAACGGGTCAGTGCCAGAGTACAGGCCAGGAGTAGGCAACGGCGTAGGGTAAGGTGTAGGGCTGGTGGTTGGTTTCCGTTCCAGGCTAGGATTAGGGTTAGGGAACGGCAAGTCTTAGGGCACAGGTGAGGGTACGGAAACGTGGGAGAGTCGGGCTACGTGCTGACGCACGGGTCAGTGCCAGCGTACGGGCCAGGAGTAGGCAACGGCGTAGGATAAAGTGTAGGGCTGGTGGTGGATTTGCGTTCCAGGCTAGGGTTAGGGTTAGGGAACGGCAAGGCTTAGGGCACAGGTGAGGGTACGGAAACGTGGGAGGGTCAGGCTACGTGCTGACGCACAGTTCAGTGCCAGCGTACAGGTCAGGAGTAGGGTACGGCGTAAGGAAAGGTGTAGGGCTGGTGGTGGGTTTCTATTCCGGGCTAGGGTTAGGGTTAGGGAACGGCAAGGCTTAGGGCACAGGTGAGGGTACGGAAACGTGGGAGGGTCAGGCTACGTGCTGACGCACGGGTCAGTGCCAGCGTACGGGTCAGGAGTAGGGTATGGCGTAAGGTAAGGTGTAGGGCTGGTGGTGGGTTTCTATTCCGGGCTAGGGTTAGGGTTAGGGAACGGCAAGGCTTAGGGCACAGGTGAGGGTACGGAAACGTGGGAGGGTCGGGCTACGTGCTGACGCACGCGTCAGTGCCAGCGTACGGGCCAGGAGTAGGCAACGGCGTAGGATAAAGTGTAGGCTGGTGGTGGATTTGCGTTCAGGGCTAGGGTTAGGGTTAGGGAACGGCAAGGCTTAGGGCACAGGAGAGGGTACGGAAACGCCAGAGTGTAAGGCTACGTGCTGATGCACGGGGCAGTTCCAGAGTACAGGCCAGGAGTAGGCAACGGCGTAGGGTAAGGTGTAGGGCTGGTGGTGGGTTTCCATTCCGGGCTAGGGTTAGGGTTAGGGAACGGCAAGGCTTAGGGCACAGGTGAGGTTACGGAAACGTGGGAGGGTCAGGCTACGTGCTGACGCACGGGTCAGTGCCAGCGTACGGGCCAGGTGTAGGCCACGGCGTAAGGTAAGGAGTAGGGCTGGTGCTTGTTTTCCGTTCCAGGCTAGGGTTAGGGTTAGGGAACGGCAAGGCTTAGGGCACAGGTGAGGGTACGGAAACGTGGGAGGGTCAGGCTACGTGCTGACGCACGGGTCAGTGCCAACGTACGGGCCAGGTGTAGGCAACGGCGTAAGGTAAGGTGTAGGGCTGGTGGTTGTTTTCCGTTCCAGGCTAGGGTTAGGGTTAGGGAACGGCAAGTCTTAGGGCACAGGTGAGGGTACGGAAACGTGGGAGGGTCGGGCTACGTTCTGACGCACGGGTCAGTGCCACCGTACGGGCCAGGAGTAGGCAACGGCGTAGGATAAAGTGTAGGGCTGGTGGTGGATTTGCGTTCCAGGCTAGGGTTAGGGTTAGGGAACGGCAAGGCTTAGGGCACAGGTGAGGGTACGGAAACGTGGGAGGGTCAGGCTACGTGCTGACGCACGGGTCAGTGCCAACGTACGGGCCAGGAGTAGGGTACGGCGTAAGGTAAGGTGTAGGGCTTGTGGTTGATTTCCTTTCTAGGCTATGGTTAGGGTTAGGGAACGGCAAGGCTTAGGGCAAAGGAGAGGGTACGGAAACGTGGGAGGGTCGGGCCCCGTGCCGACGCACGGGTTAGTGCCAGCATACGGGCCAGGAGTAGGCAATGGCGTAGGATAAAGTGTAGGGCTGGTGGTGGGTTTCCATTCCGGGCTAGGGTTAGGGTTAGGGAACGGCAACGCTTAGGGCACAGGTGAGGGTACGGAAACGTGGGAGGGTCAGGCTACGTGCTGACGCACGGGTCAGTGCCAGCGTACGGGCCAGGAGTAGGCAACGGCTTAAGGTAAGGTGTAGGGCTGGTGGGGGGTTTCTATTCCGGGCTAGGGTTAGGGTTAGGGAACGGCAAGGCTTAGGGCACAGGTGAGGGTACAGAAACGTGGGAGGGTCGGGCTACGTGCTGACGCACGGGTCAGTGCCAGCGTACGGGCCAGGAGTGGGCAACGGCTTAAGGTAAGGTGTAGGGCTGGTGGTGGGTTTCTATTCCGGGCTAGGGTTAGGGTTAGGGAACGGCAAGGCTTAGGGCACAGGTGAGGGTACAGAAACGTGGGAGGGTCGGGCTACGTGCTGACGCACGGGTCAGTGCCAGCGTACGGGCCAGGAGTAGGCAACGGCGTAAGGTAAGGTGTAGGGCTGGTGGTTGGTTTCCGTTCCAGGCCACGGTTAGGGTTAGGGAACTGCAAGGCTTAGGGCACAGGTGAGGGTACGGAAAGTGGGAGGGTCGGGCTACGTGCTGACGCCCGTGTCAGTGCCAGCGTACGGGCCAGGAGTAGGCAACGGCGTAGGATAAAGTGTAGGGCTGGTGGTGGATTTGCGTTCCGGGCTAGGGTTAGGGTTAGGGTACGGCAAGGCTTAGGGCACAGGTGAGGGTACGGAAACGTGGGAGGGTCAGGCTACGTGCTGACGCACAGGTCAGTGCCAGCGTACGGGTCAGGAGTAGGGTACGGCGTAAGGAAAGGTGTAGGGCTGGTGGTGGGTTTCTATACCGGGCTAGGGTTAGGGTTAGGGAACAGCAAGGCTTAGGGCACAGGTGAGGGTACGGAAACGTGGGAGGGTCGGGCTACGTGCTGACGCACGGGTCAGTGCCAGCGTACGGGCCAGGAGTAGGCAACGGCGTAGGATAAAGTGTAGGCTGGTGGTGGATTTGCGTTCTGGGCTAGGGTTAGGGTTAGGGAACGGCAAGGCTTAGGGCACAGGAGAGGGTACGGAAACGCCAGAGTGTAAGGCTACGTGCTGATGCACGGGGCAGTGCCAGAGTACAGGCCAGGAGTAGGCAACGGCGTAGGGTAAGGTGTAGGGCTGGTGGTGGGTTTCCATTCCGGGCTAGGGTTAGGGTTAGGGAACGGCAAGGCTTAGGGCACAGGTGAGGGTACGGAAACGTGGGAGGGTCAGGCTACGTGCTGACGCACGGGTCAGTGCCAGCGTACGGGCCAGGTGTAGGCAACGGCGTAAGGTAAGGTGTAGGGCTGGTGGTTGTTTTCCATTCCAGGCTAGGGTTAGGGTTAGGGAACGGCAAGGCTTAGGGCACAGGTGAGGGTACGGAAACGTGGGAGGGTCGGGCTACGTGCTGACGCACGGGTCAGTGCCAGCGTACTGGCCAGGAGTAGGCAACGGCGTAGGATAAAGTGTAGGGCTGGTGGTGGATTTGCGTTCCGGGCTAGGGTTAGGGTTAGGGAACGGCAAGGCTTAGGGCACAGGTGAGGGTACGGAAGCGTGGGAGGGTCAGGCTACGTGCAGACGAACGGGTCAGTGCAAGCGTACGGGTCAGGAGTAGGGTACGGCGTAAGGTAAGGTGTAGGGCTGGTGGTGGGTTTCTATTCCGGGCTAGGGTTAGGGTTAGGGAACGGCAAGGCTTAGGGCACAAGTGAGGGTACGGAAACGTGGGAGGGTCAGGCTACGTGCTGACGCACGGTTCAGTGCCAGCATACGGGCCAGGAATAGGGTACGGCGTAAGGTAAGGTGTAGGTCTGGTGGTGGGTTTCCATTCCGGGCTAGGGTTAGGGTTAGGGAACGGCAAGGCTTAGGGCACAGCTGAGGGCACGGAAACGTGGGAGGGTCAGGCTACGTGCTGACGCACGGGTCAGTGCCAGCGTACGGGCCAGGAGTAGGCAACGGCGTAAGGTAAGGTGTAGGGCTGGTGGTTGGTTTCCGTTCCAGGCTAGGGTTAGAGTTAGGGAACGGAAAGGCTTAGGGCACAGGTGAGGGTATGGAAACGTGGGAGGGTCGGGCTCCGTGCTGACGCACGGGTCAGTGCCAGTGTACTGGCCAGGAGTAGGCAACGGCGTAGGATAAAGTGTAGGGCTGGTGGTGGATTTGCGTTCCGGGCTAGGTTTAGGGTTAGGGAACGGCAAGGCTTAGGGCACAGGTGAGGGTACGGAAACGTGGGAGGGTCAGGCTACGTGCTGACGCACGGGTCAGTGCCAGCGTACGGGTCAGGAGTAGGGTACGGCATAAGTTAAGGTGTAGGGCTGGTGGTGGGTTTCTATTCCGGGCTAGGGTTAGGGTTAGGGAACGGCAAGGCTTAGGGCACAGGTCAGGGTACGGAACCGCGGGAGGGTAAGGCTACGTGCTGATGAACGGGTCAGTGCCAGAGTACAGGCCAGGAGTAGGCAACGGCGTAGGGTAAGGTGTAGGGCTGGTGGTTGGTTTCCGTTCCAGGCTAGGGTTAGGGTTAGGGAACGGCAAGGCTTAGGGCACAGGTGAGGGTATGGAAACGTGGGAGGGTCGGGCTACGTGCTGACGCACGGGTCAGTGCCAGCATACGGGCCAGGAGTAGGCAACGGCGTAGGATAAAGTGTAGGGCTGGTGGTGGATTTGCGTTCCAGGCTAGGGTTAGGGTTAGGGAACGGCAAGGCTTAGGGCACAGGTGAGGGTACGGAAACGTGGGAGGGTCAGGCTACGTGCTGACGCACAGTTCAGTGCCAGCGTACAGGTCAGGAGTAGGGTACGGCGTAAGGTAAGGTGTAGGGCTGGTGGTGGGTTTCTATTCCGGGCTAGGGTTAGGGTTAGGGAACGGCAAGGCTTAGGGCACAGGTGAGGGTACGGAAACGTGGGAGGGTCAGGCTACGTGCTGACGCACGGGTCAGTGCCAGCGTACGGGTCAGGAGTAGGGTATGGCGTAAGGTAAGGTGTAGGGCTGGTGGTGGGTTTCTATTCCGGGCTAGAGTTAGGGTTAGGGAACGGCAAGGCTTAGGGCACAGGTGAGTGTACGGAAACGTGGGAGGGTCGGGCTACGTGCTGACGCACGGGTCAGTGCCAGCGTACGGGCCAGGAGTAGGCAACGGCGTAGGATAAAGTGTAGGCTGGTGGTGGATTTGCGTTCAGGGCTAGGGTTAGGGTTAGGGAACGGCAAGGCTTAGGGCACAGGAGAGGGTACGGAAACGCCAGAGTGTAAGGCTACGTGCTGATGCACGGGGCAGTTCCAGAGTACAGGCCAGGAGTAGGCAACGGCGTAGGGTAAGGTGTAGGGATGGTGGTGGGTTTCCATTCCGGGCTAGGGTTAGGGTTAGGGAACGGCAAGGCTTAGGGCACAGGTGAGGGTACGGAAACGTGGGAGGGTCAGGCTACGTGCTGACGCACGGGTCAGTGCCAGCGTACGGGCCAGGTGTAGGCAACGGCGTAAGGTAAGGTGTAGGGCTGGTGGTTGTTTTCCGTTCCAGGCTAGGGTTAGGGTTAGGGAACGGCAAGGCTTAGGGCACAGGTGAGGGTACGGAAACGTGGGAGGGTCGGGCTACGTGCTGACGCACGGGTCAGTGCCACCGTACGGGCCAGGAGTAGGCAACGGCGTAGGATAAAGTGTAGGGCTGGTGGTGGATTTGCGTTCCAGGCTAGGGTTAGGGTTAGGGAACGGCAAGGCTTAGGGCACAGGTGAGGGTACGGAAACGTGGGAGGGTCAGGCTACGTGCTGACGCACGGTTCAGTGCCAGAGTACGGGCCAGGAATAGGGTACGGCGTAAGGTAAGGTGTAGGGCTGGTGGTGTGTTTCCGTTCTGGCCTAGGGTTAGGGTTAGGGAACGGCAAGGCTTAGGGCACAGGTGAGGGTACGGAAACGTGGGAGGGTCGGGCCCCGTGCCGACGCACGGGTTAGTGCCAGCATACGGGCCAGGAGTAGGCAATGGCGTAGGATAAAGTGTAGGGCTGGTGGTGGGTTTCCATTCCAGGCTAGGGTTAGGGTTAGGGAACGGCAACGCTTAGGGCACAGGTGAGGGTACGGAAACGTGGGAGGGTCAGGCTACGTGCTGACGCACGGGTCAGTGCCAGCGTACGGGCCAGGAGTAGGAAACGGCTTAAGGTAAGGTGTAGGGCTGGTGGTGGGTTTCTATTCCGGGCTAGGGTTAGGGTTAGGGAACGGCAAGGCTTAGGGCACAGGTGAGGGTACAGAAACGTGGGAGGGTCGGGCTACGTGCTGACGCACGGGTCAGTGCCAGCGTACGGGCCAGGAGTAGGCAACGGCGTAGGATAAAGTGTAGGGCTGGTGGTGGATTTGCATTCGGGGCTAGGGCTAAGTTTAGGAACGGCAAGGCTTAGGGCACAGGTGAGGGTACGGAAACGTGGGAGGGTCAGGCTACGTGCTGACGCACAGGTCATGGCCAGCGTACAGGTCAGGAGTATGGTACGGCGTAAGGTAAAGTGTAGGGCTGGTGGTGGGTTTCTATTCCGGGCTAGGGATAGGGTTAGGGAACGGCAAGGCTTAGGGCACAGGTGAGGGCATGGAAACGTGGGAGGGTCAGCCTACGTGCTGACGCACGGGTCAGTGCCAGCGTACGGGTCAGGAGTAGGGTATGGCGTAAGTTAAGGTGTAGGGCTGGTGGTGGGTTTCTATTCCGGGCTAGGGTTAGGGTTAGGGAACGGCAAGGCTTAGGGCACAGGTGAGGGTACAGAAACGTGGGAGGGTCGGGCTACGTGCTGACGCACAGGTCAGTGCCAGCGTACGGGCCAGGAGTAGGCAACGGCGTAGGATAAAGTGTAGGGCTGGTGGTGGATTTGCGTTCCAGGCTAGGGTTAGGGTTAGGGAACGGCACGGCTTAGAGCACAGGTGAGGGTACGGAAACGTGGGAGGGTCAGGCTACGTGCTGACGCACGGGTCAGTGCCAGCGTACGGGCCAGGAGTAGGCAACGGCGTAAGGTAAGGTGTAGGGCTGGTGGTTGGTTTCCGTTCCAGGCTAGGGTTAGGGTTAGGGAACGGCAAGGCTTAGGGCACAGGTGAGGGTACGGAAACGTGGGAGGGTCGGGCTACGTGCTGACGCCCGTGTCAGTGCCAGCGTACGGGCCAGGAGTAGGCAACGCCGTAGGATAAAGTGTAGGGCTGGTGGTGGATTTGCGTTCCGGGCTAGGGTTAGGGTTAGGGTACGGCAAGGCTTAGGGCACAGGTGAGGGTACGGAAACGTGGGAGGGTCAGGCTACGTGCTGACGTACAGGTCAGTGCCAGCGTACGGGTCAGGAGTAGGGTACGGCGTAAGGAAAGGTGTAGGGCTGGTGGTGGGTTTCTATTCCTGGTTAGGGTTAGTGTTAGGGAACGGCAAGTCTTAGGGCACAGGTGAGGGTACGGAAACGTCGGAGGGTCAGGCTACGTGCTGACGCACGTTTCAGTGCCAGCGTACGGGCCAGGAATAGGGTACGGCGTAAGGTAAGGTGTAGGGCTGGTGGTGGGTTTCCGTTCCGGGCTAGGGTTAGGGTTAGGGAACGGCAAGGCTTAGGGCACAGGTGAGGGTACGGAAACGTGGGAGTGTCGGTCTACGTGCTGACGCACGGGTTAATGCCAGCGTACGGGACAGGAGTAGGCAACGGCGTAGGATAAATTGTAGGGCTGGTGGTGGATTTGCGTTCAGGGCTAGGGTTAGGGTGAGGGAACGGCAAGGCTTAGGGCACAGGTGAGGGTACGGAAACGTGGGAGGGTCGGGCTACGTGCTGACGCACGGGTCAGTGCCAGCGTACGGGCCAGGAGTAGGCAACGGCGTAGGATAAAGTGTAGGGCTGGTGGTGGATTTGCGTTCCGGGCTAGGGTTAGGGTTAGGGAACGGCAAGGCTTAGGGCACAGGTGAGGGTACGGAAACGTGGGAGGGTCAGGCTACGTGCTGACGCACGGTTCAGTGCCAGCGTACGGGCCAGGAATAGGGTACGGCGTAAGGTAAGGTGTCAGGCTGGTGGTGGGTTTCCGTTCCGGGCTAGGGTTAGGGTTAGGGAACGACAAGGCTTAGGGCACAGGTGAAGTTACAGAAACGTGGGAGGCTCGGGCTACGTGCTGACGCACGGGTCAGTGCCAGCGTACGGGCCAGGAGTAGGCAACGGCGTAGGATAAAGTGTAGGGCTGGTGGTGGATTTGCGTTCTGGGCTAGGGTTAGGGTTAGGGAACGGCAAGGCTTAGGGCACAGGTGAGGGTACGGAAACGCGGGAGGGTAAGGCTGCGTGCTGATGAACGGGGCAGTGCCAGCGTACGGGCCAGGAGTAGGCAACGGCGTAAGGTAAGGTGTAGGGCTGGTGGTTCGTTTCCGTTCCAGGCTAGGGTTAGGGTTAGGGAACGGCAAGGCTTAGGGCACAGGTGAGGGTACGGAAACGTGGGAGGGTCGGGCTACGTGCTGACGCACGGGTCAGTGCCAGCGTACGGGCCAGGAGTAGGCAACGGCGTAGGATAAAGTTTAGGGCTGGTGGTGGATTTGCGTTCCAGGCTAGGGTTAGGGTTAGGGAACGGCAAGGCTTAGGGCACAGGTCAGGGTACGGAAACGCGGGAGAGTAAGGCTACGTGCTGTTGCACGGGTCAGTGCCAGAGTACAGGCCAGGACTAGGCAACGGCGTAGGGTAAGGTGTAGGGCTGGTGGTGGGTTTCCATTCCGGGCTAGGGTTAGCGTTAGGGAAAGGCAAGGCTTAGGGCACAGGTGAGGGTACGGAAACGTGGGAGGGTCACGCTACGTGCTGACTCACGGGTCAGTGCCAGCATACGTGCCAGGAGTAGGCAACGGCGTAAGGTAAGGTGTAGGGCTGGTGGTGGGTTTCCGTTCCAGGCTAGGGTTAGCGTTAGGGAACGGCAAGGCTTAGGGCACAGGTGAGGGTACGGAAACGTGGGAGGGTCGGGCTACGTGCTGACGCACGGGTCAGTGCCAGCGTACGGGCCAGGAGTAGGCAACGGCGTAGGATAAAGTGTAGGGTTAGTGGTGGATTTGCGTTCGGGGCTAGGGTTAGGGTTAGGGAACGGCAAGGCTTAGGGCACAGGTGAGGGTACGGAAACGTGGGAGGTTCAGGCTACGTGCTGACGCACGGGTCAGTGCCAGCGTACGGGTCAGGAGTAGGGTACGGCGTAAGGTAAGGTGTAGGGCTGGTGGTGGGTTTCTATTCCGGGCTAGGGTTAGGGTTAGGGAACCGCAAGTCTTAGGGCACAGGTCAGGGTACGGAAACGCGGGAGGGTAAGGCTACGTTCTGATGAACGGGTCAGTGCCAGAGTACAGGCCAGGAGTAGGCAACGGCGTAGGGTAAGGTGTAGGGCTGGTGGTTGGTTTCCGTTCCAGGCTAGGGTTAGGGTTAGGGAACGGCAAAGCTTAGGGCACAGGTGAGGGTACGGAAACGTGGGAGGGTCGGGCTACGTGCTGACGCACGGGTCAGTGCCAGCGTACGGGCCAGGAATAGGCAACGGCGTAGGATAAAGTGTAGGGCTGGTGGTGGAGTTGCGTTCCAGGCTAGGGTTAGGGTTAGGGAACGGCAAGGCTTAGGGCACAGGTGAGGGTACGGAAACGTGGGAGGGTCAGGCTACGTGCTGACGCACGGTTCAGTGCCAGAGTACGGGCCAGGAATAGGGTACGGCGTAAGGTAAGGTGTAGGGCTTGTGGTTGATTTCCGTTCCAGGCTAGGGTTAGGGTTAGGGAACGGCAAGGCTTAGGGCAAAGGAGAGGGTACGGAAACGTGGGAGGGTCGGGCCCCGTGCCGACGCACGGGTTAGTGCCAGCATACGGGCCAGGAGTAGGCAATGGCGTAGGATAAAGTGTAGGGCTGGTGGTGGGTTTCCATTCCGGGGTAGGGTTAGGGTTAGGGAACGGCAACGCTTAGGGCACAGGTGAGCGTACGGAAACGTGGGAGGGTCAGGCTACGTGCTGACGCACGGGTCAGTGCCAGCGTACGGGCCAGGAGTAGGCAACGGCTTAAGGTAAGGTGTAGGGCTGGTGGTGGGTTTCTATTACGGGCTAGGGTTAGGGTTAGGGAACGGCAAGGCTTAGGGCACAGGTGAGGGTACGGAAACGTGGGAGGTTCTGGCTACGTGCTGACGCACGGGTCAGTGCCAGCGTACGGGCCAGGAGTAGGCAACGGCTTAAGGTAAGGTGTAGGGCTGGTGGTGGGTTCCTATTCCGGGCTAGGGTTAGGGTTAGGGAACGGCAAGGCTTAGGGCACAGGTGAGGGTACAGAAACGTGGGAGGGTCGGGCTACGTGCTGACGCACGGGTCAGTGCCAGCATACGGGCCAGGAGTAGGCAACGGCGTAGGATAAAGTGTAGGGCTGGTGGTGGATTTGCGTTCAGGGCTAGGGTTAGGGTTAGGGAACGGCAAGGCTTAGGGCACAGGTGAGGGTACGGAAACGTGGGAGGGTCAGGCTACGTGCTGACGCACAGGTCAGTGCCAGCGTACAGGTCAGGAGTATGGTACGGCGTAAGGTAAAGTGTAGGGCTGGTGGTGGGTTTGCGTTCCAGGCTAGGGTTAGGGTTAGGGAACGGCACGGCTTAGAGCACAGGTGAGGGTACGGAAACGTGGGAGGGTCAGGCTACGTGCTGACGCACGGGTCAGAGCCAGCGTACGGGCCAGGAGTAGGCAACGGCGTAAGGTAAGGTGTAGGGCTGGTGGTTGGTTTCCGTTCCAGGCTAGGTTTAGGGTTAGTGAACGGCAAGGCTTAGGGCACAGGTGAGGGTACGGAAACGTGGGAGGGTCGGGCTACGTGCTGACGCCCGTGTCAGTGCCAGCGTACGGGCCAGGAGTAGGCAACGGCGTAGGATAAAGTGTAGGGCTGGTGGTGGATTTGCGTTCCGGGCTAGGGTTAGGGTTAGGGTACGGCAAGGCTTAGGGCACAGGTGAGGGTACGGAAACGTGGGAGGGTCAGGCTACGTGCTGACGTACAGGTCAGTGCCAGCGTACGGGTCAGGAGTAGGGTACGGCGTAAGGAAAGGTGTAGGGCTGGTGGTGGGTTTCTATTCCGGGTTAGGGTTAGTGTTAGGGAACGGCAAGGCTTAGGGCACAGGTGAGGGTACGGAAACGTCGGAGGGTCAGGATACGTGCTGACGCACGTTTCAGTGCCAGCGTACGGGCCAGGAATATGGTACGGCGTAAGGTAAGGTGTAGGGCTGGTGGTGGGTTTCCGTTCCGGGCTAGGGTTAGGGTTAGGGAACGGCAAGGCTTAGGGCACAGGTGAGGGTACGGAAACGTGGGAGTGTCGGTCTACGTGCTGACGCACGGGTTAATGCCAGCGTACGGGACAGGAGTAGGCAACGGCGTAGGATAAATTGTAGGGCTGGTGGTGGATTTGCGTTCAGGGCTAGGGTTAAGGTGAGGGAACGGCAAGGCTTAGGGCACAGGTGAGGGTACGGAAACGTGGGAGGGTCGGGCTACGTGCTGACGCACGGGTCAGTGCCAGCGTACGGGCCAGGAGTAGGCAACGGCGTAGGATAAAGTGTAGGGCTGGTGGTGGATTTGCGTTCCGGGCTAGGGTTAGGGATAGGGAACGGCAAGGCTTAGGGCACAGGTGAGGGTACGGAAACGTGGGAGGGTCAGGCTACGTGCTGACGCACGGTTCAGTGCCAGCGTACGGGCCAGGAATAGGGTACGGCGTAAGGTAAGGTGTCAGGCTGGTGGTGGGTTTCCGTTCCGGGCTAGGGTTAGGGTTAGGGAACGACAAGGCTTTGGGCACAGGTGAAGTTACGGAAACGTGGGAGGCTCGGGCTACGTGCTGACGCACGGGTCAGTGCCAGCGTACGGGCCAGGAGTAGGCAACGGCGTAGGATAAAGTGTAGGGCTGGTGGTGGATTTGCGTTCTGGGCTAGGGTTAGGGTTAGGGAACGGCAAGGCTTAGGGCACAGGTGAGGGTACGGAAACGCGGGAGGGTAAGGCTGCGTGCTGATGAACGGGGCAGTGCCAGCGTACGGGCCAGGAGTAGGCAACGGCGTAAGGTAAGGTGTAGGGCTGGTGGTTCGTTTCCGTTCCAGGCTAGGGTTAGGGTTAGGGAACGGCAAGGCTTAGGGCACAGGTGAGGGTACGGAAACGTGGGAGGGTCGGGCTACGTGCTGACGCACGGGTCAGTGCCAGCGTACGGGCCAGGAGTAGGCAACGGCGTAGGATAAAGTGTAGGGCTGGTGGTGGATTTGCGTTCCAGGCTAGGGTTAGGGTTAGGGAACGGCACGGCTTAGAGCACAGGTGAGGGTACGGAAACGTGGGAGGGTCAGGCTCCGTGCTGACGCACGGTTCAGTGCCAGCGTACGGGCCAGGAATAGGGTACGGCGTAAGGTAAGGTGTAGGGCTGGTGCTGGGTTTCCGTTCCGGGCTAGGGTTAGGGTTAGGGAACGGCAAGGCTTAGGGCACAGGTGAGGGTACGGAAACGTGGGAGGGTCAGGCTACGTGCTGACGCACGGGTCAGTGCCAACGTACGGGCCAGGAGTAGGGTACGGCGTAAGATAAGGTGTAGGGCTTGTGGTTGATTTCCGTTCCAGGCTAGGGTTAGGGTTAGGGAACGGCAAGGCTTAGGGCAAAGGAGAGGGTACGGAAACGTGGGAGGATCGGGCCCCGTTCTGACGCACGGGTTAGTGCCAGCATACGGGCCAGGAGTAGGCAACGGCGTAGGATAAAGTGTAGGGCTGGTGGTGGATTTGCGTTCGGGGCTAGGGTTAGGGTTAGGGAACGGCAAGGCTTAGGGCACAGGTGAGGGTACGGAAACGTGGGAGGGTCAGGCTACGTGCTGACGCACAGGTCAGTGCCAGCGTACAGGTCAGGAGTAGGGTACGGCCTAAGGTAACGTGTAGGGCTGGTGGTGGTTTTCTATTCCGGGCTAGGGTTAGGGTTAGGGAACGGCAAGGCTTAGGGCACAGGTCAGGGTACGGAAACGCGGGAGAGTAAGGCTACGTGCTGTTGCACGGGTCAGTGCCAGAGTACAGGCCAGGACTAGGCAACGGCGTAGGGTAAGGTGTAGGGCTGGTGGTGGGTTTCCATTCCGGGCTAGGGTTAGCGTTAGGGAAAGGCAAGGCTTCGGGCACAGGTGAGGGTACGGAAACGTGGGAGGGTCACGCTACGTGCTGACTCACGGGTCAGTGCCAGCATACGTGCCAGGAGTAGGCAACGGCGTAAGGTAAGGTGTAGGGCTGGTGGTGGGTTTCCGTTCCAGGCTAGGGTTAGCGTTAGGGAACGGCAAGGCTTAGGGCACAGGTGAGGGTACGGAAACGTGGGAGGGTCGGGCTACGTGCTGACGCACGGGTCAGTGCCAGCGTACGGGCCAGGAGTAGGCAACGGCGTAGGATAAAGTGTAGGGTTAGTGGTGGATTTGCGTTCGGGGCTAGGGTTAGGGTTAGGGAACGGCAAGGCTTAGGGCACAGGTGAGGGTACGGAAACGTGGGAGGTTCAGGCTACGTGCTGACGCACGGGTCAGTGCCAGCGTACGGGTCAGGAGTAGGGTACGGCGTAAGGTAAGGTGTAGGGCTGGTGGTGGGTTTCTATTCCGGGCTAGGGTTAGGGTTAGGGAACCGCAAGTCTTAGGGCACAGGTCAGGGTACGGAAACGCGGGAGTGTAAGGCTACGTTCTGATGAACGGGTCAGTGCCAGAGTACAGGCCAGGAGTAGGCAACGGCGTAGGGTAAGGTGTAGGGCTGGTGGTTGGTTTCCGTTCCAGGCTAGGGTTAGGGTTAGGGAACGGCAAAGCTTAGGGCACAGGTGAGGGTACGGAAACGTGGGAGGGTCGGGCTACGTGCTGACGCACGGGTCAGTGCCAGCGTACGGGCCAGGAATAGGCAACGGCGTAGGATAAAGTGTAGGGCTGGTGGTGGATTTGCGTTCCAGGCTAGGGTTAGGGTTAGGGAACGGCAAGGCTTAGGGCACAGGTGAGGGTACGGAAACGTGGGAGGGTCAGGCTACGTGCTGACGCACGGTTCAGTGCCAGAGTACGGGCCAGGAATAGGGTACGGCGTAAGGTAAGGTGTAGGGCTTGTGGTTGATTTCCGTTCCAGGCTAGGGTTAGGGTTAGGGAACGGCAAGGCTTAGGGCAAAGGAGAGGGTACGGAAACGTGGGAGGGTCGGGCCCCGTGCCGACGCACGGGTTAGTGCCAGCATACGGGCCAGGAGTAGGCAATGGCGTAGGATAAAGTGTAGGGCTGGTGGTGGGTTTCCATTCCGGGGTAGGGTTAGGGTTAGGGAACGGCAACGCTTAGGGCACAGGTGAGCGTACGGAAACGTGGGAGGGTCAGGCTACGTGCTGACGCACGGGTCAGTGCCAGCGTACGGGCCAGGAGTAGGCAACGGCTTAAGGTAAGGTGTAGGGCTGGTGGTGGGTTTCTATTACGGGCTAGGGTTAGGGTTAGGGAACGGCAAGGCTTAGGGCACAGGTGAGGGTACGGAAACGTGGGAGGTTCTGGCTACGTGCTGACGCACGGGTCAGTGCCAGCGTACGGGCCAGGAGTAGGCAACGGCTTAAGGTAAGGTGTAGGGCTGGTGGTGGGTTCCTATTCCGGGCTAGGGTTAGGGTTAGGGAACGGCAAGGCTTAGGGCACAGGTGAGGGTACAGAAACGTGGGAGGGTCGGGCTACGTGCTGACGCACGGGTCAGTGCCAGCATACGGGCCAGGAGTAGGCAACGGCGTAGGATAAAGTGTAGGGCTGGTGGTGGATTTGCATTCGGGGCTAGGGCTAGGGTCAGGGAACGGCAAGGCTTAGGGCACAGGTGAGGGTACGGAAACGTGGGAGGGTCAGGCTACGTGCTCACGCACAGGTCAGTGCCAGCGTACAGGTCAGGAGTATGGTACGGCGTAAGGTAACGTGTAGGCCTGGTGGTGGGTTTCTATTCCGGGCTAGGGTTAGGGTTAGGGAACGGCAAGGCTTAGGGCACAGGTGAGGGCACGGAAACGTGGGAGCGTCAGGCTACGTGCTGACGCACGGGTCAGTGCCAGCGTACGGGTCAGGAGTAGGGTATGGCGTAAGGTAAGGTGTAGGGCTGGTGGTGGGTTTCTATTCCGGGCTAGGGTTAGGGTTAGGGAACGGCAAGGCTTAGGGCACAGGTGAGGGTACAGAAACGTGGGAGGGTCGGGCTACGTGCTGACGCATGGGTCAGTGCCAGCGTACGGGCCAGGAGTAGGCAACGGCGTAGGATAAAGTGTATAGCTGGTGGTGGATTTGCGTTCCGGGTTAGGGTTAGGGTTAGGGAACAGCAAGGCTTAGGGCACAGGTGAAAGTACGGAAACGTGGTAGGGTCAGGCTACGTGCTGACGCACGGTTCAGTGCCAGAGTACGGGCCAGGAATAGGGTACGGCGTAAGGTAAGGTGTAGGGCTGTTGGTGGGTTTCCGTTCTGGCCTAGGTTTAGGGTTAGGGAACGGCAAGGCTTAGGGCACAGGTGAGGGTACGGAAACGTGGGAGGGTCAGGCTACGTGCTGACGCACGGGTCAGTGCCAACGTACGGGCCAGGAGTAGGGTACGGCGTAAGGTAAGGTGTAGGGCTTGTGGTTGATTTCCGTTCCAGGCTAGGGTTAGGGTTAGGGAACGGCAAGGCTTAGGGCAAAGGAGAGGGTACGGAAACGTGGGAGGGTCGGGCCCCGTGCCGACGCACGGGTTAGTGCCAGCATACGGGCCAGGAGTAGGCAATGGCGTAGGATAAAGTGTAGGGCTGGTGGTGGGTTTCCATTCCGGGCTAGGGTTAGGTTTAGGGAACGGCAACGCTTAGGGCACAGGTGAGGGTACGGAAACGTGGGAGGGTCAGGCTACGTGCTGACGCACGGGTCAGTGCCAGCGTACGGGCCAGGAGTAGGCAACGGCTTAAGGTAAGGTGTAGGGCTGGTGGTGGGTTTCTATTCCGGGCTAGGGTTAGGGTTAGGGAACGGCAAGGCTTAGGGCACAGGTGAGGGTACAGAAATGTGGGAGGGTCGGGCTACGTGCTGACGCACGGGTCAGTGCCAGCTTCCGGCCAGGAGTAGGCAACGGCTTAAGGTAAGGTGTAGGGCTGGTGGTAGGTTTCTATTCCGGGCTAGGGTTAGGGTTATGGAACGGCAAGGCTTAGGGCACAGGTGAGGGTACAGAAACGTGGGAGGGTCGGGCTACGTGCTGACGCACGGGTGAGTGCCAGCGTACGGGCCAGGAGTAGGCAACGGCGTAGGATAAAGTGTAGGGCTGGTGGTGGATTTGCATTCGGGGCTAGGGCTAGGGTCAGGGAACGGCAAGGCTTAGGGAACAGGTGAGGGTACGGAAACGTGGGAGCGTCAGTCTACGTGCTGACGCACCGGTCAGTGCCAGCGTACAGGTCAGGAGTATGGTACGGCGTAAGGTAACGTGTAGGGCTGGTGGTGGGTTTCTATTCCGGGCTAGGGTTAGGGTTAGGGAACGGCAAGGCTTAGGGCACAGGTGAGGGCACGGAAACGTGGGAGGGTCAGGCTACGTGCTGACGCACGGGTCAGTGCCAGCGTACGGGTCAGGAGTAGGGTATGGCGTAAGGTAAGGTGTAGGGCTGGTGGTGGGTTTCTATTCAGGGCTAGGGTTAGGGTTAGGGAACGGCAAGGCTTAGGGCACAGGTGAGGGTACAGAAACGTGGGAGGTTCGGGCTACGTGCTGACGCACGGGTCAGTGCCAGCGTACGGGCCAGGAGTAGGCAACGGCTTAAGGTAAGGTGTAGGGCTGGTGGTGGGTTTCTATTCCGGGCTAGGGTTAGGGTTAGGGAACGGCAAGGCTTAGGGCACAGGTGAGGGTACAGAAACGTGGGAGGGTCGGGCTACGTGATGACGCACGGGTCAGTGCCAGCGTACGGGCCTGGAGTAGGCAACGGCGTAGGATAAAGTGTAGGGCTGGTGGTGGATTTGCGTTCGGGGCTAGGGTTAGGGTTAGGGAACGGCAAGGCTTAGGGCACAGGTGAGGGTACGGAAACGTGGGAGGGTCAGGCTACGTGCTGACGCACAGGTCAGTGCCAGCGTACAGGTCAGGAGTAGGGTACGGCGTAAGGTAAGGTGTAGGTCTGGTGGTGGGTTTCTATTCCGGGCTAGGGTTAGGGTTAGGGAACGGCAAGGCTTAGGGCACAGGTGAGGGTACGGAAACGTGGGAGGATCAGGCTACATGCTGACGCACGGGTCAGTGCCAGCGTACGGGTCAGGAGTAGGGTATGGCTTAAGGTATGGTGTAGGGCTGGTGGTGGGTTTCTATTCCGGGCTAGGGTTAGGGTTAGGGAACGGCAAGGCTTAGGGCACAGGTGAGGGTACGGAAACGTGGGAGGGTCGGGCTACGTGATGACGCACGGGTCAGTGCCAGCCTACGGCCCAGGAGTAGGCAACGGCGTAGGATAAAGTGTAGGCTGGTGGTGGATTTGCGTTCTGGGCTAGGGTTAGGGTTAGGGAACGGCAAGGCTTAGGGCACAGGAGAGGGTACGGAAACGCCAGAGTGTAAGGCTACGTGCTGATGCATGGGGCAGTGCCAGAGTACAGGCCAGGAGTAGGCAACGGCGTAGGGTAAGGTGTAGGGCTGGTGGTGGGTTTCCATTCCGGGCTAGGGTTAGGGTTAGGGAACGGCAAGGCTTAGGGCACAGGTGAGGGTACGGAAACGTGGGAGGGTCAGGCTACGTGCTGACTCACGGGTCAGTGCCAGCGTACGGGCCAGGTGTAGGCAACGGCGTAAGGTAAGGTGTAGGGCTGGTGGTTGTTTTCCGTTCCAGGCTAGGGTTAGGGTTAGGGAACGGCAAGGCTTAGGGCACAGGTGTGGGTACGGAAACGTGGGAGGGTCGGGCTACGTGCTGACGCACGGGTCAGTGCCAGCGTACTGGCCAGGAGTAGGCTACGGCGTAGGATAAAGTGTAGGGCTGGTGGTGGATTTGCGTTCCGGGCTAGGGTTAGGGTTAGGGAACGGCAAGGCTTAGGGCACAGGTTAGGGTACGGAAGCGTGGGAGGGTCAGGCTATGTGCAGACGAACGGGTCAGTGCCAGCGTACGGGTCAGGAGTAGGGTACGGCGTAAGGTAAGGTGTAGGGCTGGTGGTGGGTTTCTATTCCGGGCTAGGGTTAGGGTTAGGGAACGGCAAGGCTTAGGGCACAAGTGAGGGTACGGAAACGTGGGAGGGTCAGGCTACGTGCTGACGCACGGTTCAGTGCCAGCGTACGGGCCAGGAATAGGGTACGGCGTAAGGTAAGGTGTAGGGCTGGTGGTGGGTTTCCATTCCGGGCTAGGGTTAGGGTTAGGGAACGGCAAGGCTTAGGGCACAGCTGAGGGCACGGAAACGTGGGAGGGTCAGGCTACGTGCTGACGCACGGGTCAGTGCCAGCGTACGGGCCAGGAGTAGGCAACGGCGTAAGGTAAGGTGTAGGGCTGGTGGTTGGTTTCCGTTCCAGGCTAGGGTTAGAGTTATGGAGCGGCAAGGCTTAGGGCACAGGTGAGGGTACGGAAACGTGGGAGGGTCGGGCTCCGTGCTGACGCACGGGTCAGTGCCAGCGTACTGGCCAGGAGTAGGCAACGGCGTAGGATAAAGTGTAGGGCTGGTGGTGGACTTGCGTTCAGGGCTAGGGTTAGGGTTAGGGAACGGCAAGGCTTAGGGCACAGGTGAGGGTACGGAAACGTGGGAGGGTCAGGCTACGTGCTGACTCACGGGTCAGTGCCAGCATACGGGTCAGGAGTAGGGTACGGCATAAGGTAAGGTGTAGGGCTGGTGGTGGGTTTCTATTCCGGTCTAGGGTTAGGGTTAGGGAACGGCAAGGCTTAGGGCACATGTCAGGGTACGGAAACGCGGGAGGGTAAGGCTACGTGCTGATGAACGGGTCAGTGCCAGAGTACAGGCCAGGAGTAGGAAACGGCGTAGGGTAAGGTGTAGGGCTGGTGGTTTGTTTCCATTCCAGGCTAGGGTTAGGGTTAGGGAACGGCAAGGCTTAGGGCACAGTTGAGGGTACGGAAACGTGGGAGGGTCGGGCTACGTGCTGATGCACGGGTCAGTGCCACCGTACGGGCCAGGAGTAGGCAACGGCGTAGGATAAAGTGTAGGGCTGGTGGTGGATTTGCGTTCCCGGCTAGGGTTAGGGTTAGGGAACGGCAAGGCTTAGGGCACAGGTGAGGGTAAGGAAACGTGGGAGGGTCAGGCTACGTGCTGACGCACGGTTCAGTGCCAGAGTACGGGCCAGGAATAGGGTGCGGCGTAAGGTAAGGTGTAGGGCTGGTGGTGGGTTTCCGTTCTGGCCTAGGGTTAGGGTTAGGGAACGGCAAGGCTTAGGGCACAGGTGAGGGTACGGAAACGTGGGAGGGTCAGGCTACGTGCTGACGCACGGGTCAGTGCCAACGTACGGGCCAGGAGTATGGTACGGCGTAAGGTAAGGTGTAGGGCTTGTGGTTGATTTCCGTTCCAGGCTAGGGTTAGGGTTAGGGAACGGCAAGGCTTAGGGCAAATGTGAGGGTACGGAAACGTGGGAGGGTCGGGCCCCGTGCCGACGCACGGGTTAGTGCCAGCATACGGGCCAGGAGTAGGCAACGGCGTAGGATAAAGTGTAGGGCTGGTGGTGGGTTTCCATTCCGGGCTAGGGTTAGGGTTAGGGAACGGCAACGCTTAGGGCACAGGTGAGGGTACGGAAACGTGGGAGGGTCAGGCTACGTGCTGACGCACGGGTCAGTGCCAGCGTACGGGCCAGGAGTAGGCAACGGCTTAAGGTAAGGTGTAGGGCTGGTGGTGGGTTTCTATTCCGGGCTAGGGTTAGGGTTAGGGAACGGCAAGGCTTAGGGCACAGGTGAGGGTACAGAAACGTGGGAGGGTCGGGCTACGTGCTGACGCACGGGTCAGTGCCAGCGTACGGGCCAGGAGTAGGCAACGGCGTAGGATAAAGTGTATGGCTGGTGGTGGATTTGCGTTCCGGGCTAGGGTTAGGGTTAGGGAACGGCAAGGCTTAGGGCACAGGTGAGGGTACGGAAACGTGGGAGGGTCAGGCTACGTGCTGACGCACAGGTCAGTGCCAGCGTACAGGTCAGGAGTAGGGTACGGCGTAAGGAAAAGTGTAGGGCTGGTGGTGGGTTTCTATTCCGGGCTAGGGTTAGGGTTAGGGAACGGCAAGGCTTAGGGCACAGGTGAGAGTACGGAAACGTGGGAGGGTCAGGCTACGTGCTGACACACGTGTCAGTGCCAGCGTACGGGCCAGGAGTAGGCAACGGCGTAGGATAAAGTGTAGGGCTGGTGGTGGATTTGCATTCGGGGCTAGGGCTAGGGTCAGGGAACGGCAAGGCTTAGGGCACAGGTGAGGGTACGGAAACGTGGGAGGGTCAGGCTACGTGCTCACGCACAGGTCAGTGCCAGCGTACAGGTCAGGAGTATGGTACGGCGTAAGGTAACGTGTAGGCCTGGTGGTGGGTTTCTATTCCGGGCTAGGGTTAGGGTTAGGGAACGGCAAGGCTTAGGGCACAGGTGAGGGCACGGAAACGTGGGAGCGTCAGGCTACGTGCTGACGCACGGGTCAGTGCCAGCGTACGGGTCAGGAGTAGGGTATGGCGTAAGGTAAGGTGTAGGGCTGGTGGTGGGTTTCTATTCCGGGCTAGGGTTAGGGTTAGGGAACGGCAAGGCTTAGGGCACAGGTGAGGGTACAGAAACGTGGGAGGGTCGGGCTACGTGCTGACGCATGGGTCAGTGCCAGCGTACGGGCCAGGAGTAGGCAACGGCGTAGGATAAAGTGTATAGCTGGTGGTGGATTTGCGTTCCGGGTTAGGGTTAGGGTTAGGGAACAGCAAGGCTTAGGGCACAGGTGAAAGTACGGAAACGTGGTAGGGTCAGGCTACGTGCTGACGCACGGTTCAGTGCCAGAGTACGGGCCAGGAATAGGGTACGGCGTAAGGTAAGGTGTAGGGCTGTTGGTGGGTTTCCGTTCTGGCCTAGGTTTAGGGTTAGGGAACGGCAAGGCTTAGGGCACAGGTGAGGGTACGGAAACGTGGGAGGGTCAGGCTACGTGCTGACGCACGGGTCAGTGCCAACGTACGGGCCAGGAGTAGGGTACGGCGTAAGGTAAGGTGTAGGGCTTGTGGTTGATTTCCGTTCCAGGCTAGGGTTAGGGTTAGGGAACGGCAAGGCTTAGGGCAAAGGAGAGGGTACGGAAACGTGGGAGGGTCGGGCCCCGTGCCGACGCACGGGTTAGTGCCAGCATACGGGCCAGGAGTAGGCAATGGCGTAGGATAAAGTGTAGGGCTGGTGGTGGGTTTCCATTCCGGGCTAGGGTTAGGTTTAGGGAACGGCAACGCTTAGGGCACAGGTGAGGGTACGGAAACGTGGGAGGGTCAGGCTACGTGCTGACGCACGGGTCAGTGCCAGCGTACGGGCCAGGAGTAGGCAACGGCTTAAGGTAAGGTGTAGGGCTGGTGGTGGGTTTCTATTCCGGGCTAGGGTTAGGGTTAGGGAACGGCAAGGCTTAGGGCACAGGTGAGGGTACAGAAATGTGGGAGGGTCGGGCTACGTGCTGACGCACGGGTCAGTGCCAGCTTCCGGCCAGGAGTAGGCAACGGCTTAAGGTAAGGTGTAGGGCTGGTGGTAGGTTTCTATTCCGGGCTAGGGTTAGGGTTATGGAACGGCAAGGCTTAGGGCACAGGTGAGGGTACAGAAACGTGGGAGGGTCGGGCTACGTGCTGACGCACGGGTGAGTGCCAGCGTACGGGCCAGGAGTAGGCAACGGCGTAGGATAAAGTGTAGGGCTGGTGGTGGATTTGCATTCGGGGCTAGGGCTAGGGTCAGGGAACGGCAAGGCTTAGGGAACAGGTGAGGGTACGGAAACGTGGGAGCGTCAGTCTACGTGCTGACGCACCGGTCAGTGCCAGCGTACAGGTCAGGAGTATGGTACGGCGTAAGGTAACGTGTAGGGCTGGTGGTGGGTTTCTATTCCGGGCTAGGGTTAGGGTTAGGGAACGGCAAGGCTTAGGGCACAGGTGAGGGCACGGAAACGTGGGAGGGTCAGGCTACGTGCTGACGCACGGGTCAGTGCCAGCGTACGGGTCAGGAGTAGGGTATGGCGTAAGGTAAGGTGTAGGGCTGGTGGTGGGTTTCTATTCAGGGCTAGGGTTAGGGTTAGGGAACGGCAAGGCTTAGGGCACAGGTGAGGGTACAGAAACGTGGGAGGTTCGGGCTACGTGCTGACGCACGGGTCAGTGCCAGCGTACGGGCCAGGAGTAGGCAACGGCTTAAGGTAAGGTGTAGGGCTGGTGGTGGGTTTCTATTCCGGGCTAGGGTTAGGGTTAGGGAACGGCAAGGCTTAGGGCACAGGTGAGGGTACAGAAACGTGGGAGGGTCGGGCTACGTGATGACGCACGGGTCAGTGCCAGCGTACGGGCCTGGAGTAGGCAACGGCGTAGGATAAAGTGTAGGGCTGGTGGTGGATTTGCGTTCGGGGCTAGGGTTAGGGTTAGGGAACGGCAAGGCTTAGGGCACAGGTGAGGGTACGGAAACGTGGGAGGGTCAGGCTACGTGCTGACGCACAGGTCAGTGCCAGCGTACAGGTCAGGAGTAGGGTACGGCGTAAGGTAAGGTGTAGGTCTGGTGGTGGGTTTCTATTCCGGGCTAGGGTTAGGGTTAGGGAACGGCAAGGCTTAGGGCACAGGTGAGGGTACGGAAACGTGGGAGGATCAGGCTACATGCTGACGCACGGGTCAGTGCCAGCGTACGGGTCAGGAGTAGGGTATGGCTTAAGGTATGGTGTAGGGCTGGTGGTGGGTTTCTATTCCGGGCTAGGGTTAGGGTTAGGGAACGGCAAGGCTTAGGGCACAGGTGAGGGTACGGAAACGTGGGAGGGTCGGGCAACGTGATGACGCACGGGTCAGTGCCAGCGTACGGCCCAGGAGTAGGCAACGGCGTAGGATAAAGTGTAGGCTGGTGGTGGATTTGCGTTCTGGGCTAGGGTTAGGGTTAGGGAACGGCAAGGCTTAGGGCACAGGAGAGGGTACGGAAACGCCAGAGTGTAAGGCTACGTGCTGATGCATGGGGCAGTGCCAGAGTACAGGCCAGGAGTAGGCAACGGCGTAGGGTAAGGTGTAGGGCTGGTGGTGGGTTTCCATTCCGGGCTAGGGTTAGGGTTAGGGAACGGCAAGGCTTAGGGCACAGGTGAGGGTACGGAAACGTGGGAGGGTCAGGCTACGTGCTGACTCACGGGTCAGTGCCAGCGTACGGGCCAGGTGTAGGCAACGGCGTAAGGTAAGGTGTAGGGCTGGTGGTTGTTTTCCGTTCCAGGCTAGGGTTAGGGTTAGGGAACGGCAAGGCTTAGGGCACAGGTGTGGGTACGGAAACGTGGGAGGGTCGGGCTACGTGCTGACGCACGGGTCAGTGCCAGCGTACTGGCCAGGAGTAGGCTACGGCGTAGGATAAAGTGTAGGGCTGGTGGTGGATTTGCGTTCCGGGCTAGGGTTAGGGTTAGGGAACGGCAAGGCTTAGGGCACAGGTTAGGGTACGGAAGCGTGGGAGGGTCAGGCTATGTGCAGACGAACGGGTCAGTGCCAGCGTACGGGTCAGGAGTAGGGTACGGCGTAAGGTAAGGTGTAGGGCTGGTGGTGGGTTTCTATTCCGGGCTAGGGTTAGGGTTAGGGAACGGCAAGGCTTAGGGCACAAGTGAGGGTACGGAAACGTGGGAGGGTCAGGCTACGTGCTGACGCACGGTTCAGTGCCAGCGTACGGGCCAGGAATAGGGTACGGCGTAAGGTAAGGTGTAGGGCTGGTGGTGGGTTTCCATTCCGGGCTAGGGTTAGGGTTAGGGAACGGCAAGGCTTAGGGCACAGCTGAGGGCACGGAAACGTGGGAGGGTCAGGCTACGTGCTGACGCACGGGTCAGTGCCAGCGTACGGGCCAGGAGTAGGCAACGGCGTAAGGTAAGGTGTAGGGCTGGTGGTTGGTTTCCGTTCCAGGCTAGGGTTAGAGTTATGGAGCGGCAAGGCTTAGGGCACAGGTGAGGGTACGGAAACGTGGGAGGGTCGGGCTCCGTGCTGACGCACGGGTCAGTGCCAGCGTACTGGCCAGGAGTAGGCAACGGCGTAGGATAAAGTGTAGGGCTGGTGGTGGACTTGCGTTCAGGGCTAGGGTTAGGGTTAGGGAACGGCAAGGCTTAGGGCACAGGTGAGGGTACGGAAACGTGGGAGGGTCAGGCTACGTGCTGACTCACGGGTCAGTGCCAGCATACGGGTCAGGAGTAGGGTACGGCATAAGGTAAGGTGTAGGGCTGGTGGTGGGTTTCTATTCCGGTCTAGGGTTAGGGTTAGGGAACGGCAAGGCTTAGGGCACATGTCAGGGTACGGAAACGCGGGAGGGTAAGGCTACGTGCTGATGAAAGGGTCAGTGCCAGAGTACAGGCCAGGAGTAGGAAACGGCGTAGGGTAAGGTGTAGGGCTGGTGGTTTGTTTCCATTCCAGGCTAGGGTTAGGGTTAGGGAACGGCAAGGCTTAGGGCACAGTTGAGGGTACGGAAACGTGGGAGGGTCGGGCTACGTGCTGATGCACGGGTCAGTGCCACCGTACGGGCCAGGAGTAGGCAACGGCGTAGGATAAAGTGTAGGGCTGGTGGTGGATTTGCGTTCCCGGCTAGGGTTAGGGTTAGGGAACGGCAAGGCTTAGGGCACAGGTGAGGGTAAGGAAACGTGGGAGGGTCAGGCTACGTGCTGACGCACGGTTCAGTGCCAGAGTACGGGCCAGGAATAGGGTGCGGCGTAAGGTAAGGTGTAGGGCTGGTGGTGGGTTTCCGTTCTGGCCTAGGGTTAGGGTTAGGGAACGGCAAGGCTTAGGGCACAGGTGAGGGTACGGAAACGTGGGAGGGTCAGGCTACGTGCTGACGCACGGGTCAGTGCCAACGTACGGGCCAGGAGTATGGTACGGCGTAAGGTAAGGTGTAGGGCTTGTGGTTGATTTCCGTTCCAGGCTAGGGTTAGGGTTAGGGAACGGCAAGGCTTAGGGCAAATGTGAGGGTACGGAAACGTGGGAGGGTCGGGCCCCGTGCCGACGCACGGGTTAGTGCCAGCATACGGGCCAGGAGTAGGCAACGGCGTAGGATAAAGTGTAGGGCTGGTGGTGGGTTTCCATTCCGGGCTAGGGTTAGGGTTAGGGAACGGCAACGCTTAGGGCACAGGTGAGGGTACGGAAACGTGGGAGGGTCAGGCTACGTGCTGACGCACGGGTCAGTGCCAGCGTACGGGCCAGGAGTAGGCAACGGCTTAAGGTAAGGTGTAGGGCTGGTGGTGGGTTTCTATTCCGGGCTAGGGTTAGGGTTAGGGAACGGCAAGGCTTAGGGCACAGGTGAGGGTACAGAAACGTGGGAGGGTCGGGCTACGTGCTGACGCACGGGTCAGTGCCAGCGTACGGGCCAGGAGTAGGCAACGGCGTAGGATAAAGTGTATGGCTGGTGGTGGATTTGCGTTCCGGGCTAGGGTTAGGGTTAGGGAACGGCAAGGCTTAGGGCACAGGTGAGGGTACGGAAACGTGGGAGGGTCAGGCTACGTGCTGACGCACAGGTCAGTGCCAGCGTACAGGTCAGGAGTAGGGTACGGCGTAAGGAAAAGTGTAGGGCTGGTGGTGGGTTTCTATTCCGGGCTAGGGTTAGGGTTAGGGAACGGCAAGGCTTAGGGCACAGGTGAGAGTACGGAAACGTGGGAGGGTCAGGCTACGTGCTGACACACGTGTCAGTGCCAGCGTACGGGCCAGGAGTAGGCAACGGCGTAGGATAAAGTGTAGGGCTGGTGGTGGATTTGCGTTCGGGGCTAGGGTTAGGGTTAGGGAACGGCAAGGCTTAGGGCACAGGTGAGGGTACGGAAACGTGGGAGGGTCAGGCTACGTGCTGACGCACGGGTCAGTGCCAGCGTACGGGCCAGGAGTAGGCAACGGCTTAAGGTAAGGTGTAGGGCTGGTGGTGGGTTTCTATTCCGGGCTAGGGTTAGGGTTAGGGAACGGCAAGGCTTAGGGCACAGGTGAGGGTACAGAAACGTGGGAGGGTCGGGCTACGTGCTGACGCACGGGTCAGTGCCAGCATACGGGCCAGGAGTAGGCAACGGCGTAGGATAAAGTGTAGGGCTGGTGGTGGGATTCCATTCCGGGCTAGGGTTAGGGTTAGGGAACGGCAACGCTTAGGGCACAGGTGAGGGTACGGAAACGTGGGAGGGTCAGGCTACGTGCTGACGCACGGGTCAGTGCCAGCGTACGGGCCAGGAGTAGGCAACGGCTTAAGGTAAGGTGTAGGGCTGGTGGTGGGTTTCTATTCCGGGCTAGGGTTAGGGTTAGGGAACGGCAAGGCTTAGGGCACAGGTGAGGGTACAGAAACGTGGGAGGGTCGGGCTACGTGCTGACGCACGGGTCAGTGCCAGCGTACGGGCCAGGAGTAGGCAACGGCTTAAGGTAAGGTGTAGGGCTGGTGGTGGTTTTCTATTCCGGGCTAGGGTTAGGGTTAGGGAACGGCAAGGCTTAGGGCACAGGTGAGGGTACAGAAACGTGGGAGAGTCGGGCTACGTGCTGATGCACGGGTCAGTGCCAGCGTACGGGCCAGGAGTAGGCAACGGCGTAGGATAAAGTGTAGGGCTGGTGGTGGATTTGCGTTCGGGGCTAGGGTTAGGGTTAGGGAACGGCAAGGCTTAGGGCACAGGTGAGGGTACGGAAACGTGGGAGGGTCAGGCTACGTGCTGACGCACAGGTCAGTGCCAGCGTACAGGTCAGGAGTAGGGTACGGTGTAAGGTAAGGTGTAGGGCTGGTGGTGGGTTTCTATTCCGGGCTAGGGATAGGGTTAGGGAACGGCAAGGCTTAGGGCACAGGTGAGGGTACGGAAACGTGGGAGGGTTAGGCTACGTGCTGACGCACGGGTCAGTGCCAGCGTACGGGTCAGGAGTAGGGTATGGCGTAAGGTAAGGTGTAGGGCTGGTGGTGGGTTTCTATTCCGGGCTAGGGTTAGGGTTAGGGAACGGCAAGGCTTAGGGCACAGGTGAGGGTACGGAAACGTGGGAGGGTCGGGCTACGTGCTGACGCACGGGTCAGTGCCAGCGTACGGGCCAGGAGTAGGCAACGGCGTAGGATAAAGTGTAGGCTGGTGGTGGATTTGCGTTCTGGGCTAGGGTTAGGGTTAGGGAACGGCAAGGCTTAGGGCACAGGAGAGGGTACGGAAACGCCAGAGTGTAAGGCTACGTGCTGATGCACGGGGCAGTGCCAGAGTACAGGCCAGGAGTAGGCAACGGCGTAGGGTAAGGTGTAGGGCTGGTGGTGGGTTTCCAATCCAGGCTAGGGTTAGGGTTAGGGAACGCAAGGCTTAGGGCACAGGTGAGGGTACGGAAACGTGGGAGGGTCAGGCTACGTGCTGACGCACGGGTCAGTGCCAGCGTACGGGCCAGGTGTAGGCAACGGCGTAAGGTAAGGTGTAGGGCTGGTGGTTGTTTTCCATTCCAGGCTAGGGTTAGGGTTAGGGAACGGCAAGGCTTAGGGCACAGGTCAGGGTACGGAAACGCGGGAGGGTAAGGCTACGTGCTGATGAACGGGTCAGTGCCAGAGTACAGGACAGGAGTAGGCAACGGCGTAGGGTAAGGTGTAGGGCTGGTGGTTGGTTTCCGTTCCAGGCTAGGGTTAGGGTTAGGGAACGGCAAGGCTTAGGGCACAGGTGAGGGTACGGAAACGTGGGAGGGTCGGGCTACGTGCTGACGCACGGGTCAGTGCCAGCGTACGGGCCAGGAGTAGGCAACGGCGTAGGATAAAGTGTAGGGCTGGTGGTGGATTTGCGTTCCAGGCTAGGGTTAGGGTTAGGGAACGGCAAGGCTTAGGGCACAGGTGAGGGTACGGAAACGTGGGAGGGTCAGGCTACGTGCTGACGCACGGGTCAGTGCCAGCGTACGGGTCAGGAGTAGGGTATGGCGTAAGGTAAGGTGTAGGGCTGGGGGTGGGTTTCTATTCCGGGCTAGGGTTAGGGTTAGGGAACGGCAAGGCTTAGGGCACAGGTGAGGGTACGGAAACGTGGGAGGGTCGGGCTACGTGCTGACGCACGGGTCAGTGCCAGCGTACGGCCCAGGAGTAGGCAACGGCGTAGGATAAAGTGTAGGCTGGTGGTGGATTTGCGTTCTGGGCTAGGGTTAGGGTTAGGGAACGGCAAGGCTTAGGGCACAGCTGAGGGCACGGAAACGTGGGAGGGTCAGGCTACGTGCTGACGCACGGGTCAGTGCCAGCATACGGGCCAGGTGTAGGCAACGGCGTAAGGTAAGGTGTAGGGCTGGTGGTTGTTTTCCGTTCCAGGCTAGGGTTAGGGTTAGGGAACGGCAAGGCTTAGGGCACAGGTGAGGGTACGGAAACGTGGGAGGGTAGGGCTACGTGCTGACGCACGGGTCAGTGCCAGCGTACTGGCCAGGAGTAGGCAACGGCGTAGGATAAAGTGTAGGGCTGGTGGTGGATTTGCGTTCCGGGCTAGGGTTAGGGTTAGGGAACGGCAAGGCTTAGGGCACAGGTGAGGGTACGGAAGCGTGGGAGGGTCAGGCTACGTGCAGACGAACGTGTCAGTGCCAGCGTACGGGTCAGGAGTAGGGTACGGCGTAAGGTAAGGTGTAGGGCTGGTGGTGGGTTTCTATTCCGGGCTAGGGTTAGGGTTAGGGAACGGCAAGGCTTAGGGCACAAGTGAGGGTACGGAAACGTGGGAGGGTCAGGCTACGTGCTGACGCACGGTTCAGTGCCAGCGTACGGGCCAGGAATAGGGTACGGCGTAAGGTAAGGTGTAGGGCTGGTGGTGGGTTTCCATTCCGGGCTAGGGTTAGGGTTAGGGAACGGCAAGGCTTAGGGCACAGCTGAGGGCACGGAAACGTGGGAGGGTCAGGCTACGTGCTGACGCACGGGTCAGTGCCAGCGTACGGGCCAGGAGTAGGCAACGGCGTAAGGTAAGGTGTAGGGCTGGTGGTTGGTTTCCGTTCCAGGCTAGGGTTAGAGTTATGGAACGGCAAGGCTTAGGGCACAGGTGAGGGTACGGAAACGTGGGAGGGTCGGGCTCCGTGCTGACGCACGGGTCAGTGCCAGCGTACTGGCCAGGAGTAGGCAACAGCGTAGGATAAAGTGTAGGGCTGGTGGTGGATTTGCGTTCTGGGCTAGGGTTAGGGTTAGGGAACGGCAAGGCTTAGGGCACAGGTGAGGGTACGGAAACGTGGGAGGGTCAGGCTACGTGCTGACTCACGGGTCAGTGCCAGCATAAGGGTCAGGAGTAGGGTACGGCATAAGGTAAGGTGTAGGGCTGGTGGTGGGTTTCTATTCCGGGCTAGGGTTAGGGTTAGGGAACGGCAAGGCTTAGGGCACAGGTCAGGGTACGGAAACGCGGGAGGGTAAGGCTACGTGCTGATGAACGGGTCAGTGCCAGAGTACAGGCCAGGAGTAGGAAACGGCGTAGGGTAAGGTGTAGGGCTGGTGGTTGGTTTCCATTCCAGGCTAGGGTTAGGGTTAGGGAACGGCAAGGCTTAGGGCACAGGTGAGGGTACGGAAACGTGGGAGGGTCGGGCTACGTGCTGACGCACGGGTCAGTGCCACCGTACGGGCCAGGAGTAGGCAATGGCGTAGGATAAAGTGTAGGGCTGGTGGTGGATTTGCGTTCCAGGCTAGGGTTAGGGTTAGGGAACGGCAAGGCTTAGGGCACAGGTGAGGGTACGGAAACGTGGGAGGGTCAGGCTACGTGCTGACGCACGGTTCAGTGCCAGAGTACGGGCCAGGAATAGGGTACGGCGTAAGGTAAGGTGTAGGGCTGGTGGTGGGTTTCCGTTCTGGCCTAGGGTTAGGGTTAGGGAACGGCAAGGCTTAGGGCACAGGTGAGGGTACGGAAACGTGGGAGGGTCAGGCTACGTGCTGACGCACGGGTCAGTGCCAACGTACGGGCCAGGAGTAGGGTACGGCGTAAGGTAAGGTGTAGGGCTTGTGGTTGATTTCCGTTCCAGGCTAGGGTTAGGGTTAGGGAACGGCAAGGCTTAGGGCAAAGGAGAGGGTACGGAAACGTGGGAGGGTCGGGCGCCGTGCCGACGCACGGGTTAGTGCCAGCATATGGGCCAGGAGTAGGCAATGGCGTAGGATAAAGTGTAGTGCTGGTGGTGGGTTTCCATTCCGGGCTAGGGTTAGGGTTAGGGAACGGCAAGGCTTAGGGCACAAGTGAGGGTACAGAAACGTGGGAGGGTCGGGCTACGTGCTGACGCACGGGTCAGTGCCAGCATACGGGCCAGGAGTAGGCAACGGCGTAGGATAAAGTGTAGGGCTGGTGGTGGGTTTCCATTCCGGGCTAGGGTTAGGGTTAGGGAACGGCAACGCTTAGGGCACAGGTGAGGGTATGGAAACGTGGGAGGGTCAGGCTACGTGCTGACGCACTGGCCAGTGCCAGCGTACAGGTCAGGAGTAGGGTACGGCGTAAGGTAAGGTGTAGGGCTGGTGGTGGGTTTCTATTCCGGGCTAGGGTTAGGGTTAGGGAACGGCAAGGCTTAGGGCACAGGTGAGGGTACGGAAACGTGGGAGGGTCAGGCTACGTGCTGACTCACGGGTCAGTGCCAGCGTACGGGTCAGGAGTAGGGTATGGCGTAAGGTAAGGTGTAGGGCTGGTGGTGGGTTTCTATTCCGGGCTAGGGTTTGGGTTAGGGAACAGCAAGGCTTAGGGCACAGGTGAGGGTACGGAAACGTGGGAGGGTCGGGCTACGTGCTGACGCACGGGTCAGTGCCAGCGTACGGGCCAGGAGTAGGCAACGGCGTAGGATAAAGTGTAGGCTGGTGGTGGATTTGCGTTCTGGGCTAGGGTTAGGGTTAGGGAACGGCAAGGCTTAGGGCACAGGAGAGGGTACGGAAACGCCAGAGTGTAAGGCTACGTGCTGATGCACGGGGCAGTGCCAGAGTACAGGCCAGGAGTAGGCAACGGCGTAGGGTAAGGTGTAGGGCTGGTGGTGGGTTTCCATTCCGGGCTAGGGTTAGGGTTAGGGAACGGCAAGGCTTAGGGCACAGGTGAGGGTACGGAAACGTGGGAGGGTCAGGCTACGTGCTGACGCACGGGTCAGTGCCAGCGTACGGGCCAGGTGTAGGCAACGGCGTAAGGTAAGGTGTAGGGCTGGTGGTTGTTTTCCATTACAGGCTAGGGTTAGGGTTAGGGAACGGCAAGGCTTAGGGCACAGGTGAGGGTACGGAAACGTGGGAGGGTCGGGCTACGTGCTGACGCACGGGTCAGTGCCAGCGTACTGGCCAGGAGTAGGCAACGGCGTAGGATAAAGTGTAGGGCTGGTGGTGGATTTGCGTTCCGGGCTAGGGTTAGGGTTAGGGAACGGCAAGGCTTAGGGCACAGGTGAGGGTACGGAAGCGTGGGAGGGTCAGGCTACGTGCAGACGAACGGGTCAGTTCAAGCGTACGGGTCAGGAGTAGGGTACGGCGTAAGGTAAGGTGTAGGGCTGGTGGTGGGTTTCTCTTCCGGGCTAGGGTTAGGGTTAGGGAACGCAAAGGCTTAGGGCAGAAGTGAGGGTACGGAAACGTGGGAGGGTCAGGCTACATGCTGACGCACGGTTCAGTGCCAGCGTACGGGCCAGGAATAGGGTACGGCGTAGGGTAAAGTGTAGGGCTGGTGGTTGGTTTCCGTTCCAGGCTAGGGTTAGGGTTAGGGAACGGCAAGGCTTAGGGCACAGGTGAGGGTACGGAAACGTGGGAGGGTCGGGCTACGTGCTGACGCATGGGTCAGTGCCAGCGTACGGGCCAGGAGTAGGCAACGGCGTAGGATAAAGTGTAGGGCTGGTGGTGGATTTGCGTTCCAGGCTAGGGTTAGGGTTAGGGAACGGCAAGGCTTAGGGCACAGGTGAGGGTACGGAAACGTGGGAGGGTCAGGCTACGTGCTGACGCACAGTTCAGTGCCAGCGTACAGGTCAGGAGTAGGGTACGGCGTAAGGTAAGGTGTAGGGCTGGTGGTGGGTTTCTATTCCGGGCTAGGGTTAGGGTTAGGGAACGGCAAGGCTTAGGGCACAGGTGAGGGTACGGAAACGTGGGAGGGTCAGGCTACGTGCTGACGCACGGGTCAGTGCCAGCGTACGGGCCAGGAGTAGGCAACGGCGTAGGATAAATTGTAGGGCTGGTGGTGGATTTGAGTTCAGGGCTAGGGTTAGGGTGAGGGAACGGCAAGGCTTAGGGCACAGGTGAGGGTACGGAAACGTGGGAGGGTCGGGCTACGTGCTGACGCACCGGTCAGTGCCAGCGTACGGGCCAGGAGTAGGCAACGGCGTAGGATAAAGTGTAGGGCTGGTGGTGGATTTGCGTTCCGGGCTAGGGTTAGGGTTAGGGAACGGCAAGTCTTAGGGCACAGGTGAGGGTACGGAAACGTGGGTGGTTCAGGCTACGTGCTGACGCACGGTTCAGTGCCAGCGTACGGGCCAGGAATAGGGTACGGCGTAAGGTAAGGTGTCAGGCTGGTGGTGGGTTTCCGTTCCGGGCTAGGGTTAGGGTTAGGGAACGACAAGGCTTAGGGCACAGGTGAAGTTACGGAAACGTGGGAGGCTCGGGCTACGTGCTGACGCACGGGTCAGTGCCAGCGTACGGGCCAGGAGTAGGCAACGGCGTAGGATAAAGTGTAGGGCTGGTGGTGGATTTGCGTTCTGGGCTAGGGTTAGGGTTAGGGAACGGCAAGGCTTAGGGCACAGGTGAGGGTACGGAAACGCGGGAGGGTAAGGCTGCGTGCTGATGCACGGGGCAGTGCCAGCGTACGGGCCAGGAGTAGGCAACGGCGTAAGGTAAGGTGTAGGGCTGGTGGTTGTTTTCCGTTCCAGGCTAGGGTTAGGGTTAGGGAACGGCAAGGCTTAGGGCACAGGTGAGGGTATGGAAACGTGGGAGGGTCGGGCTACGTGCTGACGCACGGGTCAGTGCCAGCGTACGGGCCAGGAGTAGGCAACGGCGTAGGATAAAGTGTAGGGCTGGTGGTGGATTTGCGTTCCAGGCTATGGTTAGGTTTAGGGAACGGCACGGCTTAGAGCACAGGTGAGGGTACGGAAACGTGGGAGGGTCAGGCTACGTGCTGACGCACAGTTCAGTGCCAGCGTACGGGCCAGGAATAGGGTACGGCGTAAGGAAAAGTGTAGGGCTGGTGGTGGGTTTCTATTCCGGGCTAGGGTTAGGGTTAGGGAACGGCAAGGCTTAGGGCACAGGTGAGGGTACGGAAACGTGGGAGGGTCAGGCTACGTGCTGACACACGTGTCAGTGCCAGCGTACGGGCCAGGAGTAGGCAACGGCGTAGGATAAAGTGTAGGGCTGGTGGTGGATTTGCGTTCGGGGCTAGGGTTAGGGTTAGGGAACGGCAAGGCTTAGGGTACAGGTGAGGGTACGGAAACGTGGGAGGGTCAGGCTACGTGCTGACGCACGGGTCAGTGCCAGCGTACGGGCCAGGAGTAGGCAACGGCTTAAGGTAAGGTGTAGGGCTGCTGGTGGGTTTCTATTCCGGGCTAGGGTTAGGGTTAGGGAACGGCAAGGCTTAGGGCACAAGTGAGGGTACAGAAACGTGGGAGGGTCGGGCTACGTGCTGACGCACGGGTCAGTGCCAGCATACGGGCCAGGAGTAGGCAACGGCGTAGGATAAAGTGTAGGGCTGGTGGTGGGTTTCCATTCCGGGCTAGGGTTAAGGTTAGGGAACGGCAACGCTTAGGGCACAGGTGAGGGTACGGAAACGTGGGAGGGTCAGGCTACGTGCTGACGCACGGGTCAGTGCCAGCGTACGGGCCAGGAGTAGGCAACGGCTTAAGGTAAGGTGTAGGGCTGGTGGTGGGTTTCTATTCCGGGCTAGGGTTAGGGTTAGGGAACGGCAAGGCTTAGGGCACAGGTGAAGGTACAGAAACGTGGGAGGGTCGGGCTACGTGCTGACGCACGGGTCAGTGCCAGCGTACGGGCCAGGAGTAGGCAACGGCTTAAGGTAAGGTGTAGGGCTGGTGGTGGGTTTCTATTCCGGGCTAGGGTTAGGGTTAGGGAACGGCAAGGCTTAGGGCACAGGTGAGGGTACAGAAACGTGGGAGGGTCGGGCTACGTGCTGACGCACGGGTCAGTGTCAGCGTACGGGCCAGGAGTAGGCAACGGTGTAGGATAAAGTGTAGGGCTGGTGGTGGATTTGCGTTCGGGGCTAGGGTTAGGGTTAGGGAACGGCAAGGCTTAGGGCACAGGTGAGGGTACGGAAACGTGGGAGGGTCAGGCTACGTGCTGACGCACAGGTCAGTGCCAGCGTACAGGTCAGGAGTAGGGTACGGCGTAAGGTAAGGTGTAGGGCTGGTGGTGGGTTTCTATTCCGGGCTAGGGTTAGGGTTAGGGAACGGCAAGGCTTAGGGCACAGGTGAGGGTACGGAAACGTGGGAGGGTTAGGCTACGTGCTGACGCACGGGTCAGTGCCAGCGCACGGGTCAGGAGTAGGGTATGGCGTAAGGTAAGGTGTAGGGCTGGTGGTGGGTTTCTATTCCGGGCTAGGGTTAGGGTTAGGGAACGGCAAGGCTTAGGGCACAGGTGAGGGTACGGAAACGTGGGAGGGTTGGGCTACGTGCTGACGCACGGGTCAGTGCCAGCGTACGGGCCAGGAGTAGGCAACGGCGTAGGATAAAGTGTAGGCTGGTGGTGGATTTGCATTCTGGGCTAGGGTTAGGGTTAGGGAACGGCAAGGCTTAGGGCACAGGAGAGGGTACGGAAACGCCAGAGTGTAAGGCTACGTGCTGATGCACGGGGCAGTGCCAGAGTACAGGCCAGGAGTAGGCAACGGCGTAGGGTAAGGTGTAGGGCTGGTGGTGGGTTTCCATTCCGGGCTAGGGTTAGGGTTAGGGAACGGCAAGGCTTAGGGCACAGGTGAGGGTACGGAAACGTGGGAGGGTCTGGCTACGTGCTGACGCACGGGTCAGTGCCAGCGTACGGGCCAGGTGTAGGCAACGGCGTAAGGTAAGGTGTAGGGCTGGTGGTTGTTTTCCATTCCAGGCTAGGGTTAGGGTTAGGGAACGGCAAGGCTTAGGGCACAGGTGAGGGTACGGAAACGTGGGAGGGTCGGGCTACGTGCTGACGCATGGGTCAGTGCCAGCGTACTGGCCAGGAGTAGGCAACGGCGTAGGATAAAGTGTAGGGCTGGTGGTGGATTTGCGTTCCGGGCTAGGGTTAGGGTTAGGGAACGGCAAGGCTTAGGGCACAGGTGAGGGTACGGAAGCGTGGGAGGGTCAGGCTACGTGCAGACGAACGGGTCAGTGCAAGCGTACGGGTCAGGAGTAGGGTACGGCGTAAGGTAAGGTGTAGGGCTGGTGGTGGGTTTCTATTCCGGGCTAGGATTAGGGTTAGGGAACGGCAAGGCTTAGGGCACAAGTGAGGGTACGGAAACGTGGGAGGGTCAGGCTACGTGCTGACGCACGGTTCAGTGCCAGCGTACGGGCCAGGAATAGGGTACGGCGTAAGGTAAGGTGTAGGGCTGGTGGTGGGTTTCCATTCCGGGCTAGGGTTAGGGTTAGGGAACGGCAAGGCTTAGGGCACAGCTGAGGGCACGGAAACGTGGGAGGGTCAGGCTACGTGCTGACGCACGGGTCAGTGCCAGCGTACGGGCCAGGAGTAGGCAACGGCGTAAGGTAAGGTGTAGGGCTGGTGGTTGGTTTCCGTTCCAGGCTAGGGTTAGAGTTAGGGAACGGCAAGGCTTAGGGCACAGGTGAGGGTATGGAAACGTGGGAGGGTCGGGCTCCGTGCTGACGCACGGGTCAGTGCCAGCGTACTGGCCAGGAGTAGGCAACGGCGTAGGATAAAGTGTAGGGCTGGTGGTGGATTTGCGTTCCGGGCTAGGGTTAGGGTTAGGGAACGGCAAGGCTTAGGGCACAGGTGAGGGTACGGAAACGTGGGAGGGTCAGGCTACGTGCTGACGCACGGGTCAGTGCCAGCGTATGGGTCAGGAGTAGGGTACGGCATAAGTTAAGGTGTAGGGCTGGTGGTGGGTTTCTATTCCGGGCTAGGGTTAGGGTTAGGGAACGGCAAGGCTTAGGGCACAGGTCAGGGTACGGAAACGCGGGAGGGTAAGGCTACGTGCTGATGAACGGGGCAGTGCCAGAGTACAGGACAGGAGTAGGCAACGGCGTAGGGTAAGGTGTAGGGCTGGTGGTTGGTTTCCGTTCCAGGCTAGGGTTAGGGTTAGGGAACGGCAAGGCTTAGGGCACAGGTGAGGGTACGAAAACGTGGGAGGGTCGGGCTACGTGCTGACGCACGGGTCAGTGCCAGCGTACGGGCCAGGAGTAGGCAACGGCGTAGGATAAAGTGTAGGGCTGGTGGTGGATTTGCGTTCCAGGCTAGGGTTAGGGTTAGGGAACGGCAAGGCTTAGGGCACAGGTGAGGGTACGGAAACGTGGGAGGGTCAGGCTACGTGCTGACGCACAGTTCAGTGCCAGCGTACAGGTCAGGAGTAGGGTACGGCGTAAGGTAAGGTGTAGGGCTGGTGGTGGGTTTCTATTCCGGGCTAGGGTTAGGGTTAGGGAACGGCAAGGCTTAGGGCACAGGTGAGGGAACGGAAACGTGGGAGGGTCAGGCTACGTGCTGACGCACGGGTCAGTGCCAGCGTACGGGTCAGGAGTAGGGTATGGCGTAAGGTAAGGTGTAGGGCTGGTGGTGGGTTTCTATTCCGGGCTAGGGTTAGGGTTAGGGAACGGCAAGGCTTAGGGCACAGGTGAGGGTACGGAAACGTGGGAGGGTCGGGCTACGTGCTGACGCACGGGTCAGTGCCAGCGTACGGGCCAGGAGTAGGCAACGGCGTAGGATAAAGTGTAGGCTGGTGGTGGATTTGCGTTCAGGGCTAGGGTTAGGGTTAGGGAACGGCAAGGCTTAGGGCACAGGAGAGGGTACGGAAACGCCAGAGTGTAAGGCTACGTGCTGATGCACGGGGCAGTTCCAGAGTACAGGCCAGGAGTAGGCAACGGCGTAGGGTAAGGTGTAGGGCTGGTGGTGGGTTTCCATTCCGGGCTAGGGTTAGGGTTAGGGAACGGCAAGGCTTAGGGCACAGGTGAGGGTACAGAAACGTGGGAGGGTCGGGCTACGTGCTGACGCACGGGTCAGTGCCAGCATACGGGCCATGAGTAGGCAACGGCGTAGGATAAAGTGTAGGGCTGGTGGAGGGATTCCATTCCGGGCTAGGGTTAGGGTTAGGGAACGGCAACGCTTAGGGCACAGGTGAGGGTACGGAAACGTGGGAGGGTCAGGCTACGTGCTGACGCACGGGTCAGTGCCAGCGTACGGGCCAGGAGTAGGCAACGGCTTAAGGTAAGGTGTAGGGCTGGTGGTGGGTTTCTATTCCGGGCTAGGGTTAGGGTTAGGGAACGGCAAGGCTTAGGGCACAGGTGAGGGTACAGAAACGTGGGAGGGTCGGGCTACGTGCTGACGCACGGGTCAGTGCCAGCGTACGGGCCAGGAGTAGGCAACGGCTTAAGGTAAGGTGTAGGGCTGGTGGTGGTTTTCTATTCAGGGCTAGGGTTAGGGTTAGGGAACGGCAAGGCTTAGGGCACAGGTGAGGGTACAGAAACGTGGGAGAGTCGGGCTACGTGCTGATGCACGGGTCAGTGCCAGCGTACGGGCCAGGAGTAGGCAACGGCGTAGGATAAAGTGTAGGGCTGGTGGTGGATTTGCGTTCGGGGCTAGGGTTAGGGTTAGGGAACGGCAAGGCTTAGGGCACAGGTGAGGGTACGGAAACGTGGGAGAGTCAGGCTACGTGCTGACGCACAGGTCAGTGCCAGCGTACAGGTCAGGAGTAGGGTACGGCGTAAGGTAAGGTGTAGGGCTGGTGGTGGGTTTCTATTCCGGGCTAGGGATAGGGTTAGGGAACGGCAAGGCTTAGGGCTCAGGTGAGGGTACGGAAACGTGGGAGGGTTAGGCTACGTGCTGACGCACGGGTCAGTGCCAGCGTACGGGTCAGGAGTAGGGTATGGCGTAAGGTAAGGTGTAGGGCTGGTGGTGGGTTTCTATTCCGGGCTAGGGTTAGGGTTAGGGAACGGCAAGGCTTAGGGCACAGGTGAGGGTACGGAAACGTGGGAGGGTCGGGCTACGTGCTGACACACGGGTCAGTGCCAGCGTACGGGCCAGGAGTAGGCAACGGCGTAGGATAAAGTGTAGGCTGGTGGTGGATTTGCGTTCTGGGCTAGGGTTAGGGTTAGGGAACGGCAAGGCTTAGGGCACAGGAGAGGGTACGGAAACGCCAGAGTGTAAGGCTACGTGCTGATGCACGGGGCAGTGCCAGAGTACAGGCCAGGAGTAGGCAACGGCGTAGGGTAAGGTGTAGGGCTGGTGGTGGGTTTCCTATCCAGGCTAGGGTTAGGGTTAGGGAACGCAAGGCTTAGGGCACAGGTGAGGGTACGGAAACGTGGGAGGGTCAGGCTACGTGCTGACGCACGGGTCAGTGCCAGCGTACGGGCCAGGTGTAGGCAACGGCGTAAGGTAAGGTGTAGGGCTGGTGGTTGTTTTCCATTCCAGGCTAGGGTTAGGGTTAGGGAACGGCAAGGCTTAGGGCACAGGTCAGGGTACGGAAACGCGGGAGGGTAAGGCTACGTGCTGATGAACGGGTCAGTGCCAGAGTACAGGACAGGAGTAGGCAACGGCGTAGGGTAAGGTGTAGGGCTGGTGGTTGGTTTCCGTTCCAGGCTAGGGTAAGGGTTAGGGAACGGCAAGGCTTAGGGCACAGGTGAGGGTACGGAAACGTGGGAGGGTCGGGCTACGTGCTGACGCACGGGTCAGTGCCAGCGTACGGGCCAGGAGTAGGCAACGGCGTAGGATAAAGTGTAGGGCTGGTGGTGGATTTGCGTTCCAGGCTAGGGTTAGGGTTAGGGAACGGCAAGGCTTAGGGCACAGGTGAGGGTACGGAAACGTGGGAGGGTCAGGCTACGTGCTGACGCACGGGTCAGTGCCAGCGTACGGGTCAGGAGTAGGGTATGGCGTAAGGTAAGGTGTAGGGCTGGGGGTGGGTTTCTATTCCGGGCTAGGGTTAGGGTTAGGGAACGGCAAGGCTTAGGGCACAGGTGAGGGTACGGAAACGTGGGAGGGTCGGGCTACGTGCTGACGCACGGGTCAGTGCCAGCGTACGGCCCAGGAGTAGGCAACGGCGTAGGATAAAGTGTAGGCTGGTGGTGGATTTGCGTTCTGGGCTAGGGTTAGGGTTAGGGAACGGCAAGGCTTAGGGCACAGCTGAGGGCACGGAAACGTGGGAGGGTCAGGCTACGTGCTGACGCACGGGTCAGTGCCAGCATACGGGCCAGGTGTAGGCAACGGCGTAAGGTAAGGTGTAGGGCTGGTGGTTGTTTTCCGTTCCAGGCTAGGGTTAGGGTTAGGGAACGGCAAGGCTTAGGGCACAGGTGAGGGTACGGAAACGTGGGAGGGTAGGGCTACGTGCTGACGCACGGGTCAGTGCCAGCGTACTGGCCAGGAGTAGGCTACGGCGTAGGATAAACTGTAGGGCTGGTGGTGGATTTGCGTTCCGGGCTAGGGTTAGGGTTAGGGAACGGCAAGGCTTAGGGCACAGGTGAGGGTACGGAAGCGTGGGAGGGTCAGGCTACGTGCAGACGAACGTGTCAGTGCCAGCGTACGGGTCAGGAGTAGGGTACGGCGTAAGGTAAGGTGTAGGGCTGGTGGTGGGTTTCTATTCCGGGCTAGGGTTAGGGTTAGGGAACGGCAAGGCTTAGGGCACAAGTGAGGGTACGGAAACGTGGGAGGGTCAGGCTACGTGCTGACACACGGTTCAGAGCCAGCGTACGGGCCAGGAATAGGGTACGGCGTAAGGTAAGGTGTAGGGCTGGTGGTGGGTTTCCATTCCGGGCTAGGGTTAGGGTTAGGGAACGGCAAGGCTTAGGGCACAGCTGAGGGCACGGAAACGTGGGAGGGTCAGGCTACGTGCTGACGCACGGGTCAGTGCCAGCGTACGGGCCAGGAGTAGGCAACGGCGTAAGGTAAGGTGTAGGGCTGGTGGTTGGTTTCCGTTCCAGGCTAGGGTTAGAGTTATGGAACGGCAAGGCTTAGGGCACAGGTGAGGGTACGGAAACGTGGGAGGGTCGGGCTCCATGCTGACGCACGGGTCAGTGCCAGCGTACTGGCCAGGAGTAGGCAACAGCGTAGGATAAAGTGTAGGGCTGGTGGTGGATTTGCGTTCTGGGCTAGGGTTAGGGTTAGGGAACGGCAAGGCTTAGGGCACAGGTGAGGGTACGGAAACGTGGGAGGGTCAGGCTACGTGCTGACTCACGGGTCAGTGCCAGCATAAGGGTCAGGAGTAGTGTACGGCATAAGGTAAGGTGTAGGGCTGGTGGTGGGTTTCTATTCCGGGCTAGGGTTAGGGTTAGGGAACGGCAAGGCTTAGGGCACAGGTCAGGGTACGGAAACGCGGGAGGGTAAGGCTACGTGCTGATGAACGGGTCAGTGCCAGAGTACAGGCCAGGAGTAGGAAACGGCGTAGGGTAAGGTGTAGGGCTGGTGGTTGGTTTCCATTCCAGGCTAGGGTTAGGGTTAGGGAACGGCAAGGCTTAGGGCACAGGTGAGGGTACGGAAACGTGGGAGGGTCGGGCTACGTGCTGACGCACGGGTCAGTGCCACCGTACGGGCCAGGAGTAGGCAATGGCGTAGGATAAAGTGTAGGGCTGGTGGTGGATTTGCGTTCCAGGCTAGGGTTAGGGTTAGGGAACGGCAAGGCTTAGGGCACAGGTGAGGGTACGGAAACGTGGGAGGGTCAGGCTACGTGCTGACGCACGGTTCAGTGCCAGAGTACGGGCCAGGAATAGGGTACGGCGTAAGGTAAGGTGTAGGGCTGGTGGTGGGTTTCCGTTCTGGCCTAGGGTTAGGGTTAGGGAACGGCAAGGCTTAGGGCACAGGTGAGGGTACGGAAACGTGGGAGGGTCAGGCTACGTGCTGACGCACGGGTCAGTGCCAACGTACGGGCCGGGAGTAGGGTACGGCGTAAGGTAAGGTGTAGGGCTTGTGGTTGATTTCCGTTCCAGGCTAGGGTTAGGGTTAGGGAACGGCAAGGCTTAGGGCAAAGGAGAGGGTACGGAAACGTGGGAGGGTCGGGCCCCGTGCCGACGCACGGGTTAGTGCCAGCATATGGGCCAGGAGTAGGCAATGGCGTAGGATAAAGTGTAGTGCTGGTGGTGGGTTTCCATTCCGGGCTAGGGTTAGGGTTAGGGAACGGCAACGCTTAGGGCACAGGTGAGGGTACGGAAACGTGGGAGGGTCAGGCTACGTGCTGACGCACGGGTCAGTGCCAGCGTACGGGCCAGGAGTAGGCAACGGCTTAAGGTAAGGTGTAGGGCTGGTGGTGGGTTTCTATTCCGGGCTAGGGTTAGGGTTAGGGAACGGCAAGGCTTAGGGCACAGGTGAGGGTACAGAAACGTGGGAGGGTCGGGCTACGTGCTGACGCACGGGTCAGTGCCAGCGTACGGGCCAGGAGTAGGCAACGGCGTAGGATAAAGTGTATGGCTGGTGGTGGATTTGCGTTCCGGGCTAGGGTTAAGGTTAGGGAACGGCAAGGCTTAGGGCACAGGTGAGGGTACGGAAACGTGGGAGGGTCAGGCTACGTGCTGACGCACAGGTCAGTGCCAGCGTACAGGTCAGGAGTAGGGTACGGCGTAAGGAAAAGTGTAGGGCTGGTGGTGGGTTTCTATTCCGGGCTAGGGTTAGGGTTAGGGAACGGCAAGGCTTAGGGCACAGGTGAGGGTACGGAAACGTGGGAGGGTCAGGCTACGTGCTGACACACGTGTCAGTGCCAGCGTACGGGCCAGGAGTAGGCAACGGCGTAGGATAAAGTGTAGGGCTGGTGGTGGATTTGCGTTCGGGGCTAGGGTTAGGGTTAGGGAACGGCAAGGCTTAGGGTACAGGTGAGGGTACGGAAACGTGGGAGGGTCAGGCTACGTGCTGACGCACGGGTCAGTGCCAGCGTACGGGCCAGGAGTAGGCAACGGCTTAAGGTAAGGTGTAGGGCTGCTGGTGGGTTTCTATTCCGGGCTAGGGTTAGGGTTAGGGAACGGCAAGGCTTAGGGCACAAGTGAGGGTACAGAAACGTGGGAGGGTCGGGCTACGTGCTGACGCACGGGTCAGTGCCAGCATACGGGCCAGGAGTAGGCAACGGCGTAGGATAAAGTGTAGGGCTGGTGGTGGGTTTCCATTCCGGGCTAGGGTTAGGGTTAGGGAACGGCAACGCTTAGGGCACAGGTGAGGGTACGGAAACGTGGGAGGGTCAGGCTACGTGCTGACGCACGGGTCAGTGCCAGCGTACGGGCCAGGAGTAGGCAACGGCTTAAGGTAAGGTGTAGGGCTGGTGGTGGGTTTCTATTCCGGGCTAGGGTTAGGGTTAGGGAACGGCAAGGCTTAGGGCACAGGTGAAGGTACAGAAACGTGGGAGGGTCGGGCTACGTGCTGACGCACGGGTCAGTGCCAGCGTACGGGCCAGGAGTAGGCAACGGCTTAAGGTAAGGTGTAGGGCTGGTGGTGGGTTTCTATTCCGGGCTAGGGTTAGGGTTAGGGAACGGCAAGGCTTAGGGCACAGGTGAGGGTACAGAAACGTGGGAGGGTCGGGCTACGTGCTGACGCACGGGTCAGTGCCAGCGTACGGGCCAGGAGTAGGCAACGGTGTAGGATAAAGTGTAGGGCTGGTGGTGGATTTGCGTTCGGGGCTAGGGTTAGTGTTAGGGAACGGCAAGGCTTAGGGCACAGGTGAGGGTACGGAAACGTGGGAGGGTCAGGCTACGTGCTGACGCACAGGTCAGTGCCAGCGTACAGGTCAGGAGTAGGGTACGGCGTAAGGTAAGGTGTAGGGCTGGTGGTGGGTTTCTATTCCGGGCTAGGGTTAGGGTTAGGGAACGGCAAGGCTTAGGGCACAGGTGAGGGTACGGAAACGTGGGAGGGTTAGGCTACGTGCTGACGCACGGGTCAGTGCCAGCGTACGGGTCAGGAGTAGGGTATGGCGTAAGGTAAGGTGTAGGGCTGGTGGTGGGTTTCTATTCCGGGCTAGGGTTAGGGTTAGGGAACGGCAAGGCTTAGGGCACAGGTGAGGGTACGGAAACGTGGGAGGGTCGGGCTACGTGCTGACGCACGGGTCAGTGCCAGCGTACGGGCCAGGAGTAGGCAACGGCGTAGGATAAAGTGTAGGCTGGTGGTGGATTTGCATTCTGGGCTAGGGTTAGGGTTAGGGAACGGCAAGGCTTAGGGCACAGGAGAGGGTACGGAAACGCCAGAGTGTAAGGCTACGTGCTGATGCACGGGGCAGTGCCAGAGTACAGGCCAGGAGTAGGCAACGGCGTAGGGTAAGGTGTAGGGCTGGTGGTGGGTTTCCATTCCGGGCTAGGGTTAGGGTTAGGGAACGGCAAGGCTTAGGGCACAGGTGAGGGTACGGAAACGTGGGAGGGTCTGGCTACGTGCTGACGCACGGGTCAGTGCCAGCGTACGGGCCAGGTGTAGGCAACGGCGTAAGGTAAGGTGTAGGGCTGGTGGTTGTTTTCCATTCCAGGCTAGGGTTAGGGTTAGGGAACGGCAAGGCTTAGGGCACAGGTGAGGGTACGGAAACGTGGGAGGGTCGGGCTACGTGCTGACGCACGGGTCAGTGACAGCGTACTGGCCAGGAGTAGGCAACGGCGTAGGATAAAGTGTAGGGCTGGTGGTGGATTTGCGTTCCGGGCTAGGGTTAGGGTTAGGGAACGGCAAGGCTTAGGGCACAGGTGAGGGTACGGAAGCGTGGGAGGGTCAGGCTACGTGCAGACGAACGGGTCAGTGCAAGCGTACGGGTCAGGAGTAGGGTACGGCGTAAGGTAAGGTGTAGGGCTGGTGGTGGGTTTCTATTCCGGGCTAGGATTAGGGTTAGGGAACGGCAAGGCTTAGGGCACAAGTGAGGGTACGGAAACGTGGGAGGGTCAGGCTACGTGCTGACGCACGGTTCAGTGCCAGCGTACGGGCCAGGAATAGGGTACGGCGTAAGGTAAGGTGTAGGGCTGGTGGTGGGTTTCCATTCCGGGCTAGGGTTAGGGTTAGGGAACGGCAAGGCTTAGGGCACAGCTGAGGGCACGGAAACGTGGGAGGGTCAGGCTACGTGCTGACGCACGGGTCAGTGCCAGCGTACGGGCCAGGAGTAGGCAACGGCGTAAGGTAAGGTGTAGGGCTGGTGGTTGGTTTCCGTTCCAGGCTAGGGTTAGAGTTAGGGAACGGCAAGGCTTAGGGCAGAGGTGAGGGTATGGAAACGTGGGAGGGTCGGGCTCCGTGCTGACGCACGGGTCAGTGCCAGCGTACTGGCCAGGAGTAGGCAACGGCGTAGGATAAAGTGTAGGGCTGGTGGTGGATTTGCGTTCCGGGCTAGGGTTAGGGTTAGGGAACGGCAAGGCTTAGGGCACAGGTGAGGGTACGGAAACGTGGGAGGGTCAGGCTACGTGCTGACGCACGGGTCAGTGCCAGCGTATGGGTCAGGAGTAGGGTACGGCATAAGTTAAGGTGTAGGGCTGGTGGTGGGTTTCTATTCCGGGCTAGGGTTAGGGTTAGGGAACGGCAAGGCTTAGGGCACAGCTCAGGGTACGGAAACGCGGGAGGGTAAGGCTACGTGCTGATGAACGGGTCAGTGCCAGAGTACAGGACAGGAGTAGGCAACGGCGTAGGGTAAGGTGTAGGGCTGGTGGTTGGTTTCCGTTCCAGGCTAGGGTTAGGGTTAGGGAACGGCAAGGCTTAGGGCACAGGTGAGGGTACGAAAACGTTGGAGGGTCGGGCTACGTGCTGACGCACGGGTCAGTGCCAGCGTACGGGCCAGGAGTAGGCAACGGCGTAGGATAAAGTGTAGGGCTGGTGGTGGATTTGCGTTCCAGGCTAGGGTTAGGGTTAGGGAACGGCAAGGCTTAGGGCACAGGTGAGGGTACGGAAACGTGGGAGGGTCAGGCTACGTGCTGACGCACAGTTCAGTGCCAGCGTACAGGTCAGGAGTAGGGTACGGCGTAAGGTAAGGTGTAGGGCTGGTGGTGGGTTTCTATTCCGGGCTAGGGTTAGGGTTAGGGAACGGCAAGGCTTAGGGCACAGGTGAGGGAACGGAAACGTGGGAGGGTCAGGCTACGTGCTGACGCACGGGTCAGTGCCAGCGTACGGGTCAGGAGTAGGGTATGGCGTAAGGTAAGGTGTAGGGCTGGTGGTGGGTTTCTATTCCGGGCTAGGGTTAGGGTTAGGGAACGGCAAGGCTTAGGGCACAGGTGAGGGTACGGACACGTGGGAGGGTCGGGCTACGTGCTGACGCACGGGTCAGTGCCAGCGTACGGGCCAGGAGTAGGCAACGGCGTAGGATAAAGTGTAGGCTGGTGGTGGATTTGCGTTCAGGGCTAGGGTTAGAGGTAGGGAACGGCAAGGCTTAGGGCACAGGAGAGGGTACGGAAACGCCAGAGTGTAAGGCTACGTGCTGATGCACGGGGCAGTTCCAGAGTACAGGCCAGGAGTTGGCAACGGCGTAGGGTAAGGTGTAGGGCTGGTGGTGGGTTTCCATTCCGGGCTAGGGTTAGGGTTAGGGAACGGCAAGGCTTAGGGCACAGGTGAGGGTACGGAAACGTGGGAGGGTCAGGCTACGTGCTGACGCACGGGTCAGTGCCAGCGTACGGGCCAGGTGTAGGCAACGGCGTAAGGTAAGGTGTAGGGCTGGTGGTTGTTTTCCGTTCCAGGCTAGGGTTAGGGTTAGGGAACGGCAAGGCTTAGGGCACAGGTGAGGGTACGGAAACGTGGGAGGGTCGGGCTACGTGCTGACGCACGGGTCAGTGCCACCGTACGGGCCAGGAGTAGGCAACGGCGTAGGATAAAGTGTAGGGCTGGTGGTGGATTTGCGTTCCAGGCTAGGGTTAGGGTTAGGGAACGGCAAGGCTTAGGGCACAGGTGAGGGTACGGAAACGTGGGAAGGTCAGGCTACGTGCTGACGCACGGTTCAGTGCCAGAGTACGGGCCAGGAATAGGGTACGGCGTAAGGTAAGGTGTAGGGCTGGTGGTGTGTTTCCGTTCTGGCCTAGGGTTAGGGTTAGGGAACGGCAAGGCTTAGGGCACAGGTGAGGGTACGGAAACGTGGGAGGGTCAGGCTACGTGCTGACGCACGGGTCAGTGCCAACGTACGGGCCAGGAGCAGGGTACGGCGTAAGGTAAGGTGTAGGGCTGGTGGTGGGTTTCTATTCTGGGCTAGGGTTAGGGTTAGGGAACCGCAAGGCTTAGGGCACAGGTCAGGGTACGGAAACGCGGGAGGGTAAGGCTACGTTCTGATGAACGGGTCAGTGCCAGAGTACAGGCCAGGAGTAGGCAACGGCGTAGGGTAAGGTGTAGGGCTGGTGGTTGCTTTCCGTTCCAGGCTAGGGTTAGGGTTAGGGAACGGCAAGGCTCAGGGCACAGGTGAGGGTACGGAAACGTGGGAGGGTCGGGCTACGTGCTGACGCACGGGTCAGTGCCAGCGTACGGGCCAGGAATAGGCAACGGCGTAGGATAAAGTGTAGGGCTGGTGGTGGATTTGCGTTCCAGGCTAGGGTTAGGGTTAGGGATCGGCAAGGCTTAGGGCACAGGTGTGGGTACGGAAACGTGGGAGGGTCAGGCTACGTGCTGACGCACGTTTCAGTGCCAGAGTACGGGCCAGGAATAGGGTACGGCGTAAGGTAAGGTGTAGGGCTTGTGGTTGATTTCCGTTCCAGGCTAGGGTTAGGGTTAGGGAACGGCAAGGCTTAGGGCAAAGGAGAGGGTACGGAAACGTGGGAGGGTCGGGCCCCGTGCCGACGCACGGGTTAGTGCCAGCATACGGGCCAGGAGTAGGCAATGGCGTAGGATAAAGTGTAGGGCTGGTGGTGGGTTTCCATTCCGGGCTAGGGTTAGGGTTAGGGAACGGCAACGCTTAGGGCACAGGTGAGTGTACGGAAACGTGGGAGGGTCAGGCTACGTGCTGACGCACGGGTCAGTGCCAGCGTACGGGTCAGGAGTAGGCAACGGCTTAAGGTAGGGTGTAGGGCTGGTGGTGGGTTCGTATTCGGGGCTAGGGTTAGGGTTAGGGAACGGCAAGGCTTAGGGCACAGGTGAGGGTACAGAAACGTGGTAGGGTCGGGCTACGTGCTGACGCACGGGTCAGTGCCAGCGTACGGGCCAGGAGTAGGCAACGGCTTAAGGTAAGGTGTAGGGCTGGTGGTGGGTTTCTATTCCGGGCTAGGGTTAGGGTTAGGGAACGGCAAGGCTTAGGGCACAGGTGAGGGTACAGAAACGTGGGAGGGTCGGGCTACGTGCTGACGCACGGGACAGTGCCAGCGTACGGGCCAGGAGTAGGCAACGGCGTAGGATAAAGTGTAGGGTTGGTGGTGGATTTGCATTCGGGGCTAGGGCTAGGGTCAGGGAACGGCAAGGCTTAGGGCACAGGTGAGGGTACGGAAACGTGGGAGGGTCAGGCTACGTGCTGACGCACAGGTCAGTGCCAGCGTACAGGTCAGGAGTATGGTACGGCGTAAGGTAACGTGTAGGCCTGGTGGTGGGTTTCTATTCCGGGCTAGGGTTAGGGTTAGGGAAGGCAAGGCTTAGGGCACAGGTGAGGGCACGGAAACGTGGGAGGGTCAGGCTACGTGCTGACGCACGGGTCAATGCCAGCGTACGGGTCTGGAGTAGGGTATGGCGTAAGGTAAGGTGTAGGGCTGGTGGTGGGTTTCTATTCCGGGCTAGGGTTAGGGTTAGGGAACGGCAAGGCTTAGGGCACAGGTGAGGGTACAGAAACGTGGGAGGGTCCGGCTACGTGCTGACGCACAGGTCAGTGCCAGCGTACGGGCCAGGAGTAGGCAACGGCGTAGGATAAAGTGTATGGCTGGTGGTGGATTTGCGTTCCGGGTTAGGGTTAGGGTTAGGGAACGGCAAGGCTTAGGGCACAGGTGAGGGTACGGAAACGTGGTAGGGTCAGGCTACGTGCTGACGCACAGTTCAGTGCCAGAGTACGGGCCAGGAATAGGGTACAGCGTAAGGTAAGGTGTAGGGCTGTTGGTGGGTTTCCGTTCTGGCCTAGGTTTAGGGTTAGGGAACGGCAAGGCTTAGGGCAAAGGTGAGGGTACGGAAACGTGGGAGGGTCAGGCTACGTGCTGACGCACGGGTCAGTGCCAACGTACGGGCCAGGAGTAGGGTACGGCGTAAGGTATGGTATAGGGCTTGTGGTTGATTTCCGTTCCAGCCTAGGGTTAGGGTTAGGGAACGGCAAGGCTTAGGGCAAAGGAGAGGGTACGGAAACGTGGGAGGGTCGGGCCCCGTGCCGACGCACGGGTTAGTGCCAGCATACGGGCCAGGAGTAGGCAATGGCGTAGGAGAAAGTGTAGGGCTAGTGGTGGGTTTCCATTCCGGGCTAGGGTTAGGGTTAGGGAACGGCAACGCTTAGGGCACAGGTGAGGGTACGGAAACGTGGGAGGGTCAGGCTACGTGCTGACGCACGGGTCAGTGCCAGCGTACGGGCCAGGAGTAGGCAACGGCTTAAGGTAAGGTGTAGGGCTGGTGGTGGGTTTCTATTCCGGGCTAGGGTTAGGGTTAGGGAACGGCAAGGCTTAGGGCACAGGTGAGGGTACAGAAACGTGGGAGGGTCGGGCTACGTGCTGACGCACAGGTCAGTGCCAGCGTACGGGCCAGGAGTAGGCAACGGCTTAAGGTAAGGTGTAGGGCTGGTGGTGGGTTTCTATTCCGGGCTAGGGTTAGGGTTATGGAACGGCAAGGCTTAGGGCACAGGTGAGGGTACAGAAACGTGGGAGGCTCGGGCTACGTGCTGACGCACGGGTGAGTGCCAGCGTACGGGCCAGGAGTAGGCAACGGCGTAGGATAAAGTGTAGGGCTGGTGGTGGATTTGCATTCGCGGCTAGGTCTAGGGTCAGGGAACGGCAAGGCTTAGGGCACAGGTGAGGGTACGGAAACGTGGGAGGGTCAGGCTACGTGCTGACGCACAGGTCAGTGCCAGCGTACAGGTCAGGAGTATGGTACGGCGTAAGGTAACGTGTAGGGCTGCTGGTGGGTTTCTATTCCGGGCTAGGGTTAGGGTTAGGGAACGGCAAGGCTTAGGGCACAGGTGAGGGCACGGAAACGTGCGAGGGTCAGGCTACGTGCTGACGCACGGGTCAGTGCCAGCGTACGGGTCCGGAGTAGGGTATGGCGTAAGGTAAGGTGTAGGGCTGGTGGTGGGTTTCTATTCCGGGCTAGGGTTAGGGTTAGGGAACGGCAAGGCTTAGGGCACAGGTGAGGGTACAGAAACGTGGGAGGGTCGGGCTACGTGCTGACGCACGGGTCAGTGCCAGCGTACGGGCCAGGAGTAGGCAACGGCTTAAGGTAAGGTGTAGGGCTGGTGGTGGGTTTCTATTCCGGGCTAGGGTTAGGGTTAGGGAACGGCAAGGCTTAGGGCACAGGTGAGGGTACAGAAACGTGGGAGGGTCAGGCTACGTGATGACGCACGGGTCAGTGCCAGCGTACGGGCCAGGAGTAGGCAACGGCGTAGGATAAAGTGTAGGGCTGGTGGTGGATTTGCGTTCGGTGCTAGGGTTAGGGTTAGGGAACGGCAAGGCTTAGGGCACAGGTGAGGGTACGGAAACGTGGGAGGGTCAGGCTACGTGCTGACGCACAGGTCAGTGCCAGCGTACAGGTCAGGAGTAGGGTACGGCGTAAGGTAAGGTGTAGGGCTGGTGGTGGGTTTCTATTCCGGGCTAGGGTTAGGGTTAGGGAACGGCAAGGCTTAGGGCACAGGTGAGGGTACGGAAACGTGGGAGGGTCAGGCTACATGCTGACGCACGGGTCAGTGCCAGCGTACGGGTCAGGAGTAGGGTATGGCGTAAGGTAAGGTGTAGGGCTGGTGGTGGGTTTCTATTCCGGGCTAGGGTTAGGGTTAGGGAACGGCAAGGCTTAGGGCACAGGTGAGGGTACGGAAACGTGGGAGGTTCGGGCTACGTGCTGACGCACGGGTCAGTGCCAGCGTACGGCCCAGGAGTAGGCAACGGCGTAGGATAAAGTGTAGGCTGGTGGTGGATTTGCGTTCTGGGCTAGGGTTAGGGTTAGGGAACGGCAAGGCTTAGGGCACAGGAGAGGGTACGGAAACGCCAGAGTGTAAGGCTACGTGCTGATGCATGGGGCAGTGCCAGAGTACAGGCCAGGAGTAGGCAACGGCGTAGGGTAAGGTGTAGGGTTGGTGGTGGGTTTCCAATCCGGGCTAGGGTTAGGGTTAGGGAACGGCAAGGCTTAGGGCACAGGTGAGGGTACGGAAACGTGGGAGGGTCAGGCTACGTGCTGACGCACGGGTCAGTGCCAGCGTACGGGCCAGGTGTAGGCAACGGCGTAAGGTAAGGTGTAGGGCTGGTGGTGGATTTCTATTCCGGGCTAGGGTTAGGGTTAGGGAACGGCAAGGCTTAGGGCACAGGTGAGGGTACGGAAACGTGGGAGGGTCAGGCTACGTGCTGACGCACGGGTCAGTGCCAGCGTACGGGTCAGGAGTAGGGTATGGCGTAAGGTAAGGTGTAGGGCTGGTGGTGGGTTTCTATTCCGGGCTAGCGTTAGGATTAGGGAACGGCAAGGCTTAGGGCACAGGTGAGGGTACGGAAACGTGGGAGGGTCGGGCTACGTGCTGACGCACGGGTCAGTGCCAGCGTACAGGCCAGGAGTAGGCAACGGCGTAGGATAAAGTGTAGGCTGGTGGTGGATTTGCGTTCTGGGCTAGGGTTAGGGTTAGGGAACGGTAAGGCTTAGGGCACAGGAGAGGGTACGGAAACGCCAGAGTGTAAGGCTACGTGCTGATGCACGGGGCAGTTCCAGAGTACAGGCCAGGAGTAGGCAACGGCGTAGGGTAAGGTGTAGGGCTGGTGGTGGGTTTCCATTCCGGGCTAGGGTTAGGGTTAGGGAACGGCAAGGCTTAGGGCACAGGTGAGGGTACGGAAACGTGGGAGGGTCAGGCTACGTGCTGACGCACGGGTCAGTGCCAGCGTACGGGCCAGGTGTAGGCAACGGCGTAAGGTAAGGTGTAGGGCTGGTGGTTGTTTTCCGTTCCAGGCTAGGGTTAGGGTTAGGGAACAGCAAGGCTTAGGGCACAGGTGAGGGTACGGAAACGTGGGAGGGACGGGCTACGTGCTGACGCACGGGTCAGTGCCAGCGTACGGGCCAGGAGTAGGCAACGGCGTAGGATAAAGTGTAGGGTTAGTGGTGGATTTGCGTTCCAGGCTAGGGTTAGGGTTAGGGAACGGCAAGGCTTAGGGCACAGGTGAGGGTACGGAAACGTGGGAGGTTCAGGCTACGTGCTGACGCACGGGTCAGTGCCAGCGTACGGGTCAGGAGTAGGGTACGGCGTAAGGTAAGGTGTAGGGCTGGTGGTGGGTTTCTATTCTGGGCTAGGGTTAGGGTTAGGGAACCGCAAGGCTTAGGGCACAGGTCAGGGTACGGAAACGCGGGAGGGTAAGGCTACGTTCTGATGAACGGGTCAGTGCCAGAGTACAGGCCAGGAGTAGGCAACGGCGTAGGGTAAGGTGTAGGGCTGGTGGTTGGTTTCCGTTCCAGGCTAGGGTTAGGTTTAGGGAACGCCAAGGCTCAGGGCACAGGTGAGGGTACGGAAACGTGGGAGGGTCGGGCTACGTGCTGACGCACGGGTCAGTGCCAGCGTACGGGCCAGGAATAGGCAACGGCGTAGGATACAGTGTAGGGCTGGTGGTGGATTTGCGTTCCAGGCTAGGCTTAGGGTTAGGGAACGGCAAGGCTTAGGGCACAGGTGAGGGTACGGAAACGTGGGAGGGTCAGGCTACGTGCTGACGCACGGTTCAGTGCCAGAGTACGGGCCAGGAATAGGGTACGGCGTAAGGTAAGGTGTAGGGCTTGTGGTTGATTTCCGTTCCAGGCTAGGGTTAGGGTTAGGGAACGGCAAGGCTTAGGGCAAAGGAGAGGGTACGGAAACGTGGGAGGGTCGGGCCCCGTGCCGACGCACGGGTTAGTGCCAGCATACGGGCCAGGAGTAGGCAATGGCGTAGGATAAAGTGTAGGGCTGGTGGTGGGTTTCCATTCCGGGCTAGGGTTAGGGTTAGGGAACGGCAATGCTTAGGGCACAGGTGAGCGTACGGAAACGTGGGAGGGTCAGGCTACGTGCTGACGCACGGGTCAGTGCCAGCGTACGGGCCAGGAGTAGGCAACGGCTTAAGGTAAGGTGTAGGGCTGGTGGTGGGTTTCTATTCCGGGCTAGGGTTAGGGTTAGGGAACGGCAAGGCTTAGGGCACAGGTGAGGGTACAGAAACGTGGTAGGGTCGGGCTACGTGCTGACGCACGGGTCAGTGCCAGCGTACGGGCCAGGAGTAGGCAACGGCTTAAGGTAAGGTTTAGGGCTGGTGGTGGGTTTCTATTCCGGGCTAGGGTTAGGGTTAGGGAACGGCAAGGCTTAGGGCACAGGTGAGGGTACAGAAACGTGGGAGGGTCGGGCTACGTGCTGACACACGGGTGAGTGCCAGCGTACGGGCCAGGAGTAGGCAACGGCGTAGGATAAAGTGTAGGGCTGGTGGTGGATTTGCATTCGGGGCTAGTGCTAGGGTCAGGGAACGGCAAGGCTTAGGGCACAGGTGAGGGTACGGAAACGTGGGAGGGTCAGGCTACGTGCTGACGCACGGGTCAGTGCCAGCGTACATGTCAGGAGTACGGTACGGCGTAAGGTAACGTGTAGGCCTGGTGGTGGGTTTCTATTCCGGGCTAGGGTTAGGGTTAGGGAACGGCAAGGCTTAGGGCACAGGTGAGGGCACGGAAACGTGGGAGGGTCAGGCTACGTGCTGACGCACGGGTCAGTGCCAGCGTACGGGTCAGGAGTAGGGTATGGCGTAAGGTAAGGTGTACGGCTGGTGGTGGGTTTCTATTCCGGGCTAGGGTTAGGGTTAGGGAACGGCAAGGCTTAGGGCACAGGTGAGGGTACGGAAACGTGGGAGGTTCAGGCTACGTGCTGACGCACGGGTCAGTGCCAGCGTACGGGTCAGGAGTAGGGTACGGCGTAAGGTAAGGTGTAGGGCTGGTGGTGGGTTTCTATTCTGGGCTAGGGTTAGGGTTAGGGAACCGCAAGGCTTAGGGCACAGGTCAGGGTACGGAAACGCGGGAGGGTAAGGCTACGTTCTGATGAACGGGTCAGTGCCAGAGTACAGGCCAGGAGTAGGCAACGGCGTAGGGTAAGGTGTAGGGCTGGTGGTTGGTTTCCGTTCCAGGCTAGGGTTAGGGTTAGGGAACGCCAAGGCTCAGGGCACAGGTGAGGGTACGGAAACGTGGGAGGGTCGGGCTACGTGCTGACGCACGGGTCAGTGCCAGCGTACGGGCCAGGAATAGGCAACGGCGTAGGATAAAGTGTAGGGCTGGTGGTGGATTTGCGTTCCAGGCTAGGCTTAGGGTTAGGGAACGGCAAGGCTTAGGGCACAGGTGAGGGTACGGAAACGTGGGAGGGTCAGGCTACGTGCTGACGCACGGTTCAGTGCCAGAGTACGGGCCAGGAATAGGGTACGGCGTAAGGTAAGGTGTAGGGCTTGTGGTTGATTTCCGTTCCAGGCTAGGTTTAGGGTTAGGGAACGGCAAGGCTTAGGGCAAAGGAGAGGGTACGGAAACGTGGGAGGGTCGGGCCCCGTGCCGACGCACGGGTTAGTGCCAGCATACGGGCCAGGAGTAGGCAATGGCGTAGGATAAAGTGTAGGGCTGGTGGTGGGTTTCCATTCCGGGCTAGGGTTAGGGTTAGGGAACGGCAATGCTTAGGGCACAGGTGAGCGTACGGAAACGTGGGAGGGTCAGGCTACGTGCTGACGCACGGGTCAGTGCCAGCGTACGGGCCAGGAGTAGGCAACGGCTTAAGGTAAGGTGTAGGGCTGGTGGTGGGTTTCTATTCCGGGCTAGGGTTAGGGTTAGGGAACGGCAAGGCTTAGGGCACAGGTGAGGGTACAGAAACGTGGTAGGGTCGGGCTACGTGCTGACGCACGGGTCAGTGCCAGCGTACGGGCCAGGAGTAGGCAACGGCTTAAGGTAAGGTTTAGGGCTGGTGGTGGGTTTCTATTCCGGGCTAGGGTTAGGGTTAGGGAACGGCAAGGCTTAGGGCACAGGTGAGGGTACAGAAACGTGGGAGGGTCGGGCTACGTGCTGACGCACGGGTGAGTGCCAGCGTACGGGCCAGGAGTAGGCAACGGCGTAGGATAAAGTGTAGGGCTGGTGGTGGATTTGCATTCGGGGCTAGTGCTAGGGTCAGGGAACGGCAAGGCTTAGGGCACAGGTGAGGGTACGGAAACGTGGGAGGGTCAGGCTACGTGCTGACGCACGGGTCAGTGCCAGCGTACATGTCAGGAGTACGGTACGGCGTAAGGTAACGTGTAGGCCTGGTGGTGGGTTTCTATTCCGGGCTAGGGTTAGGGTTAGGGAACGGCAAGGCTTAGGGCACAGGTGAGGGCACGGAAACGTGGGAGGGTCAGGCTACGTGCTGACGCACGGGTCAGTGCCAGCGTACGGGTCAGGAGTAGGGTATGGCGTAAGGTAAGGTGTACGGCTGGTGGTGGGTTTCTATTCCGGGCTAGGGTTAGGGTTATGGAACGGCAAGGCTTAGGGCACAGGTGAGGGTACAGAAACGTGGGAGGGTCGGGCTACGTGCTGACGCACTGGTCAGTGCCAGCGTACGGGCCAGGAGTAGGCAACGGCGTAGGATAAAGTGTATGGCTGGTGGTGGATTTGCGTTCCGGGCTAGGGTTAGGGTTAGGGAACGGAAAGGCTTAGGGCACAGGTGAGGGTACGGAAACGTGGTAGGGTCAGGCTATGTGCTGACGCACGGTTCAGTGCCAGAGTACGGGCCAGGAATACAGTACGGCGTAAGGTAAGGTGTAGGGCTGTTGGTGGGTTTCCGTTCTGGCCTAGGTTTAGGGTTAGGGAACGGCAAGGCTTAGGGCACAGGTGAGGGTACGGAATCGTGGGAGGGTCAGGCTACGTGCTGACGCACGGGTCAGTGCCAACGTACGGGCCAGGAGTAGGGTACGGCGTAAGGTATGGTGTAGGGCTTGTGGTTGATTTCCGTTCCAGGCTAGGGTTAGGGTTAGGGAACGGCAAGGCTTAGGGCAAAGGAGAGGGTACGGAAACGTGGGAGGGTCGGGCCCCGTGCCGACGCACGGGTTAGTGCCAGCATACGGGCCAGGAGTAGGCAATGGCGTAGGATAAAGTGTAGGGCTGGTGTTGGGTTTCCATTCCGGGCTAGGGTTAGGGTTAGGGAACGGCAACGCTTAGGGCACAGGTGAGGGTACGGAAACGTGGGAGGGTCAGGCTACGTGCTGACGCACGGGTCAGTGCCAGCGTACGGGCCAGGAGTAGGCAACGGCTTAAGGTAAGGTGTAGGGCTGGTGGTGGGTTTCTATTCCGGGCTAGGGTTAGGGTTAGGGAACGGCAAGGCTTAGGGCACAGGTGAGGGTACAGAAACGTGGGAGGGTCGGGCTACGTGCTGACGCATGGGTGAGTGCCAGCGTACGGGCCAGGAGTAGGCAACGGCGTAGGATAAAGTGTAGGGCTGGTGGTGGATTTGCATTCGGGGCTAGGGCTAGGGTCAGGGAACGGCAAGGCTTAGGGCACAGGTGAGGGTACGGAAACGTGGGAGGGTCAGGCTACGTGCTGACGCACAGGTCAGTGCCAGCGTACAGGTCAGGAGTATGGTACGGCGTAAGGTAACGTGTAGGGCTGGTGGTGGGTTTCTATTCCGGGCTAGGGTTAGGGTTAGGGAACGGCAAGGCTTAGGGCACAGGTGAGGGCACGGAAACGTGGGAGGGTCAGGCTACGTGCTGACGCACGGGTCAGTGCCAGCGTACGGGTCAGGAGTAGGGTATGGCGTAAGGTAAGGTGTAGGGCTGGTGGTGGGTTTCTATTCCGGGCTAGGGTTAGGGTTAGGGAACGGCAAGGCTTAGGGCACAGGTGAGGGTACAGAAACGTGGGAGGGTCGGGCTACGTGCTGACGCACGGGTCAGTGCCAGCGTACGGGCCAGGAGTAGGCAACGGCTTAAGGTAAGGTGTAGGGCTGGTGGTGGGTTTCTATTCCGGGCTAGGGTTAGGGTTAGGGAACGGCAAGGCTTAGGGCACAGGTGAGGGTACGGAAACGTGGGAGGGTCAGGCTACGTGCTGACGCACAGGTCAGTGCCAGCGTACAGGTCAGGAGTAGGGTACGGCGTAAGGTAAGGTGTAGGGCTGGTGGTGGGTTTCTATTCCGGGCTAGGGTTAGGGTTAGGGAACGGCAAGGCTTAGGGCACAGGTGAGGGTACGGAAACGTGGGAGGGTCCGGCTACATGCTGACGCACGGGTCAGTGCCAGCGTACGGGTCAGGAGTAGGGTATGGCGTAAGGTAAGGTGTAGGGCTGGTGGTGGGTTTCTATTCCGGGCTAGGGTTAGGGTTAGGGAACGGCAAGGCTTAGGGCACAGGTGAGGGTACGGAAACGTGGGAGGGTCGGGCTACGTGCTGACGCACGGGTCAGTGCCAGCGTACGGCCCAGGAGTAGGCAACGGCGTAGGATAAAGTGTAGGCTGGTGGTGGATTTGCGTTCTGGGCTAGGGTTAGGGTTAGGGAACGGCAAGGCTTAGGGCACAGGAGAGGGTACGGAAACGCCAGAGTGTAAGGCTACGTGCTGATGCATGGGGCAGTGCCAGAGTACAGGCCAGGAGTAGGCAACGGCGTAGGGTAAGGTGTAGGGCTGGTGGTGGGTTTCCATTCCGGGCTAGGGTTAGGGTTAGGGAACGGCAAGGCTTAGGGCACAGGTGAGGGTACGGAAACGTGGGAGGGTCAGGCTACGTGCTGACGCACGGGTCAGTGCCAGCGTACGGGCCAGGTGTAGGCAACGGCGTAAGGTAAGGTGTAGGGCTGGTGGTTGTTTTCCGTTCCAGGCTAGGGTTAGGGTTAGGGAACGGCAAGGCTTAGGGCACAGGTGAGGGTACGGAAACGTGGGAGGGTCGGGCTACGTGCTGAAGCACGGGTCAGTGCCAGCGTACTGGCCAGGAGTAGGCAACGGCGTAGGATAAAGTGTAGGGCTGGTGGTGGATTTGCGTTCCGGGCTAGGGTTAGGGTTAGGGAACGGCAAGGCTTAGGGCACAGGTGAGGGTACGGAAACGTGGGAGGGTCAGGCTACGTGCTGACTCACGGGTCAGTGCCAGCATACGGGTCAGGAGTAGGGTACGGCATAAGGTAAGGTGTAGGGCTGGTGGTGGGTTTCTATTCCGGTCTAGGGTTAGGGTTAGGGAACGGCAAGGCTTAGGGCACAGGTCAGGGTAAGGAAACGCGGGAGGGTAAGGCTACGTGCTGATGAACGGGTCAGTGCCAGAGTACAGGCCAGGAGTAGGAAACGGCGTAGGGTAAGGTGTAGGGCTGGTGGTTGGTTTCCATTCCAGGCTAGGGTTAGGGTTAGGGAACGGCAAGGCTTAGGGCACAGGTGAGGGTACGGAAACGTGGGAGGTTCGGGCTACGTGCTGACGCACGGGTCAGTGCCACCGTACGGGCCAGGAGTAGGCAACGGCGTAGGATATAGTGTAGGGCTGGTGGTGGATTTGCGTTCCAGGCTAGGGTTAGGGTTAGGGAACGGCAAGGCTTAGGGCACAGGTGAGGGTACGGAAACGTGGGAGGGTCAGGCTACGTGCTGACGCACGGTTCAGTGCCAGAGTACGGGCCAGGAATAGGGTACGGCGTAAGGTAAGGTGTAGGGCTGGTGGTGGGTTTCCGTTCTGGCCTAGGGTTAGGGTTAAGGAACGGCAAGGCTTAGGGCACAGGTGAGGGTACAGAAACGTGGGAGGGTCAGGCTACGTGCTGACGCACGGGTCAGTGCCAACGTACGGGCCAGGAGTAGGGTACGGCGTAAGGTAAGGTGTAGGGCTTGTGGTTGATTTCCGTTCCAGGCTAGGGTTAGGGTTAGGGAACGGCAAGGCTTAGGGCAAAGGAGAGGGTACGGAAACGTGGGAGGGTCGGGCCCCGTGCCGACGCACGGGTTAGTGCCAGCATACGGGCCAGGAGTAGGCAATGGCGTAGGATAAAGTGTAGGGCTGGTGGTGGGTTTCCATTCCGGGCTAGGGTTAGGGTTAGGGAACGGCAACACTTAGGGCACAGGTGAGGGTACGGAAACGTGGGAGGGTCAGGCTACGTGCTGACGCACGGGTCAGTGCCAGCGTACGGGCCAGGAGTAGGCAACGGCTTAAGGTAAGGTGTAGGGCTGGTGGTGGGTTTCTATTCCGGGCTAGGGTTAGGGTTAGGGAACGGCAAGGCTTAGGCACAGGTGAGGGTACAGAAACGTGGGAGGGTCGGGCTACGTGCTGACGCACGGGTCAGTGCCAGCGTACGGGCCAGGAGTAGGCAACGGCGTAGGATAAAGTGTATGGCTGGTGGTGGATTTGCGTTCTGGGCTAGGGTTAGGGTTAGGGAACGGCAAGGCTTAGGGCACAGGTGAGGGTACGGAAACGTGGGAGGGTCAGGCTACGTGCTGACGCACAGGTCAGTGCCAGCGTACAGGTCAGGAGTAGGGTACGGCGTAAGGAAAAGTGTAGGGCTGGTGGTGGGTTTCTATTCCGGGCTATGGTTAGGGTTAGGGAACGGCAAGGCTTAGGGCACAGGTGAGGGTACGGAAACGTGGGAGGGTCAGGCTACGTGCTGACACACGTGTCAGTGCCAGCGTACGGGCCAGGAGTAGGCAACGGCGTAGGATAAAGTGTAGGGCTGGTGGTGGATTTGCGTTCGGGGCTAGGGTTATGGTTAGGGAACGGCAAGGCTTAGGGCACAGGTGAGGGTACGGAAACGTGGGAGGTTCAGGCTACGTGCTGACGCACGGGTCAGTGCCAGCGTACGGGCCAGGAGTAGGCAACGGCGTAAGGTAAGGTGTAGGGCTAGTGGTTGGTTTCCGTTCCAGGCCACGGTTAGGGTTAGGGAACGGCAAGGCTTAGGGCACAGGTGAGGGTACGGAAACGTGGGAGGGTCGGGCTACGTGCTGACGCCCGTGTCAGTGCGAGCGTACGGGCCAGGAGTAGGCAACGGCGTAGGATAAAGTGTAGGGCTGGTGGTGGGTTTCCATTCCGGGCTAGTGTTAGGGTTAGGGAACGGCAACGCTTAGGGCACAGGTGAGGGTACGGAAACGTGGGAGGGTCAGGCTACGTGCTGACGCACGGGTCAGTGCCAGCGTACGGGCCAGGAGTAGGCAACGGCTTAAGGTAAGGTGTAGGGCTGGAGGTGGGTTTCTATTCCGGGCTAGGGTTAGGGTTAGGGAACGGCAAGGCTTAGGGCACAGGTGAGGGTACAGAAACGTGGGAGGGTCGGGCTACGTGCTGACGCACGGGTCAGTGCCAGCGTACGGGCCAGGAGTAGGCAACGGCTTAAGGTAAGGTGTAGGACTGGTGGTGGGTTTCTATTCCGGGCTAGGGTTAGGGTTAGGGAACGGCAAGGCTTAGGGCACAGGTGAGGGTACAGAAACGTGGGAGGGTCGGGCTACGTGCTGACGCACGGGTCAGTGCCAGCGTACGGGCCAGGAGTAGGCAACGGCGTAGGATAAAGTGTAGGGCTGGTGGTGGATTTGCGTTCGGGGCTAGGATTAGGGTTAGGGAACGGCAAGGCTTAGGGCACAGGTGAGGGTACGGAAACGTGGGAGGGTCAGGCTACGTGCTGACGCACGGGTCAGTGCCAGCGTACGGGCCAGGTGTAGGCAACGGCGTAAGGTAAGGTGTAGGGCTGGTGGTTGTTTTCCATTCCAGGCTAGGGTTAGGGTTAGGGAACGGCAAGGCTTAGGGCACAGGTGAGGGTACGGAAACGTGGGAGGGTCGGGCTACGTGCTGACGCACGGGTCAGTGCCAGCGTACTGGCCAGGAGTAGGCAACGGCGTAGGATAAAGTGTAGGGCTGGTGGTGGATTTGCGTTCCGGGCTAGGGTTAGGGTTAGGGAACGGCAAGGCTTAGGGCACAGGTGAGGGTACGGAAGCGTGGGAGGGTCAGGCTACGTGCAGACGAACGGGTCAGTGCAAGCGTACGGGTCAGGAGTAGGGTACGGCGTAAGGTAAGGTGTAGGGCAGGTGGTGGGTTTCTATTCCGGGCTAGGGTTAGGGTTAGGGAACGGCAAGGCTTAGGGCACAAGTGAGGGTACGGAAACGTGGGAGGGTCAGGCTACATGCTGACGCACGGTTCAGTGCCAGCGTACGGGCCAGGAATAGGGTACGGCGTAAGGTAAGGTGTAGGGCTGGTGGTGGGTTTCCATTACGGGCTAGGGTTAGGGTTAGGGAACGGCAAGGCTTAGGGCAGTGGTGAGGGCACGGAAACGTGGGAGGGTCAGGCTACGTGCTGACGCACGGGTCAGTGCCAGCGTACGGGCCAGGAGTAGGCAACGGCGTAAGGTAAGGTGTAGGGCTGGTGGTTGGTTTCCGTTCCAGGCTAGGGTTAGAGTTAGGGAACGGCAAGGCTTAGGGCACAGGTGAGGGTATGGAAACGTGGGAGGGTCGGGCTCCGTGCTGACGCACGGGTCAGTGCCAGCGTACTGGCCAGGAGTAGGCAACGGCGTAGGATAAAGTGTAGGCCTGGTGGTGGATTTGCGTTCCGGGCTTGGGTTAGGGTTAGGGAACGGCAAGGCTTAGGGCACAGGTGAGGGTACGGAAACGTGGGAGGGTCAGGCTACGTGCTGACGCACGGGTCAGTGCCAGCGTACGGGTCAGGAGTAGGGTACGGCATAAGTTAAGGTGTAGGGCTGGTGGTGGGTTTCTATTCCGGGCTAGGGTTAGGGTTAGGGAACGGCAAGGCTTAGGGCACAGGTCAGGGTACGGAAACGCGGGAGGGTAAGGCTACGTGCTGATGAACGGGTCAGTGCCAGAGTACAGGCCAGGAGTAGGCAACGGCGTAGGGTAAGGTGTAGGGCTGGTGGTTGGTTTCCGTTCCAGGCTAGGGTTAGGGTTAGGGAACGGCAAGGCTTAGGGCACAGGTGAGGGTACGGAAACGTGGGAGGGTCGGGCTACGTGCTGACGCACGGGTCAGTGCCAGCGTACGGGCCAGGAGTAGGCAACGGCGTAGGATAAAGTGTAGGGCTGGTGGTGGATTTGCGTTCCAGGCTAGGGTTAGGGTTAGGGAACGGCAAGGCTTAGGGCACAGGTGAGGGTACGGAAACGTGGGAGGGTCAGGCTACGTGCTGACGCACAGTTCAGTGCCAGCGTACAGGTCAGGAGTAGGGTACGGCGTAAGGTAAGGTGTAGGGCTGGTGGTGGGTTTCTATTCCGGGCTAGGGTTAGGGTTAGGGAACGGCAAGGCTTAGGGCACAGGTGAGGGTACGGAAACGTGGGAGGGTCAGGCTACGTGCTGACGCACGGGTCAGTGCCAGCGTACGGGTCAGGAGTAGGGTATGGCGTAAGGTAAGTTGTAGGGCTGGTGGTGGGTTTCTATTCCGGGCTAGGGTTAGGGTTAGGGAACGGCAAGCCTTAGGGCACAGGTGAGGGTACGGAAACGTGGGAGGGTCGGGCTACGTGCTGACGCACGGGTCAGTGCCAGCGTACGGGCCAGGAGTAGGCAACGGCGTAGGATAAAGTGTAGGCTGGTGGTGGATTTGCGTTCAGGGCTAGGTTTAGGGTTAGGGAACGGCAAGGCTTAGGGCACAGGAGAGGGTACGGAAACGCCAGAGTGTAAGGCTACGTGCTGATGCACGGGGCAGTTCCAGAGTACAGGCCAGGAGTAGGCAACGGTGTAGGGTAAGGTGTAGGGCTGGTGGTGGGTTTCCATTCCGGGCTAGGGTTAGGGTTAGGGAACGGCAAGGCTTAGGGCACAGGTGAGGGTACGGAAACGTGGGAGGGTCAGGCTACGTGCTGACGCACGGGTCAGTGCCAGCGTACGGGCCAGGTGTAGGCAACGGCGTAAGGTAAGGTGTAGGGCTGGTGGTGGATTTGCGTTCCAGGCTAGGGTTAGGGATAGGGAACGGCAAGGCTTAGGGCACAGGTGAGGGTATGGAAACGTGGGAGGGTCAGGCTACGTGCTGACGCACGGTTCAGTGCCAGATTACGGGCCAGGAATAGGGTACGGCGTAAGGTAAGGTGTAGGGCTGGTGGTGTGTTTCCGTTCTGGCCTAGGGTTAGGGTTAGGGAACGGCAAGGCTTAGGGCACAGGTGAGGGTAAGGAAACGTGGGAGGGTCAGGCTACGTGCTGACGCACGGGTCAGTGCCAACGTACGGGCGAGGAGTAGGGTACGGCGTAAGGTAAGGTGTAGGGCTTGTGGTTGATTTCCGTTCCAGGCTAGGGTTAGGGTTAGGGAACGGCAAGGCTTAGGGCAAAGGAGAGGGTACGGAAACGTGGGAGGGTCGGGCCCCGTGCCGACGCACGGGTTAGTGCCAGCATACGGGCCAGGAGTAGGCAATGGCGTAGGATAAAGTGTAGGGCTGGTGGTGGGTTTCCATTCCGGGCTAGGGTTAGGGTTAGGGAACGGCAAGGCTTAGGGCACAGGTGAGGGTACGGAAACGTGGGAGGGTCAGGCTACGTGCTGACGCACGGGTCAGTGCCAGCGTACGGGCCAGGAGTAGGCAACGGCTTAAGGTAAGGTGTAGGGCTGGTGGTGGGTTTCTATTCCGGGCTACGGTTACGTTTAGGGAACGGCAAGGCTTAGGGCACAGGTGAGGGTACAGAAACGTGGGAGGGTCGGGCTACGTGCTGACGCACGGGTCAGTGCCAGCGTACGGGACAGGAGTAGGCAACGGCGTAGGATAAAGTGTAGGGCTGGTGGTGGATTTGCGTTCCAGGCTAGGGTTAGGGTTAGGGAACGGCACGGCTTAGAGCACAGGTGAGGGTACGGAAACGTGGGAGGGTCAGGCTACGTGCTGACGCACGGGTCAGTGCCAGCGTACGGGCCAGGAGTAGGCAACGGCGTAAGGTAAGGTGTAGGGCTGGTGGTTGGTTTCCGTTCCAGGCCACGGTTAGGGTTAGGGAACGGCAAGGCTTAGGGCACAGGTGAGGGTACGGAAACGTGGGAGGGTCAGGCTACGTGCTGACGCACAGGTCAGTGCCAGCGTACGGGTCAGGAGTAGGGTAAGGCGTAAGGAAAGGTGTAGGGCTGGTGGTGGGTTTCTATTCCTGGTTAGGGTTAGGGTTAGGGAACGGCAAGGCTTAGGGCACAGGTGAGGGTACGGAAACGTGGGAGGGTCGGTCTACGTGCTGACGCACGGGTCAGTGCCAGCGTACGGGCCAGGAGTAGGCAACGGCGTAGGATAAAGTGTAGGGCTGGTGGTGGATTTGCGTTCCAGGCTAGGGTTAGGGTCAGGGAACGTCAAGGCTTAGGGCACAGGTGAGGGTACGGAAACGTGGGAGGGTCAGGCTACGTGCTGATGCACGATTCAGTGCCAGCGTACGGGCCAGGAATAGGGTACGGCGTAAGGTAAGGTGTAGGGCTGGTGGTGGGTTTCCGTTTTGGGCTAGGGTTAGGGTTAGGGAACGGCAACGCTTAGGGCACAGGTGAGGGTACGGAAACGTGGGAGGGTCAGGCTACGTGGTGACGCACGGGTCAGTGGCAGCGTACGGGCCAGGAGTAGGCAATGGCGTAAGGTAAGGTGTAGGGCTGGTGGTGGGTTTCTATTCCGGGCTAGGGTTAGGGTTAGGGAACGGCAAGGCTTAGGGCACAGGTGAGGGTACAGAAACGTGGGAGGGTCGGGCTACGTGCTGACGCACGGGTCAGTGCCAGCGTACAGGCCAGGAGTAGGCAACGGCGTAAGGTAAGGTGTAGGGCTGGTGGTTGGTTTCCGTTCCAGGCTAGGGTTAGGGTTAGGGAACGGCAAGGCTTAGGGCACAGGTGAGGGTACGGAAACGTGGGAGGGTCGGGCTACGTGCTGACGCCCGTGTCAGTGCCAGCGTACGGGCCAGGAGTAGGCAACGGCGTAGGATAAAGTGTAGGGCTGGTGGTGGATTTGCGTTCCGTGCTAGGGTTAGGGTTAGGGTACGGCAAGGCTTAGGGCACAGGTGAGGGTACGGAAACGTGGGAGGGTCAGGCTACGTGCTGACGCACAGGTCAGTACCAGCGTACGGGTCAGGAGTAGGGTACGGCGTAAGGAAAGGTGTAGGGCTGGTGGTGGGTTTCTATTCCGGGTTAGGGTTAGGGTTAGGGAACGGCAAGGCTTAGGGCACAGGTGAGGGTACGGAAACGTGGGAGGGTCAGGCTACGTGCTGACGCACGTTTCAGTGCCAGCGTACGGGCCAGGAATAGGGTACGGCGTAAGGTAAGGTGTAGGGCTGGTGGTGGGTTTCCGTTCCGGGCTAGGGTTAGGGTTAGGGAACGGCAAGGCTTAGGGCACAGGTGAGGGTACGGAAACGTGGGAGTGTCGGTCTACGTGCTGACGCACGGGTTAATGCCAGCGTACGGGACAGGAGTAGGCAACGGCGTAGGATAAATTGTAGGGCTGGTGGTGGATTTGCGTTCAGGGCTAGGGTTAGGGTGAGGGAACGGCAAGGCTTAGGGCACAGGTGAGGGTACGGAAACGTGGGAGGGTCGGGCTACGTGCTGACGCACGGGTCAGTGCCAGCGTACGGGCCAGGAGTAGGCAACGGCGTAGGATAAAGTGTAGGGCTGGTGGTGGATTTGCGTTCCAGGCTAGGGTTAGGTTTAGGGAACGGCACGGCTTAGAGCACAGGTGAGGGTACGGAAACGTGGGAGGGTCAGGCTACGTGCTGACGCACGGTTCAGTGCCAGCGTACGGGCCAGGAGTAGGGTACGGCGTAAGGTAAGGTGTAGGGCTGGTGCTGGGTTTCCGTTCCGGGCTAGGGTTAGGGTTAGGGAACGGCAAGGCTTAGGGCACAGGTGAGGGTACGGAAACGTGGGAGGGTCAGGCTACGTGCTGACGCACGGGTCAGTGCCAACGTACGGGCCAGGAGTAGGGTACGGCGTAAGATAAGGTGTAGGGCTTGTGGTTGATTTCCGTTCCAGGCTAGGGTTAGGGTTAGGGAACGGCAAGGCTTAGGGCAAAGGAGAGGGTACGGAAACGTGGGAGGATCGGGCCCCGTTCTGACGCACGGGTTAGTGCCAGCATACGGGCCAGGAGTAGGCAACGACGTAGGATAAAGTGTAGGGCTGGTGGTAGGTTTCCTTTCTGGGCTAGAGTTAGGGTTAGGGAACGGCAAGGCTTAGGGCACAGGTGAGGGTACGGAAACGTGGGAGGGTCAGGCTACGTGCTGACGCACGGGTCAGTGCCAGCGTACGGGCCAGGAGTAGGCAACGGCGTAAGGTAAGGTGTAGGGCTGGAGGTGGGTTTCTATTCCGGGCTAGGGTTAGGGTTAGGGAACGGCAAGGCTTAGGGCACAGGTGAGGTTACGGAAACGTGGGAGGGTCGGGCTACGTGCTGACGCACGGGTCAGTGCCAGCGTACGGGCCAGGAGTATGCAACGGCGTAGGATAAAGTGTAGGGCTGGTGGTTGTTTTCCGTTCCGGGCTAGTGTTAGGGTTAGGGAACGGCAAGGCTTAGGGCACAGGTGAGGTTACGGAAACGTGGGAGGGTCAGGCTACGTGCTGACGCACGGGTTAGTGCCAGCGTACGGGCCAGGAGTAGGCAACGGCGTAAGGTAAGGTGTAGGGCTGGTGGTTGGTTTCCGTTCTAGGCTAGGGTTAGGGTTAGGGAACGGCACGGCTTAGGGCACAGGTGAGGGTACGGAAACGTGGGAGGGTCGGGCTACGTGCTGACGCACGTGTCAGTGCCAGCGTACGGGCCAAGAGTATGCAACGGCGTAGGATAAAGTGTAGGGCTGGTGGTGGATTTGCGTTCGGGGCTAGGTTTAGGGTTAGGGAACGGCAAGGCTTAGGGCACAGGTGAGGGTACGGAAACGTGGGAGGGTCAGGCTACGTGCTGACGCACAGGTCAGTGCCAGCGTACAGTTCAGGAGTAGGGTATGGCGTAAGGTAACGTGTAGGGCTGGTGGTGGGTTTCTATTCCGGGCTAGGGTTAGGGTTAGGGAACGGCTAGGCTTAGGGCACAGGTCAGGGTACGGAAACGCGGGAGGGTAAGGCTACGTGCTGATGCACGGGTCAGTGCCAGAATACAGGCCAGGACTAGGCAACGGCGTAGGGTAAGGTGTAGGGCTGGTGGTGGGTTTCCATTCCGGGCTAGGGTTAGCGTTAGGGAAAGGCAAGGCTTAGGGCACAGGTGAGGGTACGGAAACGTGGGAGGGTCAGGCTACGTGCTGACGCACGGGTCAGTGCCAGCATACGTGCCAGGAGTAGGCAACGGCGTAAGGTAAGGTGTAGGGCTGGTGGTGGGTTTCCGTTCCAGGCTAGGGTTAGCGTTAGGGAACGGCAAGGCTTAGGGCACAGGTGAGGGTACGGAAACGTGGGAGGGTCGGGCTACGTGCTGACGCACGGGTCAGTGCCAGCGTACGGGCCAGGAGTAGGCAACGGCGTAGGATAAAGTGTAGGGTTAGTGGTGGATTTGCGTTCCAGGCTAGGGTTAGGGTTAGGGAACCGCAAGGCTTAGGGCACAGGTGATGGTACGGAAACGTGGGAGGTTCAGGCTACGTGCTGACGCACGGGTCAGTGCCAGCGTACGGGTCAGGAGTAGGGTACGGCGTAAGGTAAGGTGTAGGGCTGGTGGTGGGTTTCTATACCGGGCTAGGGTTAGGGTTAGGGAACCGCAAGGCTTAGGGCACAGGTCAGGGTACGGAAACGCGGGAGGGTAAGGCTACGTTCTGATGAACGGGTCAGTGCCAGAGTACAGGCCAGGAGTAGGCAACGGCGTAGGGTAAGGTGTAGGGCTGGTGGTTGGTTTCCGTTCCAGGCTAGGGTTAGTGTTAGGGAACGGCAAGGCTTAGGGCACAGGTGAGGGTACGGAAACATGGGAGGGTCGGGCTACGTGCTGACGCACGGGTCAGTGCCAGCGTACGGGCCAGGAATAGGCAACGGCGTAGGATAAAGTGTAGGGCTGGTGGTGGATTTGCGTTCCAGGCTAGGGTTAGGGTTAGGGAACGGCAAGGCTTAGGGCACAGGTGAGGGTACGGAAACGTGGGAGAGTCAGGCTACGTGCTGACGCACGGTTCAGTGCCAGAGTACGGGCCAGGAATAGGGTACGGCGTAAGGTAAGGTGTAGGGCTTGTGGTTGATTTCCGTTCCAGGCTAGGGTTAGGGTTAGGGAACGGCAAGGCTTAGGGCAAAGGAGAGGGTACGGAAACGTGGGAGGGTCGGGCCCCGTGCCGACGCACGGGTTAGTGCCAGCATACGGGCCAGGAGTAGGCAATGGCGTAGGATAAAGTGTAGGGCTGGTGGTGGGTTTCCATTCCGGGCTAGTGTTAGGGTTAGGGAACGGCAACGCTTAGGGCACAGGTGAGCGTACGGAAACGTGGGAGGGTCAGGCTACGTGCTGACGCACAGGTCAGTGCCAGCGTACGGGCCAGGAGTAGGCAACGGCTTAAGGTAAGGTGTAGGGCTGGTGGTGGGTTTCTATTCCGGGCTAGGGTTAGGGTTAGGGAACGGCAAGGCTTAGGGCACAGTTGAGGGTACAGAAACGTGGGAGGGTCGGGCTACGTGCTGACGCACGGGTCAGTGCCAGCGTACGGGACAGGAGTAGGCAACGGCTTAAGGTAAGGTGTAGGGCTGGTGGTGGGTTTCTATTCCGGGCTAGGATTAGGGTTAGGGAACGGCAAGGCTTAGGGCACAGGTGAGGGTACAGAAACGTGGGAGGGTCGGGCTACGTGCTGACGCACGGGTCAGTGCCAGCGTACGGGCCAGGAGTAGGCAACGGCGTAGGATAAAGTGTAGGGCTGGTGGTGGATTTGCATTCGGGGCTAGGGCTAGGGTCAGGGAACGGCAAGGCTTAGGGCACAGGTGAGGGTACGGAAACGTGGGAGGGTCACGCTACGTGCTGACGCACAGGTCAGTGCCAGCGTACAGGTCAGGAGTATGGTATGGCGTAAGGTAACGTGTAGGCCTGGTGGTGGGTTTCTATTCCGGGCTAGGGTTAGGGTTAGGGAACGGCAAGGCTTAGGGCACAGGTGAGGGCACGGAAACGTGGGAGGGTCAGGCTACGTGCTGACGCACGGGTCAGTGCCAGCGTACGGGTCAGGAGTAGGGTATGGCGTAAGGTAAGGTGTAGGGCTGGTGGTGGGTTTCTATTCCGGGCTAGGGTTAGGGTTAGGGAACGGCAAGGCTTAGGGCACAGGTGAGGGTACAGAAACGTGGGAGGGTCGGGCTACGTGCTGACGCACAGGTCAGTGCCAGCGTACGGGCCAGGAGTAGGCAACGGCGTAGGATAAAGTGTATGGCTGGTGGTGGATTTGCGTTCCGGGCTAGGGTTAGGGTTAGGGAACGGCAAGGCTTAGGGCACAGGTGAGGGTACGGAAACGTGGTAGGGTCAGGCTACGTGCTGACGCACGGTTCAGTGCCAGAGTACGGGCCAGGAATAGGGTACGGCGTAAGGTAAGGTGTAGGGCTGTTGGTGGGTTTCCGTTCTGGCCTAGGTTTAGGGTTAGGGAACGGCAAGGCTTAGGGCACAGGTGAGGGTACGGAAACGTGGGAGGGTCAGGATACGTGCTGACGCACGGGTCAGTGCCAGCGTACAGGTCAGGAGTAGGGTACGGCGTAAGGTAAGGTGTAGGGCTGGTGGTGGGTTTCTATTCCGGGCTAGGGTTAGGGTTAGGGAACGGCAAGGCTAAGGGCACAGGTGAGGGTACGGAAACGTGGGAGGGTCACGCTACATGCTGACGCACGGGTCAGTGCCAGCGTACGGGTCAGGAGTAGGGTATGGCGTAAGGTAAGGTGTAGGGCTGGTGGTGGGTTTCTATTCCCGGCTAGGGTTAGGGTTAGGGAACGGCAAGGCTTAGGGCACAGGTGAGGGTACGGAAACGTGGGAGGGTCGGGCTACGTGCTGACGCACGGGTCAGTGCCAGCGTACGGCCCAGGAGTAGGCAACGGCGTAGGATAAAGTGTAGGCTGGTGGTGGATTTGCGTTCTGGGCTAGGGTTAGGGTTAGGGAACGGCAAGGCTTAGGGCACAGGAGAGGGTACGGAAACGCCAGAGTGTAAGGCTACGTGCTGATGCATGGGGCAGTGCCAGAGTACAGGCCAGGAGTAGGCAACGGCATAGGGTAAGGTGTAGGGCTGGTGGTGGATTTCCATTCCGGGCTAGGGTTAGGGTTAGGGAACGGCAAGGCTTAGGGCACAGGTGAGGGTACGGAAACGTGGGAGGGTCAGGCTACGTGCAGACGAACGGGTCAGTGCCAGCGTACGGGTCAGGAGTAGGTTACGGCGTAAGGTAAGGTGTAGGGCTGGTGGTGGGTTTCTATTCCGGGCTAGGGTTAGGGTTAGGGAACGGCAAGGCTTAGGGCACAGCTGAGGGCACGGAAACGTGGGAGGGTCAGGCTACGTGCTGACGCACGGGTCAGTGCCAGCGTACGGGCCAGGAGTAGGCAACGGCGTAAGGTAAGGTGTAGGGCTGGTGGTTGGTTTCCGTTCCAGGCTAGGGTTAGAGTTATGGAACGGCAAGGCTTAGGGCACAGGTGAGGGTACGGAAAAGTGGGAGGGTCGGGCTCCGTGCTGACGCACGGGTCAGTGCCAGCGTACTGGCCAGGAGTAGGCAACGGCGTAGGATAAAGTGTAGGGCTGGTGGTGGATTTGCGTTCCGGGCTAGGGTTAGGGTTAGGGAGCGGCAAGGCTTAGGGCACAGGTGAGGGTACGGAAACGTGGGAGGGTCAGGCTACGTGCTGACTCACGGGTCAGTGCCAGCATACGGGTCAGGAGTAGGGTACGGCATAAGGTAAGGTGTAGGGCTGTTGGTGGGTTTCTATTCCGGTCTAGGGTTAGGGTTAGGGAACGGCAAGGCTTAGGGCACAGGTCAGGGTACGGAAACGCGGGAGGGTAAGGCTACGTGCTGATGAACGGGTCAGTGCCAGAGTACAGGCCAGGAGTAGGAAACGGCGTAGGGTAAGGTGTAGGGCTGGTGGTTGGTTTCCATTACAGGCTAGGGTTAGGGTTAGGGAACGGCAAGTCTTAGGGCACAGGTGAGGGTACGGAAACGTGGGAGGGTCGGGCTACGTGCTGACGCACGGGTCAGTGCCACCGTACGGGCCAGGAGTAGGCAACGGCGTTGGATAAAGTGTAGGGCTGGTGGTGGATTTGCGTTCCAGGCTAGGGTTAGGGTTAGGGAACGGCAAGGCTTAGGGCACAGGTGAGGGTACGGAAACGTGGGAGGGTCAGGCTACGTGCTGAAGCACGGTTCAGTGCCAGAGTACGGGCCAGGAATAGGGTACGGCGTGAGGTAAGGTGTAGGGCTGGTGGTGGGTTTCCGTTCTGGCCTAGGGTTAGGGTTAGGGAACGGCAAGGCTTAGGGCACAGGTGAGGGTACGGAAACGTGGGAGGGTCAGGCTACGTGCTGACGCACGGGTCAGTGCCAACGTACGGGCCAGGAGTAGGGTACGGCGTAAGGTAAGGTGTAGGGCTTGTGGTTGATTTCCGTTCCAGGCTAGGGTTAGGGTTAGGGAACGGCAAGGCTTAGGGCAAAGGAGAGGGTACGGAAACGTGGGAGGGTCGGGCCCCGTGCCGACGCACGGGTTAGTGCCAGCATACGGGCCAGGAGTAGGCAATGGCGTAGGATAAAGTGTAGGGCTGGTGGTGGGTTTCCATTCCGGGCTAGGGTTAGGGTTAGGGAACGGCAACGCTTAGGGCACAGGTGAGGGTACGGAAACGTGGGAGGGTCAGGCTACGTGCTGATGCACGGGTCAGTGCCAGCGTACGGGCCAGGAGTAGGCAACGGCTTAAGGTAAGGTGTAGGGCTGGTGGTGGGTTTCTATTCCGGGCTAGGGTTAGGGTTAGGGAACGGCAAGGCTTAGGGCACAGGTGAGGGTACAGAAACGTGGGAGGGTCGGGCTACGTGCTGACGCACGGGTCAGTGCCAGCGTACGGGCCAGGAGTAGGCAACGGCGTAGGATAAAGTGTATGGCTGGTGGTGGATTTGCGTTCCGGTCTAGGGTTAGGGTTAGGGAACGGCAAGGCTTAGGGCACAGGTGAGGGTACGGAAACGTGGGAGGGTCAGGCTACGTGCTGACGCACAGGTCAGTGCCAGCGTACAGGTCAGGAGTAGGGTACGGCGTAAGGAAAAGTGTAGGGCTGGTGGTGGGTTTCTATTCCGGGCTAGGGTTAGGGTTAGGGAACGGCAAGGCTTAGGGCACAGGTGAGGGTACGGAAACGTGGGAGGGTCAGGCTACGTGCTGACACACGTGTCAGTGCCAGCGTACGGGCCAGGAGTAGGCAACGGCGTAGGATAAAGTGTAGGGCTGGTGGTGGATTTGCGTTCGGGGCTAGGGTTAGGGTTAGGGAACGGCAAGGCTTAGGGCACAGGTGAGGGTATGGAAACGTGGGAGGGTCAGGCTACGTGCTGACGCACTGGCCAGTGCCAGCGTACAGGTCAGGAGTAGGGTACGGCGTAAGGTAAGGTGTAGGGCTGGTGGTGGGTTTCTATTCCGGGCTAGGGTTAGGGTTAGGGAACGGCAAGGCTTAGGGCACAGGTGAGGGTACGGAAACGTGGGAGGGTCAGGCTACGTGCTGACTCACGGGTCAGTGCCAGCGTACGGGTCAGGAGTAGGGTATGGCGTAAGGTAAGGTGTAGGGCTGGTGGTGGGTTTCTATTCCGGGCTAGGGTTTGGGTTAGGGAACAGCAAGGCTTAGGGCACAGGTGAGGGTACGGAAACGTGGGAGGGTCGGGCTACGTGCTGACGCACGGGTCAGTGCCAGCGTACGGGCCAGGAGTAGGCAACGGCGTAGGATAAAGTGTAGGCTGGTGGTGGATTTGCGTTCTGGGCTAGGGTTAGGGTTAGGGAACGGCAAGGCTTAGGGCACAGGAGAGGGTACGGAAACGCCAGAGTGTAAGGCTACGTGCTGATGCACGGGGCAGTGCCAGAGTACAGGCCAGGAGTAGGCAACGGCGTAGGGTAAGGTGTAGGGCTGGTGGTGGGTTTCCATTCCGGGCTAGGGTTAGGGTTAGGGAACGGCAAGGCTTAGGGCACAGGTGAGGGTACGGAAACTTGGGAGGGTCAGGCTACGTGCTGACGCACGGGTCAGTGCCAGCGTACGGGCCAGGTGTAGGCAACGGCGTAAGGTAAGGTGTAGGGCTGGTGGTTGTTTTCCATTACAGGCTAGGGTTAGGGTTAGGGAACGGCAAGGCTTAGGGCACAGGTGAGGGTACGGAAACGTGGGAGGGTCGGGCTACGTGCTGACGCACGGGTCAGTGCCAGCGTACTGGCCAGGAGTAGGCAACGGCGTAGGATAAAGTGTAGGGCTGGTGGTGGATTTGCGTTCCGGGCTAGGGTTAGGGTTAGGGAACGGCAAGGCTTAGGGCACAGGTGAGGGTACGGAAGCGTGGGAGGGTCAGGCTACGTGCAGACGAACGGGTCAGTTCAAGCGTACGGGTCAGGAGTAGGGTACGGCGTAAGGTAAGGTGTAGGGCTGGTGGTGGGTTTCTCTTCCGGGCTAGGGTTAGGGTTAGGGAACGCAAAGGCTTAGGGCAGAAGTGAGGGTAGGGAAACGTGGGAGGGTCAGGCTACATGCTGACGCACGGTTCAGTGCCAGCGTACGGGCCAGGAATAGGGTACGGCGTAGGGTAAAGTGTAGGGCTGGTGGTTGGTTTCCGCTCCAGGCTAGGGTTAGGGTTAGGGAACGGCAAGGCTTAGGGCACAGGTGAGGGTACGGAAACGTGGGAGGGTCGGGCTACGTGCTGATGCATGGGTCAGTGCCAGCGTACGGGCCAGGAGTAGGCAACGGCGTAGGATAAAGGGTAGGGCTGGTGGTGGATTTGCGTTCCAGGCTAGGGTTAGGGTTAGGGAACGGCAAGGCTTAGGGCACAGGTGAGGGTACGGAAACGTGGGAGGGTCAGGCTACGTGCTGACGCACAGTTCAGTGCCAGCGTACAGGTCAGGAGTAGGGTACGGCGTAAGGTAAGGTGTAGGGCTGGTGGTGGGTTTCTATTCCGGGCTAGGGTTAGGGTTAGGGAACGGCAAGGCTTAGGGCACAGGTGAGGGTACGGAAACGTGGGAGGGTCAGGCTACGTGCTGACGCACGGGTCAGTGCCAGCGTACGGGCCAGGAGTAGGCAACGGCGTAGGATAAATTGTAGGGCTGGTGGTGGATTTGAGTTCAGGGCTAGGGTTAGGGTGAGGGAACGGCAAGGCTTAGGGCACAGGTGAGGGTACGGAAACGTGGGAGGGTCGGGCTACGTGCTGACGCACGGGTCAGTGCCAGCGTACGGGCCAGGAGTAGGCAACGGCGTAGGATAAAGTGTAGGGCTGGTGGTGGATTTGCGTTCCGGGCTAGGGTTAGGGTTAGGGAACGGCAAGTCTTAGGGCACAGGTGAGGGTACGGAAACGTGGGTGGGTCAGGCTACGTGCTGACGCACGGTTCAGTGCCAGCGTACGGGCCAGGAATAGGGTACGGCGTAAGGTAAGGTGTCAGGCTGGTGGTGGGTTTCCGTTCCGGGCTAGGGTTAGGGTTAGGGAACGACAAGGCTTAGGGCACAGGTGAAGTTACGGAAACGTGGGAGGCTCGGGCTACGTGCTGACGCACGGGTCAGTGCCAGCGTACGGGCCAGGAGTAGGCAACGGCGTAGGATAAAGTGTAGGGCTGGTGGTGGATTTGCGTTCTGGGCTAGGGTTAGGGTTAGGGAACGGCAAGGCTTAGGGCACAGGTGAGGGTACGGAAACGCGGGAGGGTAAGGCTGCGTGCTGATGCACGGGGCAGTGCCAGCGTACGGGCCAGGAGTAGGCAACGGCGTAAGGTAAGGTGTAGGGCTGGTGGTTGTTTTCCGTTCCAGGCTAGGGTTAGGGTTAGGGAACGGCAAGGCTTAGGGCACAGGTGAGGGTACGGAAACGCGGGAGGGTAAGGCTGCGTGCTGATGCACGGGTCAGTGCCAGCGTACGGGCCAGGAGTAGGCAACGGCGTAGGATAAAGTGTAGGGCTGGTGGTGGATTTGCGTTCCAGGCTATGGTTAGGTTTAGGGAACGGCACGGCTTAGAGCACAGGTGAGGGTACGGAAACGTGGGAGGGTCAGGCTACGTGCTGACGCACAGTTCAGTGCCAGCGTACGGGCCAGGAATAGGGTACGGCGTAAGGTAAGGTGTAGGGCTGGTGCTGGGTTTCCGTTCCGGGCTAGGGTTAGGGTTAGGGAACGGCAAGGCTTAGGGCACAGGTGAGGGTACGGAAACGTGGGAGGGTCAGGCTACGTGCTGACGCACGGGTCAGTGCCAACGTACGGGCCAGGAGTAGGGTACGGCGTAAGATAAGGTGTAGGGCTTGTGGTTGATTTCCGTTCCAGGCTAGGGTTAGGGTTAGGGAACGGCAAGGCTTAGGGCAAAGGAGAGGGTACGGAAACGTGGGAGGATCGGGCCCCGTTCTGACGCACGGGTTAGTGCCAGCATACGGGCCAGGAGTAGGCAACGACGTAGGATAAAGTGTAGGGCTGGTGGTGGGTTTCCTTTCTGGGCTAGAGTTAGGGTTAGGGAACGGCAAGGCTTAGGGCACAGGTGAGGGTACGGAAACGTGGGAGGGTCAGGCTACGTGCTGACGCACGGTTCAGTGCCAGCGTACGGGCCAGGAGTAGGTAACGGCGTAAGGTAAGGTGTAGGGCTGGTGGTGGGTTTCTATTCCGGGCTAGGGTTAGGGTTAGGGAACGGCAAGGCTTAGGGCACAGGTGAGGTTACGGAAACGTGGGAGGGTCGGGCTACGTGCTGACGCACGGGTCAGTGCCAGCGTACGGGCCAGGAGTATGCAACGGCGTAGGATAAAGTGTAGGGCTGGTGGTTGTTTTCCGTTCCGGGCTAGGGTTAGGGTTAGGGAACGGCAAGGCTTAGGGCACAGGTGAGGTTACGGAAACGTGGGAGGGTCAGGCTACGTGCTGACGCACGGGTTAGTGCCAGCGTACGGGCCAGGAGTAGGCAACGGCGTAAGGTAAGGTGTAGGGCTGGTGGTTGGTTTCCGTTCTAGGCTAGGGTTAGGGTTAGGGAACGGCAAGGCTTAGGGCACAGGTGAGGGTACGGAAACGTGGGAGGGTCGCGCTACGTGCTGATGCACGTGTCAGTGCCAGCGTACGGGCCAGCAGTATGCAACGGCGTAGGATAAAGTGTAGGGCTGGTGGTGGATTTGCGTTCGGGGCTAGGGTTAGGGTTAGGGAACGGCAAGGCTTAGGGCACAGGTGAGGGTACGGAAACGTGGGAGGGTCAGGCTACGTGCTGACGCACAGGTCAGTGCCAGCGTACAGGTCAGGAGTAGGGTATGGCGTAAGGTAACGTGTAGGGCTGGTGGTGGGTTTCTATTCCGGGCTAGGGTTAGGGTTAGGGAACGGCAAGGCTTAGGGCACAGGTCAGGGTACGGAAACGCGGGAGGGTAAGGCTACGTGCTGATGCACGGGTCAGTGCCAGAGTACAGGCCAGGACTAGGCAACGGCGTAGGGTAAGGTGTAGGGCTGGTGGTGGGTTTCCATTCCGGGCTAGGGTTAGCGTTAGGGAAAGGCAAGGCTTAGGGCACAGATGAGGGTACAGAAACGTGGGAGGGTCGGGCTACGTGCTGACGCACGGGTCAGTGCCAGCGTACGGGCCAGGAGTAGGCAACGGCTTAAGGTAAGGTGTAGGGCTGGTGGTGGGTTTCTATTCCGGGCTAGGGTTAGGGTTAGGGAACGGCAAGGCTTAGGGCACAGGTGAGGGTACAGAAACGTGGGAGGGTCGGGCTACGTGCTGACGCACGGGTCAGTGCCAGCGTACGGGCCAGGAGTAGGCAACGGCGTAGGATAAAGTGTAGGGCTGGTGGTGGATTTGCATTCGGGGCTAGGGCTAGGGTCAGGGAACGGCAAGGCTTAGGGCACAGGTGAGGGTACGGAAACGTGGGAGGGTCAGGCTACGTGCTGACGCACAGGTCAGTGCCAGCGTACAGGTCAGGAGTATGGTATGGCGTAAGGTAAAGTGTAGGCCTGGTGGTGGGTTTCTATTCCGGGCTAGGGTTAGGGTTAGGGAACGGCAAGGCTTAGGGCACAGGTGAGGGCACGGAAACGTGGGAGGGTCAGGCTACGTGCTGACGCACGGGTCAGTGCCAGCGTACGGGTCAGGAGTAGGGTATGGCGTAAGGTAAGGTGTAGGGCTGGTGGTGGGTTTCTATTCCGGGCTAGGGTTAGGGTTAGGGAACGGCAAGGCTTAGGGCACCGGTGAGGGTACAGAAACGTGGGAGGGTCGGGCTACGTGCTGACGCACAGGTCAGTGCCAGCGTACGGGCCAGGAGTAGGCAACGGCGTAGGATAAAGTGTAGGCTGGTGGTGGATTTGCGTTCTGGGCTAGGGTTAGGGTTAGGGAACGGCAAGGCTTAGGGCACAGGAGAGGGTACGGAAACGCCAGAGTGTAAGGCTACGTGCTGATGCATGGGGCAGTGCCAGAGTACAGGCCAGGAGTAGGCAACGGCATAGGGTAAGGTGTAGGGCTGGTGGTGGGTTTCCATTCCGGGCTAGGGTTAGGGTTAAGGAACGGCAAGGCTTAGGGCACAGGTGAGGGTACGGAAACGTGGGAGGGTCAGGCTACGTGCTGACGCACGGGTCCGTGCCAGCGTACGGGCCAGGTGTAGGCAACGGCGTAAGGTAAGGTGTAGGGCTGGTGGTTGTTTTCCGTACCAGGCTAGGGTTAGGGTTAGGGAACGGCAAGGCTTAGGGCACAGGTGAGGGTATGGAAACGTGGGAGGGTCGGGCTACGTGCTGACGCACGGGTCAGTGCCAGCGTACGGGCCAGGAGTAGGCAACGGCGTAGGATAAAGTGTAGGGCTGGTGGTGGATTTGCGTTCCAGGCTATGGTTAGGTTTAGGGAACGGCACGGCTTAGAGCACAGGTGAGGGTACGGAAACGTGGGAGGGTCAGGCTACGTGCTGACGCACAGTTCAGTGCCAGCGTATGGGCCAGGAATAGGGTACGGCGTAAGGAAAGGTGTAGGGCTGGTGCTGGGTTTCCGTTCCGGGCTAGGGTTAGGGTTAGGGAACGGCAAGGCTTAGGGCACAGGTGAGGGTACGGAAACGTGGGAGGGTCAGGCTACGTGCTGACGCACGGGTCAGTGCCAACGTACGGGCCAGGAGTAGGGTACGGCGTAAGATAAGGTGTAGGGCTTGTGGTTGATTTCCGTTCCAGGCTAGGGTTAGGGTTAGGGAACGGCAAGGCTTAGGGCAAAGGAGAGGGTACGGAAACGTGGGAGGATCGGGCCCCGTTCTGACGCACGGGTTAGTGCCAGCATACGGGCCAGGAGTAGGCAATGACGTAGGATAAAGTGTAGGGCTGGTGGTGGGTTTCCTTTCTGGGCTAGAGTTAGGGTTAGGGAACGGCAAGGCTTAGGGCACAGGTGAGGGTACGGAAACGAGGGAGGGTCAGGCTACGTGCTGACGCACGGTTCAGTGCCAGCGTACGGGCCAGGAGTAGGTAACGGCGTAAGGTAAGGTGTAGGGCTGGTGGTGGGTTTCTATTCCGGGCTAGGGTTAGGGTTAGGGAACGGCAAGGCTTAGGGCACAGGTGAGGGTACGGAAACGTGGGAGGGTCAGGCTACGTGCTGACGCACAGGTCAGTGCCAGCGTACAGGTCAGGAGTAGGGTATGGCGTAAGGTAACGTGTAGGGCTGGTGGTGGGTTTCTATTCCGGGCTAGGGTTAGGGTTAGGGAACGGCAAGGCTTAGGGCACAGGTCAGGGTACGGAAACGCGGGAGGGTAAGGCTACGTGCTGATGCACGGGTCAGTGCCAGAGTACAGGCCAGGACTAGGCAACGGCGTAGGGTAAGGTGTAGGGCTGGTGGTGGGTTTCCATTCCGGGCTAGGGTTAGCGTTAGGGAAAGGCAAGGCTTAGGGCACAGATGAGGGTACAGAAACGTGGGAGGGTCGGGCTACGTGCTGACGCACGGGTCAGTGCCAGCGTACGGGCCAGGAGTAGGCAACGGCTTAAGGTAAGGTGTAGGGCTGGTGGTGGGTTTCTATTCCGGGCTAGGGTTAGGGTTAGGGAACGGCAAGGCTTAGGGCACAGGTGAGGGTACAGAAACGTGGGAGGGTCGGGCTACGTGCTGACGCACGGGTCAGTGCCAGCGTACGGGCCAGGAGTAGGCAACGGCGTAGGATAAAGTGTAGGGCTGGTGGTGGATTTGCATTCGGGGCTAGGGCTAGGGTCAGGGAACGGCAAGGCTTAGGGCACAGGTGAGGGTACGGAAACGTGGGAGGGTCAGGCTACGTGCTGACGCACAGGTCAGTGCCAGCGTACAGGTCAGGAGTATGGTATGGCGTAAGGTAAAGTGTAGGCCTGGTGGTGGGTTTCTATTCCGGGCTAGGGTTAGGGTTAGGGAACGGCAAGGCTTAGGGCACAGGTGAGGGCACGGAAACGTGGGAGGGTCAGGCTACGTGCTGACGCACGGGTCAGTGCCAGCGTACGGGTCAGGAGTAGGGTATGGCGTAAGGTAAGGTGTAGGGCTGGTGGTGGGTTTCTATTCCGGGCTAGGGTTAGGGTTAGGGAACGGCAAGGCTTAGGGCACAGGTGAGGGTACAGAAACGTGGGAGGGTCGGGCTACGTGCTGACGCACAGGTCAGTGCCAGCGTACGGGCCAGGAGTAGGCAACGGCGTAGGATAAAGTGTAGGCTGGTGGTGGATTTGCGTTCTGGGCTAGGGTTAGGGTTAGGGAACGGCAAGGCTTAGGGCACAGGAGAGGGTACGGAAACGCCAGAGTGTAAGGCTACGTGCTGATGCATGGGGCAGTGCCAGAGTACAGGCCAGGAGTAGGCAACGGCATAGGGTAAGGTGTAGGGCTGGTGGTGGTTTTCCATTCCGGGCTAGGGTTAGGGTTAGGGAACGGCAAGGCTTAGGGCACAGGTGAGGGTACGGAAACGTGGGAGGGTCAGGCTACGTGCTGACGCACGGGTCCGTGCCAGCGTACGGGCCAGGTGTAGGCAACGGCGTAAGGTAAGGTGTAGGGCTGGTGGTTGTTTTCCGTACCAGGCTAGGGTTAGGGTTAGGGAACGGCAAGGCTTAGGGCACAGGTGAGGGTATGGAAACGTGGGAGGGTCGGGCTACGTGCTGACGCACGGGTCAGTGCCAGCGTACGGGCCAGGAGTAGGCAACGGCGTAGGATAAAGTGTAGGGCTGGTGGTGGATTTGCGTTCCAGGCTATGGTTAGGTTTAGGGAACGGCACGGCTTAGAGCACAGGTGAGGGTACGGAAACGTGGGAGGGTCAGGCTACGTGCTGACGCACAGTTCAGTGCCAGCGTATGGGCCAGGAATAGGGTACGGCGTAAGGAAAGGTGTAGGGCTGGTGCTGGGTTTCCGTTCCGGGCTAGGGTTAGGGTTAGGGAACGGCAAGGCTTAGGGCACAGGTGAGGGTACGGAAACGTGGGAGGGTCAGGCTACGTGCTGACGCACGGGTCAGTGCCAACGTACGGGCCAGGAGTAGGGTACGGCGTAAGATAAGGTGTAGGGCTTGTGGTTGATTTCCGTTCCAGGCTAGGGTTAGGGTTAGGGAACGGCAAGGCTTAGGGCAAAGGAGAGGGTACGGAAACGTGGGAGGATCGGGCCCCGTTCTGACGCACGGGTTAGTGCCAGCATACGGGCCAGGAGTAGGCAATGACGTAGGATAAAGTGTAGGGCTGGTGGTGGGTTTCCTTTCTGGGCTAGAGTTAGGGTTAGGGAACGGCAAGGCTTAGGGCACAGGTGAGGGTACGGAAACGAGGGAGGGTCAGGCTACGTGCTGACGCACGGTTCAGTGCCAGCGTACGGGCCAGGAGTAGGTAACGGCGTAAGGTAAGGTGTAGGGCTGGTGGTGGGTTTCTATTCCGGGCTAGGGTTAGGGTTAGGGAACGGCAAGGCTTAGGGCACAGGTGAGGTTACGGAAACGTGGGAGGGTCGGGCTACGTGCTGACGCACGGGTCAGTGCCAGCGTACGGGCCAGGAGTATGCAACGGCGTAGGATAAAGTGTAGGGCTGGTGGTTGTTTTCCGTTCCGGGCTAGGGTTAGGGTTAGGGAACGGCAAAGCTTAGGGCACAGGTGAGGGTACAGAAACGTGGGAGGGTCAGGCTACGTGCTGACGCACGGGTCAGTGCCAGCATACGGGCCAGGAGTAGGCAACGGCTTAAGGTAAGGTGTAGGGCTGGTGGTGGGTTTCTATTCCGGGCTAGGGTTAGGGTTAGGGAACGGCAAGGCTTAGGGCACAGGTGAGGGTACGGAAACGTGGGAGGGTCGGGCTACGTGCTGACGCATGGGTCAGTGCCAGCGTACGGGCCAGGAGTAGGCAACGGCGTAGGATAAAGTGTATGGCTGGTGGTGGATTTGCGTTCCGGGCTAGGGTTAGTGTTAGGGAACGGCAAGGCTTAGGGCACAGGTGAGGGTACGGAAACGTGGGAGGGTCAGGCTACGTGCTGACGCACGGGTCAGTGCCAGCGTACGGGCCAGGAGTAGGCAACGGCTTAAGGTAAGGTGTAGGGCTGGTGGTGGGTTTCTATTCCGGGCTAGGGTTAGGGTTAGGGAACGGCAAGGCTTAGGCACAGGTGAGGGTACAGAAACGTGGGAGGGTCGGGCTACTTGCTGACGCACGGGTCAGTGCCAGCGTACGGGCCAGGAGTAGGCAACGGCGTAGGATAAAGTGTATGGCTGGTGGTGGATTTGCGTTCTGGGCTAGGGTTAGGGTTAGGGAACGGCAAGGCTTAGGGCACAGGTGAGGGTACGGAAACGTGGGAGGGTCAGGCTACGTGCTGACGCACAGGTCAGTGCCAGCGTACAGGTCAGGAGTAGGGTACGGCGTAAGGAAAAGTGTAGGGCTGGTGGTGGGTTTCTATTCCGGGCTATGGTTAGGGTTAGGGAACGGCAAGGCTTAGGGCACAGGTGAGGGTACGGAAACGTGGGAGGGTCAGGCTACGTGCTGACACACGTGTCAGTGCCAGCGTACGGGCCAGGAGTAGGCAACGGCGTAGGATAAAGTGTAGGGCTGGTGGTGGATTTGCATTCGGGGCTAGGGTTAGGGTTAGGGAACGGCAAGGCTTAGGGCACAGGTGAGGGTACAGAAACGTGGGAGGGTCAGGCTACGTGCTGACGCACGGGTCAGTGCCAGCGTACGGGCCAGGAGTAGGCAACGGCTTAAGGTAAGGTGTAGGGCTGGTGGTGGGTTTCTATTCCGGGCTAGGGTTAGGGTTAGGGAACGGCAAGGCTTAGGGCACAGGTGAGGGTACAGAAACGTGGGAGGGTCGGGCTACGTGCTGACGCACGGGTCAGTGCCAGCGTACGGGCCAGGAGTAGGCAACGGCTTAAGGTAAGGTGTAGGGCTGGTGGTGGGTTTCTATTCCGGGCTAGGGTTAGGGTTAGGGAACGGCAAGGCTTAGGGCACAGGTGAGGGTACAGAAACGTGGGAGGGTCGGGCTACGTGCTGACGCACGGGTCAGTGCCAGCGTACGGGCCAGGAGTAGGCAACGGCGTAGGATAAAGTGTAGGGCTCGTGGTGGATTTGCGTTCGGGGCTAGGGTTAGGGTTAGGGAACGGCAAGGCTTAGGGCACAGGTGAGGGTACGGAAACGTGGGAGGGTCAGGCTACGTGCTGACGCACAGGTCAGTGCCAGCGTACAGGTCAGGAGTAGGGTATGGCGTAAGGTAACGTGTAGGGCTGGTGGTGGGTTTCTATTCCGGGCTAGGATTAGGGTTAGGGAACGGCAAGGCTTAGGGCACAGGTCAGGGTACGGAAACGCGGGAGGGTAAGGCTACGTGCTGATGCACGGGTCAGTGCCAGAGTACAGGCCAGGAATAGGCAACGGCGTAGGGTAAGGTGTAGGGCTGGTGGTGGGTTTCCATTCCGGGCTAGGGTTAGCGTTAGGGAAAGGCAAGGCTTAGGGCACAGGTGAGGGTACGGAAACGTGGGAGGGTCAGGCTACGTGCTGACGCACGGGTCAGTGCCAGCATACGTGCCAGGAGTAGGGTACGGCGTAAGGTAAGGTGTAGGGCTGGTGGTGGGTTTCTATTCCGGGCTAGGGTTAGGGTTAGGGAACGTCAAGGCTTAGGGCACAAGTGAGGGTACGGAAACGTGGGAGGGTCAGGCTTCGTGCTGACGCACGGTTCAGTGCCAGCGTACGGGCCAGGAATAGGGTACGGCGTAAGGTAAGGTGTAGGGCTGGTGGTGGGTTTCCATTTCGGGCTAGGGTAAGGGTTAGGGAACGGCAAGGCTTAGGGCACAGCTGAGGGCACGGAAACGTGGGAGGGTCAGGCTACGTGCTGACTCACGGGTCAGTGCCAGCATACGGGTCAGGAGTATGGTATGGCATAAGGTAAGGTGTAGGGCTGGTGGTGGGTTTCTATTCCGGGCTAGGGTTAGGGTTAGGGAACGGCAAGGCTTAGGGCACAGGTCATGGTACGGAAACGCGGGAGGGTAAGGCTACGTGCTGATGAACGGGTCAGTGCCAGAGTACAGGCCAGGAGTAGGCAACGGCGTAGGGTAAGGTGTAGGGCTGGTGGTTGGTTTCCGTTCCAGGCTAGGGTTAGGGTTAGGGAACGGCAAGGCTTAGGGCACAGGTGAGGGTACGGAAACGTGGGAGGGTCGGGCTACGTGCTGACGCACGGGTCAGTGCCAGCGTACGGGCCAGGAGTAGGCAACGGCGTAGGATAAAGTGTAGGGCTGGTGGTGGATTTGCGTTCCAGGCTAGGGTTAGGGTTAGGGAACGGCAAGGCTTAGGGCACAGGTGAGGGTACGGAAACGTGGGAGGGTCAGGCTACGTGCTGACGCACAGTTCAGTGCCAGCGTACAGGTCAGGAGTAGGGTACGGCGTAAGGTAACGTGTAGGGCTGGTGGTGGGTTTCTATTCCGGGCTAGGGTTAGGGTTAGGGAACGGCAAGGCTTAGGGCACAGGTGAGGGTACGGAAACGTGGGAGGGTCAGGCTACGTGCTGACGCACGGGTCAGTGCCAGCGTACGGGTCAGGAATAGGGTATGGCGTAAGGTAAGGTGTAGGGCTGGTGGTGGGTTTCTATTCCGGGCTAGGGTTAGGGTTAGGGAACGGCAAGGCTTAGGGCACAGGTGAGGGTACGGAAACGTGGGAGGGTCGGGCTACGTGCTGACGCACGGGTCAGTGCCAGCGTACGGGCCAGGAGTAGGCAACGGCGTAGGATAAAGTGTAGGCTGGTGGTGGATTTGCGTTCAGGGCTAGGGTTAGGGTTAGGGAATGGCAAGGCTTAGGGCACAGGAGAGGGTACGGAAACGCCAGAGTGTAAGGCTACGTGCTGATGCACGGGGCAGTTCCAGAGTACAGGCCAGGAGTAGGCAACGGCGTAGGGTAAGGTGTAGGGCTGGTGGTGGGTTTCCATTCCGGGCTAGGGTTAGGGTTAGGGAACGGCAAGGCTTAGGGCACAGGTGAGGGTACGGAAACGTGGGAGGGTCAGGCTACGTGCTGACGCACGGGTCAGTGCCAGCGTACGGGCGAGGTGTAGGCCACGGCGTAAGGTAAGATGTAGGGCTGGTGGTTGTTTTCCGTTCCAGGCTAGGGTTAGGGTTAGGGAACGGCAAGGCTTAGGGCACAGGTGAGGGTACGGAAACGTGGGAGGGTCGGGCTACGTGCTGACGCACGGGTCAGTGCCACCGTACGGGCCAGGAGTAGGCAACGGCGTAGGATAAAGTGTAGGGCTGGTGGTGGATTTGCGTTCCAGGCTAGGGTTAGGGTTAGGGAACGGCAAGGCTTAGGGCACAGGTGAGGGTACGGAAACGTGGGAGGGTCAGGCTACGTGCTGACGCACGGTTCAGTGCCAGAGTACGGGCCAGGAATAGGGTACGGCGTAAGGTAAGGTGTAGGGCTGGTGGTGTGTTTCCGTTCTGGCCTAGGGTTAGGGTTAGGGAACGGCAAGGCTTAGGGCACAGGTGAGGGTACGGAAACGTGGGAGGGTCAGGCTACGTGCTGACGCACGGGTCAGTGCCAACGTACGGGCCAGGAGTAGGGTACGGCGTAAGGTAAGGTGTAGGGCTTGTGGTTGATTTCCGTTCCAGGCTAGGGTTAGGGTTAGGGAACGGCAAGGCTTAGGGCAAAGGAGAGGGTACGGAAACGTGGGAGGGTCGGGCCCCGTGCCGACGCACGGGTTAGTGCCAGCATACGGGCCAGGAGTAGGCAATGGCGTAGGATAAAGTGTAGGGCTGGTGGTGGGTTTCCATTCCGGGCTAGGGTTAGGGTTAGGGAACGGCAACGCTTAGGGCACAGGTGATGGTACGGAAACGTGGGAGGGTCAGGCTACGTGCTGACGCACAGGTCAGTGCCAGCATACGGGCCAGGAGTAGGCAACGGCTTAAGGTAAGGTGTAGGGCTGGTGGTGGGTTTCTATTCCGGGCTAGGGTTAGGGTTAGGGAACGGCAAGGCTTAGGGCACAGGTGAGGGTACAGAAACGTGGGAGGGTCGGGCTACGTGCTGACGCACGGGTCAGTGCCAGCGTACGGGCCAGGAGTAGGCAACGGCTTAAGGTAAGGTGTAGGGCTGGTGGTGGGTTTCTATTCCGGGCTAGGGTTAGGGTTAGGGAACGGCAAGGCTTAGGGCACAGGTGAGGGTACAGAAACGTGGGAGGGTCGGGCTACGTGCTGACGCACGGGTCAGTGCCAGCGTACGGGCCAGGAGTAGGCAACGGCGTAGGATAAAGTGTAGGGCTGGTGGTGGATTTGCATTCGGGGCTAGGGCTAGGGTTAGGGAACGGCAAGGCTTAGGGCACAGGTGAGGGTACGGAAACGTGGGAGGGTCAGGCTACGTGCTGACGCACAGGTCAGTGCCAGCGTACAGGTCAGGAGTATGGTACGGCGTAAGGTAACGTGTAGGGCTGGTGGTGGGTTTCTATTCCGGGCTAGGGTTAGGGTTAGGGAACGGCAAGGCTTAGGGCACAGGTGAGGGCACGGAAACGTGGGAGGGTCAGCCTACGTGCTGACGCACGGGTCAGTGCCAGCGTACGGGTCAGGAGTAGGGTATGGCGTAAGGTAAGGTGTAGCGCTGGTGGAGGGTTTCTATTCCGGGCTACGGTTACGGTTAGGGAACGGCAAGGCTTAGGGCACAGGTGAGGGTACAGAAACGTGGGAGGGTCGGGCTACGTGCTGACGCATGGGTCAGTGCCAGCGTACGGGCCAGGAGTAGGCAACGGCGTAGGATAAAGTGTAGGGCTGGTGGTGGAATTGCGTTCCAGGCTAGGGTTAGGGTTAGGGAACGGCACAGCTTAGAGCACAGGTGAGGGTACGGAAACGTGGGAGGGTCAGGCTACGTGCTGACGCACGGGTCAGTGCCAGCGTACGGGCCAGGAGTAGGCAACGGCGTAAGGTAAGGTGTAGGGCTGGTGGTTGGTTTCCGTTCCAGGCCACGGTTAGGGTTAGGGAACGGCAAGGCTTAGGGCACTGGTGAGGGTACGGAAACGTGGGAGGGTCGGGCTACGTGCTGACGCCCGTGTCAGTGCCAGCGTACGGGCCAGGAGTAGGCAACGGCGTAGGATAAAGTGTAGGGCTGGTGGTGGATTTGCGTTCCGGGCTAGGGTTAGGGTTAGGGTACGGCAAGGCTTAGGGCACAGGTGAGGGTACGGAAACGTGGGAGGGTCAGGCTACGTGCTGACGCACATGTCAGTGCCAGCGTACGGGTCAGGAGTAGGGTACGGCGTAAGGAAAGGTGTAGGGCTGGTGGTGGGTTTCTATTCCGGGTTAGGGTTAGGGTTAGGGAACGGCAAGGCTTAGGGCACAGGTGAGGGTACGGAAACGTGGGAGGGTCAGGCTACGTGCTGACGCACGTTTCAGTGCCAGCGTATGGGCCAGGAATAGGGTACGGCGTAAGGTAAGGTGTAGGGCTGGTGGTGGGTTTCTATTCCGGGCTAGGGTTAGGGTTAGGGAACGGCAAGGCTTAGGGCACAGGTGAGGGTACGGAAACGTGGGAGGGTCGGGCTACGTGCTGACGCACGGGTCAGTGCCAGCGTACGGGCCAGGAGTAGGCAACGGCGTAGGATAAAGCGTAGGCTGGTGGTGGATTTGCGTTCTGGGCTAGGGTTAGGGTTAGGGAACGGCAAGGCGTAGGGCACAGGAGAGGGTACGGAAACGCCAGAGTGTAAGGCGACGTGCTGATGCACGGGGCAGTGCCAGAGTACAGGCCAGGAGTAGGCAACGGCGTAGGGTAAGGTGTAGGGCTGGTGGTGGGTTTCCATTCCGGGCTAGGGTTAGGGTTAGGGAACGGCAAGGCTTAGGGCACAGGTGAGGGTACGGAAACGTGGGAGGGTCAGGCTACGTGCTGACGCACGGGTCAGTGCCAGCGTACGGGCCAGGTGTAGGCAACGGCGTAAGGTAAGGTGTAGGGCTGGTGGTTGTTTTCCATTCCAGGCTAGGGTTAGGCTTAGGGAACGGCAAGGCTTAGGGCACAGGTGAGGGTACGGAAACGTGGGAGGGTCGTGCTACGTGCTGACGCACGGGTCAGTGCCAGCGTACTGGCCAGGAGTAGGCAACGGCGTAGGATAAAGTGTAGGGCTGGTGGTGGATTTGCGTTTCGGGCTAGGGTTAGGGTTAGGGAACGGCAAAGCTTAGGGCACAGGTGAGGGTACGGAAGCGTGTGAGGGTCAGGCTACGTGCAGACGAACGGGTCAGTGCAAGCGTACGGGTCAGGAGTAGGGTACGGCGTAAGGTAAGGTGTAGGGCTGGTGGTGGGTTTCTATTCCGGGCTAGGGTTAGGGTTAGGGAACGGCAAGGCTTAGGGCACAAGTGAGGGTACGGAAACGTGGGAGGGTCAGGCTACGTGCTGACGCACGGTTCAGTGCCAGCGTACTGGCCAGGAATAGGGTATGGCGTAAGGTAAGGTGTAGGGCTGGTGGTGGGTTTCCATTCCGGGCTAGGGTTAGGGTTAGGGAACGGCAAGGCTTAGGGCACAGCTGAGGGTATGGAAACGTGGGAGGGTCGGGCTCCGTGCTGACGCACGGGTCAGTGCCAGCGTACTGGCCAGGAGTAGGCAACGGCGTAGGATAAAGTGTAGGGCTGGTGGTGGATTTGCGTTCCGGGCTAGGGTTAGGGTTAGGGAACGGCAAGGCTTAGGGCACAGGTGAGGGTACAGAAACGTGGGAGGGTCAGGCTACGTGCTGACGCACGGGTCAGTGCCAGCGTACGGGTCAGGAGTAGGGTACGGCATAAGTTAAGGTGTAGGGCTGGTGGTGGGTTTCTATTCTGGGCTAGGGTTAGGGTTAGGGAACGGCAAGGCTTAGGGCACAGGTCAGGGTACGGAAACGCGTGAGGGTAAGGCTACGTGCTGATGAACGGGTCAGTGCCAGAGTACAGGCCAGGAGTAGGCAACGGCGTAGGGTAAGGTGTAGGGCTGGTGGTTGGTTTCCGTTCCAGGCTAGGGTTAGGGTTAGGGAACGGCAAGGCTTAGGGCACAGGTGAGGGTACGGAAACGTGGGAGGGTCGGGCTACGTGCTGACGCACGGGTCAGTGCCAGCGTACGGGCCAGCAGTAGGCAATGGCGTAGGATAAAGTGTAGGGCTGGTGGTGGATTTGCGTTGCAGGCTAGGGTGAGGGTTAGGGAACGGCAAGGCTTAGGGCACAGGTGAGGGTACGGAAACGTGGGAGGGTCAGGCTACGTGCTGACGCACAGTTCAGTGCCAGCGTACAGGTCAGGAGTAGGGTACGGCGTAAGGTAAGGAGTAGGGCTGGTGGTGGGTTTCTATTCCGGGCTAGTGTTAGGGTTAGGGAACGGCAAGGCTTAGGGCACAGGTGAGGGTACGGAAACGTGGGAGGGTCAGGCTACGTGCTGACGCACGGGTCAGTGCCAGCGTACGGGTCAGGAGTAGGGTATGGCGTAAGGTAAGGTGTAGGGCTGGTGGTGGGTTTCTATTCCGGGCTAGGGTTAGGGTTAGGGAACGGCAAGGCTTAGGGCACAGGTGAGGGTACGGAAACGTGGGAGGGTCGGGCTACGTGCTGACGCACGGGTCAGTGGCAGCGTACGGGCCAGGAGTAGGCAACGGCGTAGGATAAAGTGTAGGCTGGTGGTGGATTTGCGTTCAGGGCTAGGGTTAGGGTTAGGGAACGGCAAGGCTTAGGGCACAGGAGAGGGTACGGAAACGCCAGAGTGTAAGGCTACGTGCTGATGCACGGGGCAGTTCCAGAGTACAGGCCAGGAGTAGGCAACGGCGTAGGGTAAGGTGTAGGGCTGGTGGTGGGTTTCCATTCCGGGCTAGGGTTAGGGTTAGGGAACGGCAAGGCTTAGGGCACAGGTGAGGGTACGGAAACGTGGGAGGGTCAGGCTACGTGCTGACGCACGGGTCAGTGCCAGCGTACGGGCCAGGTGTAGGCAACGGCGTAAGGTAAGGTGTAGGGCTGGTGGTTGTTTTCCGTTCCAGGCTAGGGTTAGGGTTAGGGAACGGCAAGGCTTAGGGCACAGGTGAGGGTACGGAAACGTGGGAGGGTCGGGCTACGTGCTGACGCCCGTGTCAGTGCCACCGTACGGGCCAGGAGTAGGCAACGGCGTAGGATAAAGTGTAGGACTGGTGGTGGATTTGCGTTCCAGGCTAGGGTTAGGGTTAGGGAACGGCAAGGCTTAGGGCACAGGTGAGGGTACGGAAACGTGGGAGGGTCAGGCTACGTGCTGACGCACGGTTCAGTGCCAGAGTACGGGCCAGGAATAGGGTACGGCGTAAGGTAAGGTGTAGGGCTGGTGGTGTGTTTCCGTTCTGGCCTAGGGTTAGGGTTAGGGAACGGCAAGGCTTAGGGCACAGGTGAGGGTACGGAAACGTGGGAGGGTCAGGCTACGTGCTGACGCACGGGTCAGTGCCAACGTACGGGCCAGGAGTAGGGTACGGCGTAAGGTAAGGTGTAGGGCTTGTGGTTGATTTCCGTTCCAGGCTAGGGTTAGGGTTAGGGAACGGCAAGGCTTAGGGCAAAGGAGAGGGTACGGAAACGTGGGAGGGTCGGGCCCCGTGCCGACGCACGGGTCAGTGCCAGCATACGGGCCAGGAGTAGGCAATGGCGTAGGATAAAGTGTAGGGCTGGTGGTGGGTTTCCATTCCGGGCTAGGGTTAGGGTTAGGGAACGGCAACGCTTAGGGCACAGGTGATGGTACGGAAACGTGGGAGGGTCAGGCTACGTGCTGACGCACGGGTCAGTGCCAGCATACGGGCCAGGAGTAGGCAACGGCTTAAGGTAAGGTGTAGGGCTGCTGGTGGGTTTCTATTCCGGGCTAGGGTTAGGGTTAGGGAACGGCAAGGCTTAGGGCACAGGTGAGGGTACAGAAACGTGGGAGGGTCGGGCTACATGCTGACGCACGGGTCAGTGCCAGCGTACGGGCCAGGAGTAGGCAACGGCTTAAGGTAAGGTGTAGGGCTGGTGGTGGGTTTCTATTCCGGGCTAGGGTTAGGGTTAGGGAACGGCAAGGCTTAGGGCACAGGTGAGGGTACAGAAACGTGGGAGGGTCGGGCTACGTGCTGACGCACGGGTCAGTGCCAGCGTACGGGCCAGGAGTAGGCAACGGCGTAGGATAAAGTGTAGGGCTGGTGGTGGATTTGCATTCGGGGCTAGGGCTAGGGTTAGGGAACGGCAAGGCTTAGGGCACAGGTGAGGGTACGGAAACGTGGGAGGGTCAGGCTACGTGCTGACGCACAGGTCAGTGCCAGCGTACAGGTCAGGAGTATGGTACGGCGTAAGGTAACGTGTAGGGCTGGTGGTGGGTTTCTATTCCGGGCTAGGGTTAGGGTTAGGGAACGGCAAGGCTTAGGGCACAGGTGAGGGCACGGAAACGTGGGAGGGTCAGCCTACGTGCTGACGCACGGGTCAGTGCCAGCGTACGGGTCAGGAGTAGGGTATGGCGTAAGGTAAGGTGTAGCGCTGGTGGAGGGTTTCTATTCCGGGCTACGGTTACGGTTAGGGAACGGCAAGGCTTAGGGCACAGGTGAGGGTACAGAAACGTGGGAGGGTCGGGCTACGTGCTGACGCATGGGTCAGTGCCAGCGTACGGGCCAGGAGTAGGCAACGGCGTAGGATAAAGTGTAGGGCTGGTGGTGGATTTGCGTTCCAGGCTAGGGTTAGGGTTAGGGAACGGCACAGCTTAGAGCACAGGTGAGGGTACGGAAACGTGGGAGGGTCAGGCTACGTGCTGACGCACGGGTCAGTGCCAGCGTACGGGCCAGGAGTAGGCAACGGCGTAAGGTAAGGTGTAGGGCTGGTGGTTGGTTTCCGTTCCAGGCCACGGTTAGGGTTAGGGAACGGCAAGGCTTAGGGCACTGGTGAGGGTACGGAAACGTGGGAGGGTCGGGCTACGTGCTGACGCCCGTGTCAGTGCCAGCGTACGGGCCAGGAGTAGGCAACGGCGTAGGATAAAGTGTAGGGCTGGTGGTGGATTTGCGTTCCGGGCTAGGGTTAGGGTTAGGGTACGGCAAGGCTTAGGGCACAGGTGAGGGTACGGAAACGTGGGAGGGTCAGGCTACGTGCTGACGCACATGTCAGTGCCAGCGTACGGGTCAGGAGTAGGGTACGGCGTAAGGAAAGGTGTAGGGCTGGTGGTGGGTTTCTATTCCGGGTTAGGGTTAGGGTTAGGGAACGGCAAGGCTTAGGGCACAGGTGAGGGTACGGAAACGTGGGAGGGTCAGGCTACGTGCTGACGCACGTTTCAGTGCCAGCGTATGGGCCAGGAATAGGGTACGGCGTAAGGTAAGGTGTAGGGCTGGTGGTGGGTTTCTATTCCGGGCTAGGGTTAGGGTTAGGGAACGGCAAGGCTTAGGGCACAGGTGAGGGTACGGAAACGTGGGAGGGTCGGGCTACGTGCTGACGCACGGGTCAGTGCCAGCGTACGGGCCAGGAGTAGGCAACGGCGTAGGATAAAGCGTAGGCTGGTGGTGGATTTGCGTTCTGGGCTAGGGTTAGGGTTAGGGAACGGCAAGGCGTAGGGCACAGGAGAGGGTACGGAAACGCCAGAGTGTAAGGCGACGTGCTGATGCACGGGGCAGTGCCAGAGTACAGGCCAGGAGTAGGCAACGGCGTAGGGTAAGGTGTAGGGCTGGTGGTGGGTTTCCATTCCGGGCTAGGGTTAGGGTTAGGGAACGGCAAGGCTTAGGGCACAGGTGAGGGTACGGAAACGTGGGAGGGTCAGGCTACGTGCTGACGCACGGGTCAGTGCCAGCGTACGGGCCAGGTGTAGGCAACGGCGTAAGGTAAGGTGTAGGGCTGGTGGTTGTTTTCCATTCCAGGCTAGGGTTAGGCTTAGGGAACGGCAAGGCTTAGGGCACAGGTGAGGGTACGGAAACGTGGGAGGGTCGTGCTACGTGCTGACGCACGGGTCAGTGCCAGCGTACTGGCCAGGAGTAGGCAACGGCGTAGGATAAAGTGTAGGGCTGGTGGTGGATTTGCGTTCCGGGCTAGGGTTAGGGTTAGGGAACGGCAAAGCTTAGGGCACAGGTGAGGGTACGGAAGCGTGTGAGGGTCAGGCTACGTGCAGACGAACGGGTCAGTGCAAGCGTACGGGTCAGGAGTAGGGTACGGCGTAAGGTAAGGTGTAGGGCTGGTGGTGGGTTTCTATTCCGGGCTAGGGTTAGGGTTAGGGAACGGCAAGGCTTAGGGCACAAGTGAGGGTACGGAAACGTGGGAGGGTCAGGCTACGTGCTGACGCACGGTTCAGTGCCAGCGTACTGGCCAGGAATAGGGTACGGCGTAAGGTAAGGTGTAGGGCTGGTGGTGGGTTTCCATTCCGGGCTAGGGTTAGGGTTAGGGAACGGCAAGGCTTAGGGCACAGCTGAGGGTATGGAAACGTGGGAGGGTCGGGCTCCGTGCTGACGCACGGGTCAGTGCCAGCGTACTGGCCAGGAGTAGGCAACGGCGTAGGATAAAGTGTAGGGCTGGTGGTGGATTTGCGTTCCGGGCTAGGGTTAGGGTTAGGGAACGGCAAGGCTTAGGGCACAGGTGAGGGTACAGAAACGTGGGAGGGTCAGGCTACGTGCTGACGCACGGGTCAGTGCCAGCGTACGGGTCAGGAGTAGGGTACGGCATAAGTTAAGGTGTAGGGCTGGTGGTGGGTTTCTATTCTGGGCTAGGGTTAGGGTTAGGGAACGGCAAGGCTTAGGGCACAGGAGAGGGTACGGAAACGCCAGAGTGTAAGGCTACGTGCTGATGCACGGGGCAGTTCCAGAGTACAGGCCAGGAGTAGGCAACGGCGTAGGGTAAGGTGTAGGGCTGGTGGTGGGTTTCCATTCCGGGCTAGGGTTAGGGTTAGGGAACGGCAAGGCTTAGGGCACAGGTGAGGGTACGGAAACGTGGGAGGGTCAGGCTACGTGCTGACGCACGGGTCAGTGCCAGCGTACGGGCCAGGTGTAGGCAACGGCGTAAGGTAAGGTGTAGGGCTGGTGGTTGTTTTCCGTTCCAGGCTAGGGTTAGGGTTAGGGAACGGCAAGGCTTAGGGCACAGGTGAGGGTACGGAAACGTGGGAGGGTCGGGCTACGTGCTGACGCACGGGTCAGTGCCACCGTACGGGCCAGGAGTAGGCAACGGCGTAGGATAAAGTGTAGGACTGGTGGTGGATTTGCGTTCCAGGCTAGGGTTAGGGTTAGGGAACGGCAAGGCTTAGGGCACAGGTGAGGGTACGGAAACGTGGGAGGGTCAGGCTACGTGCTGACGCACGGTTCAGTGCCAGAGTACGGGCCAGGAATAGGGTACGGCGTAAGGTAAGGTGTAGGGCTGGTGGTGTGTTTCCGTTCTGGCCTAGGGTTAGGGTTAGGGAACGGCAAGGCTTAGGGCACAGGTGAGGGTACGGAAACGTGGGAGGGTCAGGCTACGTGCTGACGCACGGGTCAGTGCCAACGTACGGGCCAGGATTAGGGTACGGCGTAAGGTAAGGTGTAGGGCTTGTGGTTGATTTCCGTTCCAGGCTAGGGTTAGGGTTAGGGAACGGCAAGGCTTAGGGCAAAGGAGAGGGTACGGAAACGTGGGAGGGTCGGGCCCCGTGCCGACGCACGGGTTAGTGCCAGCATACGGGCCAGGAGTAGGCAATGGCGTAGGATAAAGTGTAGGGCTGGTGGTGGGTTTCCATTCCGGGCTAGGGTTAGGGTTAGGGAACGGCAACGCTTAGGGCACAGGTGAGGGTACGGAAACGTGGGAGGGTCAGGCTACGTGCTGACGCACGGGTCAGTGCCAGCGTACGGGCCAGGAGTAGGCAACGGCTTAAGGTAAGGTGTAGGGCTGGTGGTGGGTTTCTATTCCGGGCTAGGGTTAGGGTTAGGGAACGGCAAGGCTTAGGGCACAGGTGAGGGTACAGAAACGTGGGAGGGTCGGGCTACGTGCTGATGCACGGGTCAGTGCCAGCGTATGGGCCAGGAGTAGGCAACGGCTTAAGGTAAGGTGTAGGGCTGGTGGTGGGTTTCTATTCAAGGCTAGGGTTAGGGTTAGGGAACGGCAAGGCTTAGGGCACAGGTGAGGGTACAGAAACGTGGGAGGGTCGGGCTACGTGCTGACGCACGGGTCAGTGCCAGCGTACGGGCCAGGAGTAGGCAACGGCGTAGGATAAAGTGTAGGGCTGGTGGTGGATTTGCATTCGGGGCTAGGGCTAGGGTTAGGGTACGGCAAGGCTTAGGGCACAGGTGAGGTTACGGAAACGTGGGAGGGTCAGGCTACGTGCTGACGCACAGGTCAGTGCCAGCGTACAGGTCAGGAGTATGGTACGGCGTAAGGTAAGGTGTAGGGCTGGTGGTGGGTTTCTATTCCGGGCTAGGGTTAGGGTTAGGGAACGGCAAGGCTTAGGGCACAGGTGAGGGCACGGAAACGCGGGTGGGTCAGCCTACGTGCTGACGCACGGGTCAGTGCCAGCGTACGGGTCAGGAGTAGGGTATGGCGTAAGGTAAGGTGTAGGGCTGGTGGTGGGTTTCTATTCCGGGCTAGGGTTAGGGTTAGGGAACGGCAAGGCTTAGGGCACAGGTGAGGGTACAGAAACGTGGGAGGGTCGGGCTACGTGCTGACGCACAGGTCAGTGCCAGCGTACGGGCCAGGAGTAGGCAACGGCGTAGGATAAAGTGTATGGCTGGTGGTGGATTTGCGTTCCGGGCTAGGGTTAGGGTTAGGGAACGGCAAGGCTTAGGGCACAGGTGAGGGTACGGAAACGTGGTAGGGTCAGGCTACGTGCTGACGCACGGTTCAGTGCCAGAGTACGGGCCAGGAATAGGGTACGGCGTAAGGTAAGGTGTAGGGCTGTTGGTGGGTTTCCGTTCTGGCCTAGGTTTAGTGTTAGGGAACGGCAAGGCTTAGGGCACAGGTGAGGGTACGGAAACGTGGGAGGGTCAGGCTATGTGCTGACGCACGTGTCAGTGCCAACTTACGGGCCAGGAGTAGGGTACGGCGTAAGGTAAGGTGTAGGGCTTGTGGTTGATTTCCGTTCCAGGCTAGGGTTAGGGTTAGGGAACGGCAAGGCTTAGGGCAAAGGAGAGGGTACGGAAACGTGGGAGGGTCGGGCCCCGTGCCGACGCACGGGTTAGTGCCAGCATACGGGCCAGGAGTAGGCAATGGCGTAGGATAAAGTGTAGGGCTGGTGGTGGGTTTCCATTCCGGGCTAGGGTTAGGGTTAGGGAACGGCAACGCTTAGGGCACAGGTGAGGGTACGGAAACGTGGGAGGGTCAGGCTACGTGCTGACGCACGGGTCAGTGCCAGCGTACGGGCCAGGAGTAGGCAACGGCTTAAGGTAAGGTGTAGGGCTGGTGGTGGGTTTCTATTCCGGGCTAGGGTTAGGGTTAGGGAACGGCAAGGCTTAGGGCACAGGTGAGGGTACAGAAACGTGGGAGGGTCGGGCTACGTGCTGACGAACGGGTCAGTGCCAGCGTACGGGCCAGGAGTAGGCAACGGCTTAAGGTAAGGTGTAGGGCTGGTGGTGGGTTTCTATTCCGGGCTAGGGTTAGGGTTATGGAACGGCAAGGCTTAGGGCACAGGTGAGGGTACAGAAACGTGGGAGGGTCGGGCTACGTGCTGACGCACGGGTGAGTGCCAGCGTACGGGCCAGGAGTAGGCAACGGCGTAGGATAAAGTGTAGGGCTGGTGGTGGCTTTGCATTCGGGGCTAGGGCTAGGGTCAGGGAACGGCAAGGCTTAGGGCACAGGTGAGGGTACGGAAACGTGGGAGGGTCAGGCTACGTGCTGACGCACAGGTCAGTGCCAACGTAGAGGTCAGGAGTATGGTACGGTGTAAGGTAACGTGTAGGGCTGGTGGTGGGTTTCTATTCCGGGCTAGGGTTAGGGTTAGGGAACGGCAAGGCTTAGGGCACAGGTGAGGGTACAGAAACGTGGGAGGGTCGGGCTACGTCCTGACGCACGGGTCAGTGCCAGCGTACGGGCCAGGAGTAGGCAACGGCTTAAGGTAAGGTGTAGGGCTGGTGGTGGGTTTCTATTCCGGGCTAGGGTTAGGGTTAGGGAACGGCAAGGCTTAGGGCACAGGTGAGGGTACAGAAACGTGGGAGGATCGGGCTACGTGATGACGCACGGGTCAGTGTCAGCGTACGGGCCAGGAGTAGGCAGCGGCGTAGGATAAAGTGTACGGCTGGTTGTGGATTTGCGTTCGGGGCTAGGGTTAGGGTTAGGGAACGGCAAGGCTTAGGGCACAGGTGAGGGTACGTAAAAGTGGGAGGGTCAGGCTACGTGCTGACGCACAGGTCGGTGCCAGCGTACAGGTCAGGAGTAGGGTACGGCGTAAGGTAAGGTGTAGGGCTGGTGGTGGGTTTCTATTCCGGGCTAGGGTTAGGGTTAGGTAACGGCAAGGCTTAGGGCACAGGTGAGGGTACGGAAACGTGGGAGGGTCAGGCTACATGCTGACGCACGGGTCAGTGCCAGCGTACGGCCCAGGAGTAGGGTATGGCGTAAGGTAAGGTGTAGGGCTGGTGGTGGGTTTCTATTCCGGGCTAGGGTTAGGGTTAGGGAACGGCAAGGCTTAGGGCACAGGTGAGGGTACGGAAACGTGGGAGGGTCGTGCTACGTGCTGACGCACGGGTCAGTGCCAGCGTACGGCCCAGGAGTAGGCAACGGCGTAGGATAAAGTGTAGGCTGGTGGTGGATTTGCGTTCTGGGCTAGGGTTAGGGTTAGGGAACGGCAAGGCTTAGGGCACAGGAGAGGGTACGGAAACGCCAGAGTGGAAGGCTACGTGCTGATGCATGGGGCAGTGCCAGAGTACAGGCCAGGAGTAGGCAACGGCGTAGCGTAAGGTGTAGGGCTGGTGGTGGGTTTCCATTCCGGGCTAGGGTTAGGGTTAGGGAACGGCAAGTCTTAGGGCACAGGTGAGGGTACGGAAACGTGGTAGGGTCAGGCTACGTGCTGACGCACGGTTCAGTGCCAGAGTACGGGCCAGGAATAGGGTACGGCGTAAGGTAAGGTGTAGGGCTGTTGGTGGGTTTCCGTTCTGGCCTAGGTTTAGTGTTAGGGAACGGCAAGGCTTAGGGCACAGGTGAGGGTACGGAAACGTGGGAGGGTCAGGCTATGTGCTGACGCACGTGTCAGTGCCAACTTACGGGCCAGGAGTAGGGTACGGCGTAAGGTAAGGTGTAGGGCTTGTGGTTGATTTCCGTTCCAGGCTAGGGTTAGGGTTAGGGAACGGCAAGGCTTAGGGCAAAGGAGAGGGTACGGAAACGTGGGAGGGTCGGGCCCCGTGCCGACGCACGGGTTAGTGCCAGCATACGGGCCAGGAGTAGGCAATGGCGTAGGATAAAGTGTAGGGCTGGTGGTGGGTTTCCATTCCGGGCTAGGGTTAGGGTTAGGGAACGGCAACGCTTAGGGCACAGGTGAGGGTACGGAAACGTGGGAGGGTCAGGCTACGTGCTGACGCACGGGTCAGTGCCAGCGTACGGGCCAGGAGTAGGCAACGGCTTAAGGTAAGGTGTAGGGCTGGTGGTGGGTTTCTATTCCGGGCTAGGGTTAGGGTTAGGGAACGGCAAGGCTTAGGGCACAGGTGAGGGTACAGAAACGTGGGAGGGTCGGGCTACGTGCTGACGAACGGGTCAGTGCCAGCGTACGGGCCAGGAGTAGGCAACGGCTTAAGGTAAGGTGTAGGGCTGGTGGTGGGTTTCTATTCCGGGCTAGGGTTAGGGTTATGGAACGGCAAGGCTTAGGGCACAGGTGAGGGTACAGAAACGTGGGAGGGTCGGGCTACGTGCTGACGCACGGGTGAGTGCCAGCGTACGGGCCAGGAGTAGGCAACGGCGTAGGATAAAGTGTAGGGCTGGTGGTGGCTTTGCATTCGGGGCTAGGGCTAGGGTCAGGGAACGGCAAGGCTTAGGGCACAGGTGAGGGTACGGAAACGTGGGAGGGTCAGGCTACGTGCTGACGCACAGGTCAGTGCCAACGTAGAGGTCAGGAGTATGGTACGGTGTAAGGTAACGTGTAGGGCTGGTGGTGGGTTTCTATTCCGGGCTAGGGTTAGGGTTAGGGAACGGCAAGGCTTAGGGCACAGGTGAGGGTACAGAAACGTGGGAGGGTCGGGCTACGTCCTGACGCACGGGTCAGTGCCAGCGTACGGGCCAGGAGTAGGCAACGGCTTAAGGTAAGGTGTAGGGCTGGTGGTGGGTTTCTATTCCGGGCTAGGGTTAGGGTTAGGGAACGGCAAGGCTTAGGGCACAGGTGAGGGTACAGAAACGTGGGAGGATCGGGCTACGTGATGACGCACGGGTCAGTGTCAGCGTACGGGCCAGGAGTAGGCAGCGGCGTAGGATAAAGTGTACGGCTGGTTGTGGATTTGCGTTCGGGGCTAGGGTTAGGGTTAGGGAACGGCAAGGCTTAGGGCACAGGTGAGGGTACGTAAAAGTGGGAGGGTCAGGCTACGTGCTGACGCACAGGTCGGTGCCAGCGTACAGGTCAGGAGTAGGGTACGGCGTAAGGTAAGGTGTAGGGCTGGTGGTGGGTTTCTATTCCGGGCTAGGGTTAGGGTTAGGTAACGGCAAGGCTTAGGGCACAGGTGAGGGTACGGAAACGTGGGAGGGTCAGGCTACATGCTGACGCACGGGTCAGTGCCAGCGTACGGCCCAGGAGTAGGGTATGGCGTAAGGTAAGGTGTAGGGCTGGTGGTGGGTTTCTATTCCGGGCTAGGGTTAGGGTTAGGGAACGGCAAGGCTTAGGGCACAGGTGAGGGTACGGAAACGTGGGAGGGTCGTGCTACGTGCTGACGCACGGGTCAGTGCCAGCGTACGGCCCAGGAGTAGGCAACGGCGTAGGATAAAGTGTAGGCTGGTGGTGGATTTGCGTTCTGGGCTAGGGTTAGGGTTAGGGAACGGCAAGGCTTAGGGCACAGGAGAGGGTACGGAAACGCCAGAGTGGAAGGCTACGTGCTGATGCATGGGGCAGTGCCAGAGTACAGGCCAGGAGTAGGCAACGGCGTAGCGTAAGGTGTAGGGCTGGTGGTGGGTTTCCATTCAGGGCTAGGGTTAGGGTTAGGGAACGGCAAGTCTTAGGGCACAGGTGAGGGTACGGAAACGTGGGAGGGTCAGGCTACGTGCTGACGCACGGGTCAGTGCCAGCGTACGGGCCAGGTGTAGGCAACGGCGTAAGGTAAGGTGTAGGGCTGGTGGTTGTTTTCCGTTCCAGGCTAGGGTTAGGGTTAGGGAACGGCAAGGCTTAGGGCACAGGTGAGGGTACGGAAACGTGGGAGGGTCGGGCTACGTGCTGACGCACGGGTCAGTGCCAGCGTACTGGCCAGGAGTAGGCAACGGCGTAGGATAAAGTGTAGGGCTGGTGGTGGATTTGCGTTCCGTGCTAGGGTTAGGGTTAGGGAACGGCAAGGCTTAGGGCACAGGTGAGGGTACGGAAGCGTGGGAGGGTCAGGCTACGTGCAGACGAACGGGTCAGTGCCAGCGTACGGGTCAGGAGTAGGGTACGGCGTAAGGTAAGGTGTAGGGCTGGTGGTGGGTTTCTATTCCGGGCTAGGGTTAGGGTTAGGGAACGGCAAGGCTTAGGGCACAAGTGAGGGTACGGAAACGTGGGAGGGTCAGGCTACGTGCTGACGCACGGTTCAGTGCCAGCGTACGGGCCAGGAATAGGGTACCGCGTAAGGTAAGGTGTAGGGCTGGTGGTGGGTTTCCATTTCGGGCTAGGGTTAGGGTTAGGGAACGGCAAGGCTTAGGGCACAGCTGAGGGCACGGAAACGTGGGAGGGTCAGGCTACGTGCTGACGCACGGGTCAGTGCCAGCGTACGGGCCAGGAGTAGGCAACGGCGTAAGGTAAAGTGTAGGCCTGGTGGTTGGTTTCCGTTCCAGGCTAGGGTTAGAGTTATGGAACGGCAAGGCTTAGGGCACAGGTGAGGGTACGGAAACGTGGGAGGGTCGGGCTCCGTGCTGACGCACGGGTCAGTGCCAGCGTACTGGCCTGGAGTAGGCAACGGCGTAAGATAAAGTGTAGGGCTGGTGGTGGATTTGCGTTCCGGGCTAGGGTTAGGGTTAGGGAACGGCAAGGCTTAGGGCACAGGTGAGGGTACGGAAACGTGGGAGGGTCAGGCTACGTGCTGACTCACGGGTCAGTGCCAGCATACGGGTCAGGAGTAGGGTACGGCATAAGGTAAGGTGTAGGGCTGGTGGTGCGTTTCTATTCCGGGCTAGGGTTAGGGTTAAGGAACGGCAAGGCTTAGGGCACAGGTCAGGGTACGGAAACGCGGGAGGGTAAGGCTACGTGCTGATGAACGGGTCAGTGCCAGAGTACAGGCCAGGAGTAGGCAACGGCGTAGGGTAAGGTGTAGGGCTGGTGGTTGGTTTCCGTTCCAGGCTAGGGTTAGGGTTAGGGAACGGCAAGGCTTAGGGCACAGGTGAGGGTACGGAAACGTGGGAGGGTCGGGCTACGTGCTGACGCACGGGTCAGTGCCAGCGTACGGGCCAGGAGTAGGCAACGGCGTAGGATAAAGTGTAGGGCTGGTGGTGGATTTGCGTTCCAGGCTAGGGTTAGGGTTAGGGAACGGCAAGGCTTAGGGCACAGGTGAGGTTACGGAAACGTGGGAGGGTCAGGCTACGTGCTGACGCACAGTTCAGTGCCAGCGTACAGGTCAGGAGTAGGGTACGGCGTAAGGTAAGGTGTAGGGCTGGTGGTGGGTTTCTATTCCGGGCTAGGGTTAGGGTTAGGGAACGGCAAGGCTTAGGGCACAGGTGAGGGTACGGAAACGTGGGAGGGTCAGGCTACGTGCTGACGCACGGGTCAGTGCCAGCGTACGGGTCAGGAGTAGGGTATGGCGTAAGGTAAGGTGTAGGGCTGGTGGTGGGTTTCTATTCCGGGCTAGGGTTAGGGTTAGGGAACGGCAAGGCTTAGGGCACAGGTGAGGGTACGGAAACGTGGGAGGGTCGGGCTACGTGCTGACGCACTGGTCAGTGCCAGCGTTCGGGCCAGGAGTAGGCAACGGCGTAGGATAAAGTGTAGGCTGGTGGTGGATTTGCGTTCAGGGCTAGGGTTAGGGTTAGGGAACGGCAAGGCTTAGGGCACAGGAGAGGGTACGGAAACGCCAGAGTGTAAGGCTACGTGCTGATGCACGGGGCAGTTCCAGAGTACAGGCCAGGAGTAGGCAACGGCGTAGGGTAAGGTGTAGGGCTGGTGGTGGGTTTCCATTCCGGGCTAGGGTTAGGGTTAGGGAACGGCAAGGCTTAGGGCACAGGTGAGGGTACGGAAACGTGGGAGGGTCAGGCTACGTGCTGACGCACGGGTCAGTGCCAGCGTACGGGCCAGGTGTAGGCCACGGCGTAAGGTAAGGTGTAGGGCTGGTGGTTGTTTTCCGTTCCAGGCTAGGGTTAGGGTTAGGGAACGGCAAGGCTGAGGGCACAGGTGAGGGTACGGAAACGTGGGAGGGTCGGGCTATGTGCTGACGCACGGGTCAGTGCCAGCGTACGGGCCAGGAGTAGGCAACGGCGTAGGATAAAGTGTAGGGCTGGTGGTGGATTTGCGTTCCAGGCTAGGGTTAGGGTTAGGGAACGGCAAGGCTTAGGGCACAGGTGAGGGTACGGAAACGTGGGAGGGTCAGGCTACGTGCTGACGCACAGTTCAGTGCCAGCGTACAGGTCAGGAGTAGGGTACGGCGTAAGGTAAGGTGTAGGGCTGGTGGTGGGTTTCTATTCCGGGCTAGGGTTAGGGTTAGAGAACGGCAAGGCTTAGGGCACAGGTGAGGGTACGGAAACGTGGGAGGGTCAGGCTACGTGCTGACGCACGGGTCATTGCCAGCGTACGGGTCAGGAGTAGGGTATGGCGTAAGGTAAGGTTTAGGGCTGGTGGTGGGTTTCTATTCCGGGCTAGGGTTAGGGTTAGGGAACGGCAAGGCTTAGGGCACAGGTGAGGGTACGGAAACGTGGGAGGGTCGGGCTACGTGCTGACGCACGGGTCAGTGCCAGCGTACGGCCCAGGAGTAGGCAACGGCGTAGGATAAAGTGTAGGCTGGTGGTGGATTTGCGTTCTGGGCTAGGGTTAGGGTTAGTGAACGGCAAGGCTTAGGGCACAGGAGAGGGTACGGAAACGCCAGAGTGTAAGGCTACGTGCTGATGAACGGGTCAGTGCCAGAGTACAGGCCAGGAGTAGGAAACGGCGTAGGGTAAGGTGTAGGGCTGGTTGTTGGTTTCTATTCCGGGCTAGGGTTAGGGTTAGGGAACGGCAAGGCTTAGGGCACAGGTGAGGGTACGGAAACGTGGGAGGGTCGGGCTACGTGCTGACGCACGGGTCAGTGCCACCGTACGGGCCAGGAGTAGGCAACGGCGTAGGATAAAGTGTAGGGCTGGTGGTGGATTTGCGTTCCAGGCTAGGGTTAGGGTTAGGGAACGGCAAGGCTTAGGGCACAGGTGAGGGTACGGAAACGTGGGAGGGTCAGGCTATGTGCTGACGCACGGTTCAGTGCCAGAGTACGGGCCAGGAATAGGGTACGGCGTAAGGTAAGGTGTAGGGCTGGTGGTGGGTTTCCGTTCTGGCCTAGGGTTAGGGTTAGGGAACGGCAAGGCTTAGGGCACAGGTGAGGGTACGGAAACGTGGGAGGGTCAGGCTACGTGCTGACGCACGGGTCAGTGCCAACGTACGGGCCAGGAGTAGGGTACGGCGTAAGGTAAGGTGTAGGGCTTGTGGTTGATTTCCGTTCCAGGCTAGGGTTAGGGTTAGGGAACGGCAAGGCTTAGGGCAAAGGAGAGGGTACGGAAACGTGGGAGGGTCGGGCCCCGTGCCGACGCACGGGTTAGTGCCAGCATACGGGCCAGGAGTAGGCAATGGCGTAGGATAAAGTGTAGGGCTGGTGGTGGGTTTCCATTCCGGGCTAGGGTTAGGGTTAGGGAACGGCAACGCTTAGGGCACAGGTGAGGGTACAGAAACGTGGGAGGGTCAGGCTACGTGCTGACGCACGGGTCAGTGCCAGCGTACGGGCCAGGAGTAGGCAACGGCTTAAGGTAAGGTGTAGGGCTGGTGGTGGGTTTCTATTCCGGGCTAGGGTTAGGGTTAGGGAACGGCAAGGCTTAGGGCACAGGTGAGGGTACGGAAACGTGGGAGGGTCGGGCTACGTGCTGACGCACGGGTCAGTGCCAGCGTACGGGCCAGGAGTAGGCAACGGCGTAGGATAAAGTGTAGGGTTATTGGTGGATTTGCGTTCCAGGCTAGGGTTAGGTTTAGGGAACGGCAAGGCTTAGGGCACAGGTGAGGGTACGGAAACGTGGGAGGTTCAGGCTACGTGCTGACGCACGGGTCAGTGCCAGCGTACGGGTCAGGAGTAGGGTACGGCGTAAGGTAAGGTGTAGGGCTGGTGTTGGGTTTCTATTCCGGGCTAGGGTTAGGGTTAGGGAACGGCAAGGCTTAGGGCACAGGTGAGGGTACAGAAACGTGGGAGGGTCGGGCTACGTGCTGATGCACGGGTCAGTGCCAGCGTACGGGCCAGGAGTAGGCAACGGCGTAGGATAAAGTGTAGGGCTGGTGGTGGATTTGCATTCGGGGCTAGGGCTAGGATCAGGGAACGGCAAGGCTTAGGGCACAGGTGAGGGTACGGAAACGTGGGAGGGTCAGGCTACGTGCTGACGCACGGTTCAGTGCCAGAGTACGGGCCAGGAATAGGGTACGGCGTAAGGTAAGGTGTAGGGCTGTTGGTGGGTTTCCGTTCTGGCCTAGGTTTAGGGTTAGGGAACGGCAAGGCTTAGGGCACAGGTGAGGGTACGGAAACGTGGGAGGGTCAGGCTACGTGCTGACTCACGGGTCAGTGCCAGCATACGGGTCAGGAGTAGGGTACGGCATAAGGTAAGGTGTAGGGCTGGTGGTGGGTTTCTATTCCGGGCTAGGGTTAGGGTTAGGGAACGGCAAGGCTTAGGGCACAGGTCAGGGTACGGAAACGCGGGAGGGTAAGGCTACGTGCTGATGAACGGGTCAGTGCCAGAGTACAGGCCAGGAGTAGGCAACGGCGTAGGGTAAGGTGTAGGGCTGGTGGTTGGTTTCCGTTCCAGGCTAGGGTTAGGGTTAGGGAACGGCAAGGCTTAGGGCACAGGTGAGGGTACGGAAACGTGGGAGGGTCGGGCTACGTGCTGACGCACGGGTCAGTGCCAGCGTACGGGCCAGGAGTAGGCAACGGCGTAGGATAAAGTGTAGGGCTGGTGGTGGATTTGCGTTCCAGGCTAGGGTTAGGGTTAGGGAACGGCAAGGCTTAGGGCACAGGTGAGGGTACGGAAACGTGGGAGGGTCAGGCTACGTGCTGACGCACAGTTCAGTGCCAGCGTACAGGTCAGGAGTAGGGTACGGCGTAAGGTAAGGTGTAGGGCTGGTGGTGGGTTTCCATTCCGGGCTAGGGTTAGGGATAGGGAACGGCAAGGCTTAGGGCACAGGTGAGGGTACGGAAACGTGGGAGGGTCAGGCTACGTGCTGACGCACGGTTCAGTGCCAGCGTACGGGTCAGGAGTAGGGTATGGCGTAAGGTAAGGTGTAGGGCTGGTGGTGGGTTTCTATTCCGGGCTAGGGTTAGGGTTAGGGAACGGCAAGGCTTAGGGCACAGGTGAGGGTACGGAAACGTGGGAGGGTCGGGCTACGTGCTGACGCACGGGTCAGTGCCAGCGTACGGGCCAGGAGTAGGCAACGGCGTAGGATAAAGTGTAGGCTGGTGGTGGATTTGCGTTCAGGGCTAGGGTTAGGGTTAGGGAATGGCAAGGCTTAGGGCACAGGAGAGGGTACGGAAACGCCAGAGTGTAAGGCTACGTGCTGATGCACGGGGCAGTTCCAGAGTACAGGCCAGGAGTAGGCAACGGCGTAGGGTAAGGTGTAGGGCTGGTGGTGGGTTTCCATTCCGGGCTAGGGTTAGGGTTAGGGAACGGCAAGGCTTAGGGCACAGGTGAGGGTACGGAAACGTGGGAGGGTCAGGCTACGTGCTGACGCACGGGTCAGTGCCAGCGTACGGGCCAGGTGTAGGCCACGGCGTAAGGTAAGGTGTAGGGCTGGTGGTTGTTTTCCGTTCCAGTCTAGGGTTAGGGTTAGGGAACGGCAAGGCTTAGGGCACAGGTGAGGGTACGGAAACGTGGGAGGGTCGGGCTACGTGCTGACGCACTGGTCAGTGCCACCGTACGGGCCAGGAGTAGGCAACGGCGTAGGATAAAGTGTAGGGCTGGTGGTGGATTTGCGTTCCAGGCTAGGGTTAGGGTTAGGGAACGGCAAGGCTTAGGGCACAGGTGAGGGTACGGAAACGTGGGAGGGTCAGGCTACGTGCTGACGCACGGTTCAGTGCCAGAGTACGGGCCAGGAATAGGGTACGGCGTAAGGTAAGGTGTAGGGCTGGTGGTGTGTTTCCGTTCTGGCCTAGGGTTAGGGTTAGGGAACGGCAAGGCTTAGGGCACAGGTGAGGGTACGGAAACGTGGGAGGGTCAGGCTACGTGCTGATGCACGGGTCAGTGCCAACGTACGGGCCAGGAGTAGGGTACGGCGTAAGGTAAGGTGTAGGGCTTGTGGTTGATTTCCGTTCCAGGCTAGGGTTAGGGTTAGGGAACGGCAAGGCTTAGGGCAAAGGAGAGGGTACGGAAACGTGGGAGGGTCGGTCCCCGTGCCGACGCACGGGTTAGTGCCAGCATACGGGCCAGGAGTAGGCAATGGCGTAGGATAAAGTGTAGGGCTTGTGGTGGGTTTCCATTCCGGGCTAGGGTTAGGGTTAGGGAACGGCAACGCTTAGGGCACAGGTGAGGGTACGGAAACGTGGGAGGGTCAGGCTACGTGCTGACGCACGGGTCAGTGCCAGCATACGGGCCAGGAGTAGGCAACGGCTTAAGGTAAGGTGTAGGGCTGGTGGTGGGTTTCTATTCCGGGCTAGGGTTAGGGTTAGGGAACGGCAAGGCTTAGGGCACAGGTGAGGGTACAGAAACGAGGGAGGGTCGGGCTACGTGCTGACGCACGGGTCAGTGCCAGCGTACGGGCCAGGAGTAGGCAACGGCTTAAGGTAAGGTTTAGGGCTGGTGGTGGGTTTCTATTCCGGGCTAGGGTTAGGGTTAGGGAACGGCAAGGCTTAGGGCACAGGTGAGGGTACAGAAACGTGGGAGGGTCGGGCTACGTGCTGACGCACGGGTCAGTGCCAGCGTACGGGCCAGGAGTAGGCAACGGCGTAGGATAAAGTGTAGAGCTGGTGGTGGATTTGCATTCGGGGCTAGGGCTAGGGTTAGGGAACGGCAAGGCTTAGGGCACAGGTGAGGGTACGGAAACGTGGGAGGGTCAGGCTACGTGCTGACGCACAGGTCAGTGCCAGCCTACAGGTCAGGAGTATGGTACGGCGTAAGGTAACGTGTAGGGCTGGTGGTGGGTTTCTATTCCGGGCTAGGGTTAGGGTTAGGGAACGGCAAGGCTTAGGGCACAGGTGAGGGCACGGAAATGTGGGAGGGTCAGCCTACGTGCTGACGCATGGGTCAGTGCCAGCGTACGGGTCAGGAGTAGGGTATGGCGTAAGGTAAGGTGTAGGGCTGGTGGTGGGTTTCTATTCCGGGCTACGGTTACGGTTAGGGAACGGCAAGGCTTAGGGCACAGGTGAGGGTACAGAAACGTGGGAGGGTCGGGCTACGTGCTGACGCACGGGTCAGTGCCAGCGTACGGGCCAGGAGTAGGCAACGGCGTAGGATAAAGTGTAGGGCTGGTGGTGGATTTGCGTTCCAGGCTAGGGTTAGGGTTAGGGAACGGCACGGCTTAGAGCACAGGTGAGGGTACGGAAACGTGGGAGGGTCAGGCTACGTGCTGACGCACGGGTCAGTGCCAGCGTACGGGCCAGGAGTAGGCAACGGCGTAAGGTAAGGTGTAGGGCTGGTGGTTGGTTTCCGTTCCAGGCCACGGTTAGGGTTAGGGAACGGCAAGGCTTAGGGCACTGGTGAGGGTACGGAAACGTGGGAGGGTCGGGCTACGTGCTGACGCCCGTGTCAGTGCCAGCGTACGGGCCAGGAGTAGGCAACGGCGTAGGATAAAGTGTAGGGCTGGTGGTGGATTTGCGTTCCGGGCTAGGGATAGGGTTAGGGTACGGCAAGGCTTAGGGCACAGGTGAGGGTACGGAAACGTGGGAGGGTCAGGCTACGTGCTGACGCACAGGTCAGTGCCAGCGTACGGGTCAGGAGTAGGGTACGGCGTAAGGAAAGGTGTAGGGCTGGTGGTGGGTTTCTATTCCGGGTTAGGGTTAGGGTTAGGGAACGGCAAGGCTTAGGGCACAGGTGAGGGTACGGAAACGTGGGAGGGTCGGGCTACGTGCTGACGCACGTTTCAGTGCCAGCGTATGGGCCTGGAATAGGGTACGGCGTAAGGTAAGGTGTAGGGCTGGTGGTGGGTTTCTATTCCGGGCTAGGGTTAGGGTTAGGGAACGGCTAGGCTTAGGGCACAGCTGAGGGTACGGAAACGTGGGAGGGTCGGGCTACGTGCTGACGCACGGGTCAGTGCCAGCGTACGGGCCAGGAGTAGGCAACGGCGTAGGATAAAGTGTAGGCTGGTGGTGGATTTGCGTTCTGGGCTAGGGTTAGGGTTAGGGAACGGCAAGGCTTGGGGCACAGGAGAGGGTACGGAAACGCCAGAGTGTAAGGCGACGTGCTGATGCACGGGGCAGTGCCAGAGTACAGGCCAGGAGTAGGCAACGGCGTAGGGTAAGGTGTAGGGCTGGTGGTGGGTTTCCATTCCGGGCTAGGGTTAGGGTTAGGGAACGGCAAGGCTTAGGGCACAGGTGAGGGTACGGAAACGTGGGAGGGTCAGGCTACGTGCTGACGCACGGGTCAGTGCCAGCGTACGGGCCAAGTGTAGGCAACGGCGTAAGGTAAGGTGTAGGGCTGGTGGTTGTTTTCCATTCCAGGCTAGGGTTAGGGTTAGGGAACGGCAAGGCTTAGGGCACAGGTGAGGGTACGGAAACGTGGGAGGGTCGGGCTACGTGCTGATGCACGGGTCAGTGCCAGCGTACTGGCCAGGAGTAGGCAACGGCGTAGGATAAAGTGTAGGGCTGGTGGTGGATTTGCGTTCCGGGCTAGGGTTAGGGTTAGGGAACGGCAAGGCTTAGGGCACAGGTGAGGGTACGGAAGCGTGGGAGGGTCAGGCTACGTGCAGACGAACGGGTCAGTGCCAGCGTACGGGTCAGGAGTAGGGTACGGCGTAAGGTAAGGTGTAGGGCTGGTTGTGGGTTTCTATTCCGGGCTAGGGTTAGGGTTAGGGAACGGCAAGGCTTAGGGCACAAGTGAGGGTACGGAAACGTGGGAGGGTCAGGCTACGTGCTGACGCACGGTTCAGTGCCAGCGTACGGGCCAGGAATAGGGTACGGCGTAAGGTAAGGTGTAGGGCTGGTGGTGGGTTTCCATTCCGGGCTAGGGTTAGGGTTAGGGAACGGCAAGGCTTAGGGCACAGCTGAGGGCACGGAAACGTAGGAGGGTCAGGCTACGTGCTGACGCACGGGTCAGTGCCAGCGTACGGGCCAGGAGTAGGCAACGGCGTAAGGTAAGGTGTAGGGCTGGTGGTGGGTTTCCGTTCCAGGCTAGGGGTAGAGTTATGGAACGGCAAGGCTTAGGGCACAGGTGAGGGTACGGAAACGTGGGAGGGTCGGGCTCCGTGCTGACGCAGGGGTCAGTGCCAGCGTACTGGCCAGGAGTAGGCAACAGCGTAGGATAAAGTGTAGGGCTGGTGGTGGATTTGCGTTCCGGGCTAGGGTTAGGGTTAGGGAACGGCAAGGCTAAGGGCACAGGTGAGGGTACGGAAACGTGGGAGGGTCAGGCTACGTGCTGACTCACGGGTCAGTGCCAGCATACGGGTCAGGAGTAGGGTACGGCATAAGGTAAGGTGTAGGGCTGGTGGTGGGTTTCTATTCCGGTCTAGGGTTAGGGTTAGGGAACGGCAAGGCTTAGGGCACAGGTGAGGGTACGGAAACGTGGGAGGGTCAGGCTACGTGCTGACGCACGGGTCAGTGCCAGCGTACGGGCCAGGTGTAGGCAACGGCGTAAGGTAAGGTGTAGGGCTGGTGGTTCTTTTCCATTCCAGGCTAGGGTTAGGGTTAGGGAACGGCAAGGCTTAGGGCTCAGGTGAGGGTACGGAAACGTGGGAGGTTCGGGCTACGTGCTGACGCACGGGTCAGTGCCAGCGTACTGGCCAGGAGTAGGCAACGGCGTAGGATAAAGTGTAGGGCTGGTGGTGGATTTGCGTTCCGGGCTAGGGTTAGGGTTAGGGAACGGCAAGGCTTAGGGCACAGGTGAGGGTACGGAAGCGTGGGAGGGTCAGGCTACGTGCAGACGAACGGGTCAGTGCCAGCGTACGGGTCAGGAGTAGGGTACGGCGTAAGGTAAGGTGTAGGGCTGGTTGTGGGTTTCTATTCCGGGCTAGGGTTAGGGTTAGGGAACGGCAAGGCTTAGGGCACAAGTGAGGGTACGGAAACGTGGGAGGGTCAGGCTACGTGCTGACGCACGGTTCAGTGCCAGCGTACGGGCCAGGAATAGGGTACGGCGTAAGGTAAGGTGTAGGGCTGGTGGTGGGTTTCCATTCCGGGCTAGGGTTTGGGTTAGGGAACGGCAAGGCTTAGGGCACAGCTGAGGGCACGGAAACGTGGGAGGGTCAGGCTACGTGCTGACGCACGGGTCAGTGCCAGCGTACGGGCCAGGAGTAGGCAACGGCGTAAGGTAAGGTGTAGGGCTGGTGGTTGGTTTCCGTTCCAGGCTAGGGGTAGAGTTATGGAACGGCAAGGCTTAGGGCACAGGTGAGGGTACGGAAACGTGGGAGGGTCGGGCTCCGTGCTGACGCAGGGGTCAGTGCCAGCGTACTGGCCAGGAGTAGGCAACAGCGTAGGATAAAGTGTAGGGCTGGTGGTGGATTTGCGTTCCGGGCTAGGGTTAGGGTTAGGGAACGGCAAGGCTTAGGGCACAGGTGAGGGTACGGAAACGTGGGAGGGTCAGGCTACGTGCTGACTCACGGGTCAGTGCCAGCATACGGGTCAGGAGTAGGGTACGGCATAAGGTAAGGTGTAGGGCTGGTGGTGGGTTTCTATTCCGGTCTAGGGTTAGGGTTAGGGAACGGCAAGGCTTAGGGCACAGGTCAGGGTACGGAAACGCGGGAGGGTAAGGCTACGTGCTGATGAACGGGTCAGTGCCAGAGTACAGGCCAGGAGTAGGAAACGGCGTAGGGTAAGGTGTAGGGCTGGTGGTTGGTTTCCATTCCAGGCTAGGGTTAGGGTTAGGGAACGGCAAGGCTTAGGGCACAGGTGAGGGTACGGAAACGTGGGAGGGTCGGGCTACGTGCTGACGCACGGGTCAGTGCCACCGTACGGGCCAGGAGTAGGCAACGGCGTAGGATAAAGTGTAGGGCTTGTGGTAGATTTGCGTTCCAGGCTAGGGTTAGGGTTAGGGAACGGCAAGGCTTAGGGCACAGGTGAGGGTACGGAAACGTGGGAGGGTCAGGCTACGTGCTGACGCACGGTTCAGTGCCAGAGTACGGAACAGGAATAGGGTACGGCGTAAGGTAAGGTGTAGGGCTGGTGGTGGGTTTCCGTTCTGGCCTAGGGTTAGGGTTAGGGAACGGCAAGGCTTAGGGCACAGTTGAGGGTACGGAAACGTGGGAGGGTCAGGCTACGTGCTGACGCACGGGTCAGTGCCAACGTACGGGCCAGGAGTAGGGTACGGCGTAAGGTAAGGTGTAGGGCTTGTGGTTGATTTCCGTTCCAGGCTAGGTTTAGGGTTAGGGAACGGCAAGGCTTAGGGCAAAGGAGAGGGTACCGAAACGTGGGAGGGTCGGGCCCCGTGCCGACGCACGGGTTAGTGCCAGCATACGGGCCAGGAGTAGGCAATGGCGTAGGATAAAGTGTAGTGCTGGTGGTGGTTTTCCATTCCGGGCTAGGGTTAGGGTTAGGGAACGGCAACGCTTAGGGCACAGGTGAGGGTACAGAAACGTGGGAGGGTCAGGCTACGTGCTGACGCACGGGTCAGTGCCAGCGTACGGGCCAGGAGTAGGCAACGGCTTAAGGTAAGGTGTAGGGCTGGTGGTGGGTTTCTATTCCGGGCTAGGGTTAGGGTTAGGGAACGGCAAGGCTTAGGGCACAGGTGAGGGTACAGAAACGTGGGAGGGTCGGGCTACGTGCTGACGCACGGGTCAGTGCCAGCGTATGGGCCAGGAGTCGGCAACGGCGTAGGATAAAGTGTATGGCTGGTGGTGGATTTGCGTTCCGGGCTAGGGTTAGGGTTAGGGAACTGCAAGGCTTAGGGCACAGGTGAGGGTACGGAAACGTGGGAGGGTCAGGCTATGTGCTGACGCACAGGTCAGTGCCAGCGTACAGGTCAGGTGTAGGGTACGGCGTAAGGAAAAGTGTAGGGCTGGTGGTGGGTTTCTATTCCGGGCTAGGGTTAGGGTTAGGGAACGGCAAGGCTTAGGGCACAGGTGAGGGTACGGAAACGTGGGAGGGTCAGGCTACGTGCTGACACACGTGTCAGTGCCAGCGTACGGGCCTGGAGTAGGCAACGGCGTAGGATAAAGTGTAGGGCTGGTGGTGGATTTGCGTTCGGGGCTAGGGTTAGGGTTAGGGAACGGCAAGGCTTAGGGCACAGGTGAGGGTACGGAAACGTGGGAGGGTCAGGCTACGTGCTGACGCACGGGTCAGTGCCAGCGTACGGGCCAGGAGTAGGCAACGGCTTAAGGTAAGGTGTAGGGCTGGTGGTGGGTTTCTATTCTGGGCTAGGGTTAGGGTTAGGGAACGGCAAGGCTTAGGGCACAGGTGAGGGTACAGAAACGTGGGAGGGTCGGGCTACGTGCTGACGCACGGGTCAGTGCCAGCGTACGGGCCAGGAGTAGGCAACGGCTTAAGGTAAGGTATAGGGCTGGTGGTGGGTTTCTATTCCGGGCTAGGGTTAGGGTTAGGGAACGGCAAGGCTTAGGGCACAGGTGAGGGTATAGAAACCTGGGAGGGTCGGGCTACGTGCTGACGCACGGGTCAGTGCCAGCGTACGGGCCAGGAGTAGGCAACGGCGTAGGATAAAGTGTAGGGCTGGTGGTGGATTTGCGTTCGGGGCTAGGGTTAGGGTTAGGGAACGGCAAGGCTTAGGGCACAGGTGAGGGTACGGAAACGTGGGAGGGTCAGGCTACGTGCTGACGCACAGGTCAGTGCCAGCGTACAGGTCAGGAGTAGGGTATGGCGTAAGGTAAAGTGTAGGGCTGGTGGTGGGTTTCTATTCCGGGCTAGGGTTAGGGTTAGGGAACGGCAAGGCTTAGGGCACAGGTCAGGGTACGGAAACGCGGGAGGGTAAGGCTACGTGCTGATGCACGGGTCAGTGCCAGAGTACAGGCCAGGACTAGGAAACGGCGGAGGGTAAGGTGTAGGGCTGGTGGTGGGTTTCCATTCCGGGCTAGGGTTAGCGTTAGGGAAAGGCATGGCTTAGGGCACAGGTCAGGGTACGGAAACGTGGGAGGGTCAGGCTACGTGCTGACGCACGGGTCAGTGCCAGCATACGTGCCAGGAGTAGGCAACGGCGTAGGATAAAGTGTAGGGCTGGTGGTGGATTTCCGTTCCAGGCTAGGGTTAGCGTTAGGGAACGGCAAGGCTTAGGGCACAGGTGAGGGTACGGAAACGTGAGAGGGTCGGGCTACGTGCTGACGCACGGGTCAGTGCCAGCGTACGGGCCAGGAGTAGGCAACGGCGTAGGATAAAGTGTAGGGTTCGTGGTGGATTTGCGTTCCAGGCTAGGGTTAGGGTTAGGGAACGGCAAGGCTTAGGGCACAGGTGAGGGTACGGAAACATGGGAGGTTCAGGCTACGTGCTGACGCACGGGTCAGTGCCAGCGTACGGGTCAGGAGTAGGGTACGGCGTAAGGTAAGGTGTAGGGCTGGTGGTGGGTTTCTATTCCGGGCTAGGGTTAGGGTTAGGGAACCGCAAGGCTTAGGGCACAGGTCAGGGTACGGAAACGCGGGAGGGTAAGGCTACGTTCTGATGAACGGGTCAGTGCCAGAGTACAGGCCAGGAGTAGGAAACGGCGTAGGGTAAGGTGTAGGGCTGGTGGTTGGTTTCCATTCCAGGCTAGGGTTAGGGTTAGGGAACGGCAAGGCTTAGGGCACAGGTGAGGGTACGGAAACGTGGGAGGGTCGGGCTACGTGCTGACGCACGGGTCAGTGCCACCGTACGGGCCAGGAGTAGGCAACGGCGTAGGATAAAGTGTAGGGCTGGTGGTGGATTTGCGTTCCAGGCTAGGGTTAGGGTTAGGGAACGGCAAGGCTTAGGGCACAGGTGAGGGTACGGAAACGTGGGAGGGTCAGGCTACGTGCTGACGCACGGTTCAGTGCCAGAGTACGGAACAGGAATAGGGTACGGCGTAAGGTAAGGTGTAGGGCTGGTGGTGGGTTTCCGTTCTGGCCTAGGGTTAGGGTTAGGGAACGGCAAGGCTTAGGGCACAGGTGAGGGTACGGAAACGTGGGAGGGTCAGGCTACGTGCTGACGCACGGGTCAGTGCCAACGTACGGGCCAGGAGTAGGGTACGGCGTAAGGTAAGGTGTAGGGCTTGTGGTTGATTTCCGTTCCAGGCTAGGGTTAGGGTTAGGGAACGGCAAGGCTTAGGGCAAAGGTGAGGGTACGGAAACGTGGGAGGGTCGGGCCCCGTGCCGACGCACGGGTTAGTGCCAGCATACGGGCGAGGAGTAGGCAATGGCGTAGGATAAAGTGTAGGGCTGGTGGTGGGTTTCCATTCCGGGCTAGGGTTAGGGTTAGGGAACGGCAACGCTTAGGGCACAGGTGAGGGTACAGAAACGTGGGAGGGTCAGGCTACGTGCTGACGCACGGGTCAGTGCCAGCGTACGGGCCAGGAGTAGGCAACGGCTTAAGGTAAGGTGTAGGGCTGGTGGTGGTTTTCTATTCCGGGCTAGGGTTAGGGTTAGGGAACGGCAAGGCTTAGGGCACAGGTGAGGGTACAGAAACGTGGGAGGGTCGGGCTACGTGCTGACGCACGGGTCAGTGCCAGCGTATGGGCCAGGAGTAGGCAACGGCGTAGGATAAAGTGTATGGCTGGTGGTGGATTTGCGTTCCGGGCTAGGGTTAGGGTTAGGGAACTGCAAGGCTTAGGGCACAGGTGAGGGTACGGAAACGTGGGAGGGTCAGGCTATGTGCTGACGCACAGGTCAGTGCCAGCGTACAGGTCAGGAGTAGGGTACGGCGTAAGGAAAAGTGTAGGGCTGGTGGTGGGTTTCTATTCCGGGCTAGGGTTAGGGTTAGGGAACGGCAAGGCTTAGGGCACAGGTGAGGGTACGGAAACGTGGGAGGGTCAGGCTACGTGCTGACACACGTGTCAGTGCCAGCGTACGGGCCTGGAGTAGGCAACGGCGTAGGATAAAGTGTAGGGCTGGTGGTGGATTTGCGTTCGGGGCTAGGGTTAGGGTTAGGGAACGGCAAGGCTTAGGGCACAGGTGAGGGTACGGAAACGTGGGAGGGTCAGGCTACGTGCTGACGCACGGGTCAGTGCCAGCGTACGGGCCAGGAGTAGGCAACGGCTTAAGGTAAGGTGTAGGGCTGGTGGTGGGTTTCTATTCCGGGCTAGGGATAGGGTTAGGGAACGGCAAGGCTTAGGGCACAGGTGAGGGTACAGAAACGTGGGAGGGTCGGGCTACGTGCTGACGCACGGGTCAGTGCCAGCGTACGGGCCAGGAGTAGGCAACGGCTTAAGGTAAGGTATAGGGCTGATGGTGGGTTTCTATTCCGGGCTAGGGTTAGGGTTAGGGAACGGCAAGGCTTAGGGCACAGGTGAGGGTATAGAAACGTGGGAGGGTCGGGCTACGTGCTGACGCACGGGTCAGTGCCAGCATACGGGCCAGGAGTAGGCAACGGCGTAGGATAAAGTGTAGGGCTGGTGGTGGATTTGCGTTCGGGGCTAGGGTTAGGGTTAGGGAACGGCAAGGCTTAGGGCACAGGTGAGGGTACGGAAACGTGGGAGGGTCAGGCTACGTGCTGACGCACAGGTCAGTGCCAGCGTACAGGTCAGGAGTAGGGTATGGCGTAAGGTAAAGTGTAGGGCTGGTGGTGGGTTTCTATTCCGGGCTAGGGTTAGGGTTAGGGAACGGCAAGGCTTAGGGCACAGGTCAGGGTACGGAAACGCGGGAGGGTAAGGCTACGTGCTGATGCACGGGTCAGTGCCAGAGTACAGGCCAGGACTAAGCAACGGCGGAGGGTAAGGTGTAGGGCTGGTGGTGGGTTTCCATTCCGGGCTAGGGTTAGGGTTAGGGAACGGCAAGGCTTAGGGCACAGGTGAGGGTACGGAAACGTGGGAGGGTCAGGCTACGTGCTGACGCACGGGTCAGTGCCAGCATACGTGCCAGGAGTAGGCAACGGCGTAGGATAAAGTGTAGGGCTGGTGGTGGATTTCCGTTCCAGGCTAGGGTTAGCGTTAGGGAACGGCAAGGCTTAGGGCAAAGGTGAGGGTACGGAAACGTGGGAGGGTCGGGCTACGTGCTGACGCACGGGTCAGTGCCAGCGTACGGGCCAGGAGTAGGCAACGGCGTAGGATAAAGTGTAGGGTTAGTGGTGGATTTGCGTTCCAGGCTAGGGTTAGGGTTAGGGAACGGCAAGGCTTAGGGCACAGGTGAGGGTACGGAAACGTGGGAGGTTCAGGCTACGTGCTGACGCACGGGTCAGTGCCAGCGTACGGGTCAGGAGTAGGGTACGGCGTAAGGTAAGGTGTAGGGCTGGTGGTGGGTTTCTATTCCGGGCTAGGGTTAGGGTTAGGGAACCGCAAGGCTTAGGGCACAGGTCAGGGTACGGAAACGCGGGAGGGTAAGGCTACGTTCTGAAGAACGGGTCAGTGCCAGAGTACAGGCCAGGAGTAGGCAACGGCGTAGGGTAAGGTGTAGGGCTGGTGGTTGGTTTCTGTTCCAGGCTAGGGTTAGGGTTAGGGAACGGCAAGGCTTAGGGCACAGGTGAGGTTACGGAAACGTGGGAGGGTCGGGCTACGTGCTGACGCACGGGTCAGTGCCAGCGTACGGGCCAGGAATAGGCAACGGCGTAGGATAAAGTGTAGGGCTGGTGGTGGATTTGCGTTCCAGGGTAGGGTTAGGGTTAGGGAACGGCAAGGCTTAGGGCACAGGTGAGGGTACGGAAACGTGGGAGGGTCAGGCTACGTGCTGACGCACGGTTCAGTGCCAGAGTACGGGCCAGGAATAGGGTACGGCGTAAGGTAAGGTGTAGGGCTTGTGGTTGATTTCCGTTCCAGGCTAGGGTTAGGGTTAGGGAACGGCAAGGCTTAGGGCAAAGGAGAGGGTACGGAAACGTGGGAGGGTCGGGCCCCGTGCTGACGCACGGGTTAGTGCCAGCATACGGGCCAGGAGTAGGCAATGGCGTAGGATAAAGTGCAGGGCTTGTGGTGGGTTTCCATTCCGGGCTAGGGTTAGGGTTAGGGAACGGCAACGCTTAGGGCACAGGTGAGCGTACGGAAACGTGGGAGGGTCAGGCTACGTGCTGACGCACAGGTCAGTGCCAGCGTACGGGCCAGGAGTAGGCAACGGCTTAAGGTAAGGTGTAGGGCTGGTGGTGGGTTTCTATTCCGGGCTAGGGTTAGGGTTAGGGAACGGCAAGGCTTAGGGCACAGGTGAGGGTACAGAAACGTGGGAGGGTCGGGCTACGTGCTGACGCACGGGTCAGTGCCAGCGTACGGGCCAGGAGTAGGCAACGGCGTAGGATAAAGTGTAGGGCTGGTGGTGGATTTGCATTCGGGGCTAGGGCTAGGGTCAGGGAACGGCAAGGCTTAGGGCACAGGTGAGGGTACGGAAACGTGGGAGGGTCAGGCTACGTGCTGACGCACAGGTCAGTGCCAGCGTACAGGTCAGGAGTATGGTATGGCGTAAGGTAACGTGTAGGCCTGGTGGTGGGTTTCTATTCCGGGCTAGGGTTAGGGTTAGGGAACGGCAAGGCTTAGGGCACAGGTGAGGGCACGGAAACGTGGGAGGGTCAGGCTACGTGCTGACGCACGGGTCAGTGCCAGCGTACGGGTCAGGAGTAGGGTATGGCGTAAGGTAAGGTGTAGGGCTGGTGGTGGGTTTGTATTCCGGGCTAGGGTTAGGGTTAGGGAACGGCAAGGCTTAGGGCACAGGTGAGGGTACAGAAACGTGGGAGGGTCGGGCTACGTGCTGACGCACAGGTCAGTGCCAGCGTACGGGCCAGGAGTAGGCAACGGCGTAGGATAAAGTGTATGGCTGGTGGTGGATTTGCGTTCCGGGCTAGGGTTAGGGTTAGGGAACGGCGAGGCTTAGGGCACAGGTGAGGGTACGGAAACGTGGTAGGGTCAGGCTACGTGCTGACGCACGGTTCAGTGCCAGAGTACGGGCCAGGAATAGGGTACGGCGTAAGGTAAGGTGTAGGGCTGTTGGTGGGTTTCCGTTCTGGCCTAGGTTTAGGGTTAGGGAACGGCAAGGCTTAGGGCACAGGTGAGGGTACGGAAACGTGGGAGGGTCAGGCTACGTGCTGACTCACGTGTCAGTGCCAGCATACGGGTCAGGAGGAGGGTACGGCATAAGGTAAGGTGTAGGGCTGGTGGTGGGTTTCTATTCCGGGCTAGGGTTAGGGTTAGGGAACGGCAAGGCTTAGGGCACAGGTCAGGGTACGGAAACGCGGGAGGGTAAGGCTACGTGCTGATGAACGGGTCAGTGCCAGAGTACAGGCCAGGAGTAGGCAACGGCGTAGGGTAAGGTGTAGGGCTGTTGGTTGGTTTCCGTTCCAGGCTAGGGTTAGGGTTAGGGAACGGCAAGGCTTAGGGCACAGGTGAGGGTACGGAAACGTGGGAGGGTCGGGCTACGTGCTGACGCACGGGTCAGTGCCAGCGTACGGGCCAGGAGTAGGCAACGGCGTAGGATAAAGTGTAGGGCTGGTGGTGGATTTGCGTTCCAGGCTAGGGTTAGGGTTAGGGAACGGCAAGGCTTAGGGCACAGGTGAGGGTACGGAAACGTGGGAGGGTCAGGCTACGTGCTGACGCACAGTTCAGTGCCAGCGTACAGGTCAGGAGTAGGGTACGGCGTAAGGTAAGGTGTAGGGCTGGTGGTGGGTTTCTATTCCGGGCTAGGGTTAGGGTTAGGGAACGGCAAGGCTTAGGGTACAGGTGAGGGTACGGAAACGTGGGAGGGTCAGGCTACGTGCTGACGCACGGTTCAGTGCCAGCGTACGGGTCAGGAGTAGGGTATGGCGTAAGGTAAGGTGTAGGGCTGGTGGTGGGTTTCTATTCCGGGCTAGGGTTAGGGTTAGGGAACGGCAAGGCTTAGGGCACAGGTGAGGGTACAGAAACGTGGGAGGGTCGGGCTACGTGCTGACGCACGGGTCAGTGCCAGCGTACGGGCCAGGAGTAGGCAACGGCGTAGGATAAAGTGTAGGCTGGTGGTGGATTTGCGTTCAGGGCTAGGGTTAGGGTTAGGGAATGGCAAGGCTTAGGGCACAGGAGAGGGTACGGAAACGCCAGAGTGTAAGGCTACGTGCTGATGCACGGGGCAGTTCCAGAGTACAGGCCAGGAGTAGGCAACGGCGTAGGGTAAGGTGTAGGGCTGGTGGTGGGTTTCCATTCCGGGCTAGGGTTAGGGTTAGGGAACGGCAAGGCTTAGGGCACAGGTGAGGGTACGGAAACGTGGGAGGGTCAGGCTACGTGCTGACGCACGGGTCAGTGCCAGCGTACGGGCCAGGTGTAGGCCACGGCGTAAGGTAAGGTGTAGGGCTGGTGGTTGTTTTCCGTTCCAGGCTAGGGTTAGGGTTAGGGAACGGCAAGGCTTAGGGCACAGGTGAGGGTACGGAAACGTGGGAGGGTCGGGCTACGTGCTGACGCACTGGTCAGTGCCACCGTACGGGCCAGGAGTAGGCAACGGCGTAGGATATAGTGTAGGGCTGGTGGTGGATTTGCGTTCCAGGCTAGGGTTAGGGTTAGGGAACGGCAAGGCTTAGGGCAAAGGAGAGGGTACGGAAACGTGGGAGGGTCGGGCCCCGTGCCGACGCACGGGTTAGTGCCAGCATACGGGCCAGGAGTAGGCAATGGCGTAGGATAAAGTGTAGGGCTAGTGGTGGGTTTCCATTCCGGGCTAGGGTTAGGGTTAGGGAACGGCAACGCTTAGGGCACAGGTGAGGGTACGGAAACGTGGGAGGGTCAGGCTACGTGCTGACGCACGGGTCAGTGCCAGCATACGGGCCAGGAGTAGGCAACGGCTTAAGGTAAGGTGTAGGGCTGGTGGTGGGTTTCTATTCCGGGCTAGGGTTAGGGTTAGGGAACGGCAAGGCTTAGGGCACAGGTGAGGGTACAGAAACGTGGGAGGGTCGGGCTACGTGCTGACGCACGGGTCAGTGCCAGCGTACGGGCCAGGAGTAGGCAACGGCTTAAGGTAAGGTGTAGGGCTGGTGGTGGGTTTCTATTCCGGGCTAGGGTTAGGGTTAGGGAACGGCAAGGCTTAGGGCACAGGTGAGGGTACAGAAACGTGGGAGGGTCGGGCTACGTGCTGACGCACGGGTCAGTGCCAGCGTACGGGCCAGGAGTAGGCAACGGCGTAGGATAAAGTGTAGGGCTGGTGGTGGATTTGCATTCGGGGCTAGGGCTAGGGTTAGGGAACGGGAAGGCTTAGGGCACAGGTGAGGGTACGGAAACGTGGGAGGGTCAGGCTACGTGCTGACGCACAGGTCAGTGCCAGCGTACAGGTCAGGAGTATGGTACGGCGTAAGGTAACGTGTAGGGCTGGTGGTGGGTTTCTATTCCGGGCTAGGGTTAGGGTTAGGGAACGGCAAGGCTTAGGGCACAGGTGAGGGCACGGAAACGTGGGAGGGTCAGCCTACGTGCTGACGCATGGGTCAGTGCCAGCGTACGGGTCAGGAGTAGGGTATGGCGTAAGGTAAGGTGTAGGGCTGGTGGTGGGTTTCTATTCCGGGCTACGGTTACGGTTAGGGAACGGCAAGGCTTAGGGCACAGGTGAGGGTACAGAAACGTGGGAGGGTCGGGCTACGTGCTGACGCACGGGTCAGTGCCAGCGTACGGGCCAGGAGTAGGCAACGGCGTAGGATAAAGTGTAGGGCTGGTGGTGGATTTGCGTTCCAGGCTAGGGTTAGGGTTAGGGAACGGCACGGCTTAGAGCACAGGTGAGGGTACGGAAACGTGGGAGGGTCAGGCTACGTGCTGACGCACGGGTCAGTGCCAGCGTACGGGCCAGGAGTAGGCAACGGCGTAAGGTAAGGTGTAGGGCTGGTGGTTGGTTTCCGTTCCAGGCCACGGTTAGGGTTAGGGAACGGCAAGACTTAGGGCACTGGTGATGGTACGGAAACGTGGGAGGGTCGGGCTACGTGCTGACGCCCGTGTCAGTGCCAGCGTACGGGCCAGGAGTAGGCAACGGCGTAGGATAAAGTGTAGGGCTGGTGGTGGATTTGCGTTCCGGGCTAGGGTTAGGGTTAGGGTACGGCAAGGCTTAGGGCACAGGTGAGGGTACGGAAACGTGGGAGGGTCAGGCTACGTGCTGACGCACAGGTCAGTGCCAGCGTACGGGTCAGGAGTAGGGTACGGCGTAAGGAAAGGTGTAGGGCTGGTGGTGGGGTTCTATTCCGGGTTAGGGTTAGGGTTAGGGAACGGCAAGGCTTAGGGCACAGGTGAGGGTACGGAAACGTGGGAGGGGCAGGCTACGTGCTGACGCACGTTTCAGTGCCAGCGTATGGGCCAGGAATAGGGTACGGCGTAAGGTAAGGTGTAGGGCTGGTGGTGGGTTTCTATTCCGGGCTAGGGTTAGGGTTAGGGAACGGCAAGGCTTAGGGCAGAGCTGAGGGTACGGAAACGTGGGAGGGTCGGGCTACGTGCTGACGCACGGGTCAGTGCCAGCGTACGGGCCAGGAGTAGGCAACGGCGTAGGATAAAGTGTAGGCTGGTGGTGGATTTGCGTTCTGGGCTAGGGTTATGGTTAGGGAACGGCAAGGCTTAGGGCACAGGAGAGGGTACGGAAACGCCAGAGTGTAAGGCGACGTGCTGATGCACGGGGCAGTGCCAGAGTACAGGCCAGGAGTAGGCAACGGCGTAGGGTAAGGTGTAGGGCTGGTGGTGGGTTTCCATTCCGGGCTAGGGTTAGGGTTAGGGAACGGCAAGGCTTAGGGCACAGGTGAGGGTACGGAAACGTGGGAGGGTCAGGCTACGTGCTGACGCACGGGTCAGTGCCAGCGTACTGGCCAGGAGTAGGCAACGGCGTAGGATAAAGTGTAGGGCTGGTGGTGGATTTGCGTTCCGGGCTAGGGTTAGGGTTAGGGAACGGCAAGGCTTAGGGCACAGGTGAGGGTACGGAAGCGTGGGAGGGTCAGGCTACGTGCAGACGAACGGGTCAGTGCAAGCGTACGGGTCAGGAGTAGGGTACGGCGTAAGGTAAGGTGTAGGGCTGGTGGTGGGTTTCTATTCCGGGCTAGGGTTAGGGTTAGGGAACGGCAAGGCTTAGGGCACAAGTGAGGGTACGGAAACGTGGGAGGGTCAGGCTACGTGCTGACGCATGGTTCAGTGCCAGCGTACGGGCCAGGAATAGGGTACGGCGTAAGGTAAGGTGTAGGGCTGGTGGTGGGTTTCCATTCCGGGCTAGGGTTAGGGTTAGGGAACGGCAAGGCTTAGGGCACAGCTGAGGGCACGGAAACGTGGGAGGGTCAGGCTCCGTGCTGACGCACGGGTCAGTGCCAGCGTACGGGCCAGGAGTAGGCAACGGCATAAGGTAAGGTGTAGGGCTGGTGGTTGGTTTCCGTTCCAGGCTAGGGTTAGAGTTAGGGAACGGCAAGGCTTAGGGCACAGGTGAGGGTATGGAAACGTGGGAGGGTCGGGCTCCGTGCTGACGCACGGGTCAGTGCCAGCGTACTGGCCAGGAGTAGGCAACGGCGTAGGATAAAGTGTAGGGCTGGTGGTGGATTTGCGTTCCGGGCTAGGGTTAGGGTTAGGGAACGGCAAGGCTTAGGGCACAGGTGAGGGTACGGAAACGTGGGAGGGTCAGGCTACGTGCTGACGCACGGGTCAGTGCCAGCGTACGGGTCAGGAGTAGGGTACGGCATAAGTTAAGGTGTAGGGCTGGTGGTGGGTTTCTATTCCGGGCTAGGGTTAGGGTTAGGGAACGGCAAGGCTTAGGGCACAGGTCAGGGTACGGAAACGCGGGAGGGTAAGTCTACGTGCTGACGCACGGGTCAGTGCCAGAGTACAGGCCAGGAATAGGCAACGGCGTATGGTAAGGTGTAGGGCTGGTGGTTGGTTTCCGTTCCAGGCTAGGGTTAGGGTTAGGGAACGGCAAGGCTTAGGGCACAAGTGAGGGTACAGAAACGTGGGAGGGTCGGGCTACGTGCTGAAGCACGGGTCAGTGCCAGCATACGGGCCAGGAGTAGGCAACGGCGTAGGATAAAGTGTAGGGCTGGTGGTGGATTTGCATTCGGGGCTAGGGCTAGGGTCAGGGAACGGCAAGGCTTAGGGCACAGGTGAGGGTACAGAAACGTGGGAGGGTCAGGCTACGTGCTCACGCACAGGTCAGTGCCAGCGTACAGGTCAGGAGTATGGTACGGCGTAAGGTAACGTGTAGGCCTGGTGGTGGGTTTCTATTCCGGGCTAGGGTTAGGGTTAGGGAACGGCAAGGCTTAGGGCACAGGTGAGGGTACAGAAACGTGGGAGGGTCGGGCTACGTGCTGACGCACAGGTCAGTGCCAGCGTACGGGCCAGGAGTAGGCAACGGCGTAGGATAAAGTGTATAGCTGGTGGTGGATTTGCGTTCCGGGCTAGGGTTAGGGTTAGGGAACGGCAAGGCTTAGGGCACAGGTGAAAGTACGGAAACGTGGTAGGGTCAGGCTACGTGCTGACGCACAGTTCAGTGCCAGAGTACGGGCCAGGAATAGGGTACGGCGTAAGGTAAGGTGTAGGGCTGTTGGTGGGTTTCCGTTCTGGCCTAGGTTTAGGGTTAGGGAACGGCAAGGCTTAGGGCATAGGTGAGGGTACGGAAACGTGGGAGGGTCAGGCTACGTGCTGACGCACGGGTCAGTGCCAACGTACGGGCCAGGAGTAGGGTACGGCGTAAGGTAAGGTGTAGGGCTTGTGGTTGATTTCCGTTCCAGGCTAGGGTTAGGGTTAGGGAACGGCAAGGCTTAGGGCAAAGGAGAGGGTACGGAAACGTGGGAGGGTCGGGCCCCATGCCGACGCACGGGTTAGTGCCAGCATACGGGCCAGGAGTAGGCAATGGCGTAGGATAAAGTGTAGGGCTGGTGGTGGGTTTCCATTCCGGGCTAGGGTTAGGGTTAGGGAACGGCAACGCTTAGGGCACAGGTGAGGGTACGGAAACGTGGGAGGGTCAGGCTACGTGCTGACGCACGGGTCAGTGCCAGCGTACGGGCCAGGAGTAGGCAACGGCTTAAGGTAAGGTGTAGGGCTGGTGGTGGGTTTCTATTCCGGGCTAGGGTTAGGGTTAGGGAACGGCAAGGCTTAGGGCACAGGTGAGGGTACAGAAATGTGGGAGGGTCGGGCTACGTGCTGACGCACGGGTCAGTGCCAGCTTCCGGCCAGGAGTAGGCAACGGCTTAAGGTAAGGTGTAGGGCTGGTGGTGGGTTTCTATTCCGGGCTAGGGTTAGGGTTATGGAACGGCAAGGCTTAGGGCACAGGTGAGGGTACAGAAACGTGGGAGGGTCGGGCTACGTGCTGACGCACGGGTGAGTGCCAGCGTACGGGCCAGGAGTAGGCAACGGCGTAGGATAAAGTGTAGGGCTGGTGGTGGATTTGCATTCGGGGCTAGGGCTAGGGTCAGGGAACGGCAAGGCTTAGGGCACAGGTGAGGGTACGGAAACGTGGGAGCGTCAGTCTACGTGCTGACGCACAGGTCAGTGCCAGCGTACAGGTCAGGAGTATGGTACGGCGTAAGGTAACGTGTAGGGCTGGTGGTGGGTTTCTATTCCGGGCTAGGGTTAGGGTTAGGGAACGGCAAGGCTTAGGGCACAGGTGAGGGCACGGAAACGTGGGAGGGTCAGTCTACGTGCTGACGCACGGGTCAGTGCCAGCGTACGGGTCAGGAGTAGGGTATGGCGTAAGGTAAGGTGTAGGGCTGGTGGTGGGTTTCTATTCCGGGCTAGGGTTAGGGTTAGGGAACGGCAAGGCTTAGGGCACAGGTGAGGGTACAGAAACGTGGGAGGTTCGGGCTACGTGCTGACGCACGGGTCAGTGCCAGCGTACGGGCCAGGAGTAGGCAACGGCTTAAGGTAAGGTGTAGGGCTGGTGGTGGGTTTCTATTCCGGGCTAGGGTTAGGGTTAGGGAACGGCAAGGCTTAGGGCACAGGTGAGGGTACAGAAACGTGGGAGGGTCGGGCTACGTGATGACGCACGGGTCAGTGCCAGCGTACGGGCCTGGAGTAGGCAACAGCGTAGGATAAAGTGTAGGGCTGGTGGTGGATTTGCGTTCGGGGTTAGGGTTAGGGTTAGGGAACGGCAAGGCTTAGGGCACAGGTGATGGTACGGAAACGTGGGAGGGTCAGGCTACGTGCTGACGCACAGGTCAGTGCCAGCGTACAGGTCAGGAGTAGGGTACGGCGTAAGGTAAGGTGTAGGTCTGGTGGTGGGTTTCTATTCCGGGCTAGGGTTAGGGTTAGGGAACGGCAAGGCTTAGGGCACAGGTGAGGGTACGGAAACGTGGGAGGGTCAGGCTACATGCTGACGCACGGGTCAGTGCCAGCGTACGGGTCAGGAGTAGGGTATGGCGTAAGGTAAGGTGTAGGGCTGGTGGTGGGTTTCTATTCCGGGCTAGGGTTAGGGTTAGGGAACGGCAAGGCTTAGGGCACAGGTGAGGGTACGGAAACGTGGGAGGGTCGGGCTACGTGCTGACGCACGGGTCAGTGCCAGTGTACGGCCCAGGAGTAGGCAACGGCGTAGGATAAAGTGTAGGCTGGTGGTGGATTTGCGTTCTGGGCTAGGGTTAGTGTTAGGGAACGGCAAGGCTTAGGGCACAGGAGAGGGTACGGAAACGCCAGAGTGTAAGGCTACGTGCTGATGCATGGGGCAGTGCCAGAGTACAGGCCAGGAGTAGGCAACGGCGTAGGGTAAGGTTTAGGGCTGGTGGTGGGTTTCCATTCCGGGCTAGGGTTAGGGTTAGGGAACGGCAAGTCTTAGGGCACAGGTGAGGGTACGGAAACGTGGGAGGGTCAGGCTACGTGCTGACGCACGGGTCAGTGCCAGTGTACGGGCCAGGTGTAGGCAACGGCGTAAGGTAAGGTGTAGGGCTGGTGGTTGTTTTCCGTTCCAGGCTAGGGTTAGGGTTAGGGAACGGCAAGGCTTAGGGCACAGGTGAGGGTACGGAAACGTGGGAGGGTCAGGCTACGTGCTGACGCACGGTTCAGTGCCAGAGTACGGGCCAGGAATAGGGTACGGCGTAAGGTAAGGTGTAGGGCTGGTGGTGGATTTGCGTTCCTGGCTAGGGTTAGGGTTAGGGAACGGCAAGGCTTAGGGCACAGGTGAGGGTACGGAAGCGTGGGAGGGTCAGGCTACGTGCAGACGAACGGGTCAGTGCCAGCGTACGGGTCAGGAGTAGGGTACGGCGTAAGGTAAGGTGTAGGGCTGGTGGTGGGTTTCTATTCCGGGCTAGGGTTAGGGTTAGGGAACGGCAAGGCTTAGGGCACAAGTGAGGGTACGGAAACGTGGGAGGGTCAGGCTACGTGCTGACGCACGGTTCAGTGCCAGCATACGGGCCAGGAATAGGGTACGGCGTAAGGTAAGGTGTAGGGCTGGTGGTGGGTTTCCATTCCGGGCTAGGGTTAGGGTTAGGGAACGGCAAGGCTTAGGGCACAGCTGAGGGCACGGAAACGTGGGAGGGTCAGGCTACGTGCTGACGCACGGGTCAGTGCCAGCGTACGGGCCAGGAGTAGGCAACGGCGTAAGGTAAGGTGTAGGGCTGGTGGTTGGTTTCCGTTCCAGGCTAGGGTTAGAGTTATGGAGCGGCAAGGCTTAGGGCACAGGTGAGGGTACGGAAACGTGGGAGGGTCGGGCTCCGTGCTGACGCACGGGTCAGGGCCAGCGTACTGGCCAGGAGTAGGCAACGGCGTAGGATAAAGTGTAGGGCTGGTGGTGGACTTGCGTTCAGGGCTAGGGTTAGGGTTAGGGAACGGCAAGGCTTAGGGCACAGGTGAGGGTACGGAAACGTGGGAGGGTCAGGCTACGTGCTGACTCACGGGTCAGTGCCAGCATACGGGTCAGGAGTAGGGTACGGCATAAGGTAAGGTCTAGGGCTGGTGGTGGGTTTCTATTCCGGTCTAGGGTTAGGGTTAGGGAACGGCAAGGCTTAGGGCACATGTCAGGGTACGGAAACGCGGGAGGGTAAGGCTACGTGCTGATGAACGGGTCAGTGCCAGAGTACAGGCCAGGAGTAGGAAACGGCGTAGGGTAAGGTGTAGGGCTGGTGGTTGGTTTCCATTCCAGGCTAGGGTTAGGGTTAGGGAACGGCAAGGCTTAGGGCACAGTTGAGGGTACGGAAACGTGGGAGGGTCGGGCTACGTGCTGACGCACGGGTCAGTGCCACCGTACGGGCCAGGAGTAGGCAACGGCGTAGGATAAAGTGTAGGGCTGGTGGTGGATTTGCGTTCCCGGCTAGGGTTAGGGTTAGGGAACGGCAAGGCTTAGGGCACAGGTGAGGGTAAGGAAACGTGGGAGGGTCAGGCTACGTTCTGACGCACGGTTCAGTGCCAGAGTACGGGCCAGGAATAGGGTACGGCGTAAGGTAAGGTGTAGGGCTGGTGGTGGGTTTCCGTTCTGGCCTAGGGTTAGGGTTAGGGAACGGCAAGGCTTAGGGCACAGGTGAGGGTACGGAAACGTGGGAGGGTCAGGCTACGTGCTGACGCACGGGTCAGTGCCAACGTACGGGCCAGGAGTATGGTACGGCGTAAGGTAAGGTGTAGGGCTTGTGGTTGATTTCCGTTCCAGGCTAGGGTTAGGGTTAGGGAATGGCAAGGCTTAGGGCAAAGGAGAGGGTACGGAAACGTGGGAGGGTCGGGCCCCGTGCCGACGCACGGGTTAGTGCCAGCATACGGGCCAGGAGTAGGCAACGGCGTAGGATAAAGTGTAGGGCTGGTGGTGGGTTTCCATTCCGGGCTAGGGTTAGGGTTAGGGAACGGCAACGCTTAGGGCACAGGTGAGGGTACGGAAACGTGGGAGGGTCAGGCTACGTGCTGACGCACGGGTCAGTGCCAGCGTACGGGCCAGGAGTAGGCAACGGCTTAAGGTAAGGTGTAGGGCTGGTGGTGGGTTTCTATTCCGGGCTAGGGTTAGGGTTAGGGAACGGCAAGGCTTAGGGCACAGGTGAGGGTACAGAAACGTGGGAGGGTCGGGCTACGTGCTGACGCACGGGTCAGTGCCAGCGTACGGGCCAGGAGTAGGCAACGGCGTAGGATAAAGTGTATGGCTGGTGGTGGATTTGCGTTCCGGGCTAGGGTTAGGGTTAGGGAACGGCAAGGCTTTGGGCACAGGTGAGGGTACGGAAACGTGGGAGGGTCAGGCTACGTGCTGACGCACAGGTCAGTGCCAGCGTACAGGTCAGGAGTAGGGTACGGCGTAAGGAAAAGTGTAGGGCTGGTGGTGGGTTTCTATTCCGGGCTAGGGTTAGGGTTAGGGAACGGCAAGGCTTAGGGCACAGGTGAGAGTACGGAAACGTGGGAGGGTCAGGCTACGTGCTGACACACGTGTCAGTGCCAGCGTACGGGCCAGGAGTAGGCAACGGCGTAGGATAAAGTGTAGGGCTGGTGTTGGATTTGCGTTCGGGGCTAGGGTTAGGGTTAGGGAACGGCAAGGCTTAGGGCACAGGTGAGGGTACGGAAACGTGGGAGGGTCAGGCTACGTGCTGACGCACGGGTCAGTGCCAGCGTACGGGCCAGGAGTAGGCAACGGCTTAAGGTAAGGTGTAGGGCTGGTGGTGGGTTTCTATTCCGGGCTAGGGTTAGGGTTAGGGAACGGCAAGGCTTAGGGCACAGGTGAGGGTACAGAAACGTGGGAGGGTCGGGCTACGTGCTGACGCACGGGTCAGTGCCAGCATACGGGCCAGGAGTAGGCAACGGCGTAGGATAAAGTGTAGGGCTGGTGGTGGGATTCCATTCCGGGCTAGGGTTAGGGTTAGGGAACGGCAACGCTTAGGGCACAGGTGAGGGTACGGAAACGTGGGAGGGTCAGGCTACGTGCTGACGCACGGGTCAGTGCCAGCGTACGGGCCAGGATTAGGCAACGGCTTAAGGTAAGGTGTAGGGCTGGTGGTGGGTTTCTATTCCGGGCTAGGGTTAGGGTTAGGGAACGGCAAGGCTTAGGGCACAGGTGAGGGTACAGAAACGTGGGAGGGTCGGGCTACGTGCTGACGCACGGGTCAGTGCCAGCGTATGGGCCAGGAGTAGGCAACGGCTTAAGGTAAGGTGTAGGGCTGGTGGTGGTTTTCTATTCCGGGCTAGGGTTAGGGTTAGGGAACGGCAAGGCTTAGGGCACAGGTGAGGGTACAGAAACGTGGGAGAGTCGGGCTACGTGCTGATGCACGGGTCAGTGCCAGCGTACGGGCCAGGAGTAGGCAACGGCGTAGGATAAAGTGTAGGGCTGGTGGTGGATTTGCGTTCGGGGCTAGGGTTAGGGTTAGGGAACGGCAAGGCTTAGGGCACAGGTGAGGGTACGGAAACGTGGGAGGGTCAGGCTACGTGCTGACGCACAGGTCAGTGCCAGCGTACAGGTCAGGAGTAGGGTACGGCGTAAGGTAAGGTGTAGGGCTGGTGGTGGGTTTCTATTCCGGGCTAGGGATAGGGTTAGGGAACGGCAAGGCTTAGGGCACAGGTGAGGGTACGGAAACGTGGGAGGGTTAGGCTACGTGCTGACGCACGGGTCAGTGCCAGCGTACGGGTCAGGAGTAGGGTATGGCGTAAGGTAAGGTGTAGGGCTGGTGGTGGGTTTCTATTTCGGGCTAGGGTTAGGGTTAGGGAACGGCAAGGCTTAGGGCACAGGTGAGGGTACGGAAAAGTGGGAGGGTCGGGCTACGTGCTGACGCACGGGTCAGTGCCAGCGTACGGGCCAGGAGTAGGCAACGGCGTAGGATAAAGTGTAGGCTGGTGGTGGATTTGCGTTCTGGGCTAGGGTTAGGGTTAGGGAACGGCAAGGCTTAGGGCACAGGAGAGGGTACGGAAACGCCAGAGTGTAAGGCTACGTGCTGATGCACGGGGCAGTGCCAGAGTACAGGCCAGGAGTAGGCAACGGCGTAGGGTAAGGTGTAGGGCTGGTGGTGGGTTTCCAATCCAGGCTAGGGTTAGGGTTAGGGAACGCAAGGCTTAGGGCACAGGTGAGGGTACGGAAACGTGGGAGGGTCAGGCTACGTGCTGACGCACGGGTCAGTGCCAGCGTACGGGCCAGGTGTAGGCAACGGCGTAAGGTAAGGTGTAGGGCTGGTGGTTGTTTTCCATTCCAGGCTAGGGTTAGGGTTAGGGAACGGCAAGGCTTAGGGCACAGGTCAGGGTACGGAAACGCGGGAGGGTAAGGCTACGTGCTGATGAACGGGTCAGTGCCAGAGTACAGGACAGGAGTAGGCAACGGCGTAGGGTAAGGTGTAGGGCTGGTGGTTGGTTTCCGTTCCAGGCTAGGGTTAGGGTTAGGGAACGGCAAGGCTTAGGGCACAGGTGAGGGTACGGAAACGTGGGAGGGTCGGGCTACGTGCTGACGCACGGGTCAGTGCCAGCGTACGGGCCAGGAGTAGGCAACGGCGTAGGATAAAGTGTAGGGCTGGTGGTGGATTTGCGTTCCAGGCTAGGGTTAGGGTTAGGGAACGGCAAGGCTTAGGGCACAGGTGAGGGTACGGAAACGTGGGAGGGTCAGGCTACGTGCTGACGCACGGGTCAGTGCCAGCGTACAGGTCAGGAGTAGGGTATGGCGTAAGGTAAGGTGTAGGGCTGGGGGTGGGTTTCTATTCCGGGCTAGGGTTAGGGTTAGGGAACGGCAAGGCTTAGGGCACAGGTGAGGGTACGGAAACTTGGGAGGGTCGGGCTACGTGCTGACGCACGGGTCAGTGCCAGCGTACGGCCCAGGAGTAGGCAACGGCGTAGGATAAAGTGTAGGCTGGTGGTGGATTTGCGTTCTGGGCTAGGGTTAGGGTTAGGGAACGGCAAGGCTTAGGGCACAGCTGAGGGCACGGAAACGTGGGAGGGTCAGGCTACGTGCTGACGCACGGGTCAGTGCCAGCATACGGGCCAGGTGTAGGCAACAGCGTAAGGTAAGGTGTAGGGCTGGTGGTTGTTTTCCGTTCCAGGCTAGGGTTAGGGTTAGGGAACGGCAAGGCTTAGGGCACAGGTGAGGGTACGGAAACGTGGGAGGGTAGGGCTACGTGCTGACGCACGGGTCAGTGCCAGCGTACTGGCCAGGAGTAGGCAACGGCGTAGGATAAAGTGTAGGGCTGGTGGTGGATTTGCGTTCCGGGCTAGGGTTAGGGTTAGGGAACGGCAAGGCTTAGGGCACAGGTGAGGGTACGGAAGCGTGGGAGGGTCAGGCTACGTGCAGACGAACGTGTCAGTGCCAGCGTACGGGTCAGGAGTAGGGTACGGCGTAAGGTAAGGTGTAGGGCTGGTGGTGGGTTTCTCTTCCGGGCTAGGGTTAGGGTTAGGGAACGGCAAGGCTTAGGGCACAAGTGAGGGTACGGAAACGTGGGAGGGTCAGGCTACGTGCTGACGCACGGTTCAGTGCCAGCGTACGGGCCAGGAATAGGGTACGGCGTAAGGTAAGGTGTAGGGCTGGTGGTGGGTTTCCATTCCGGGCTAGGGTTAGGGTTAGGGTACGGCAAGGCTTAGGGCACAGCTGAGGGCACGGAAACGTGGGAGGGTCAGGCTACGTGCTGACGCACGGGTCAGTGCCAGCGTACGGGCCAGGAGTAGGCAACGGCGTAAGGTAAGGTGTAGGGCTGGTGGTTGGTTTCCGTTCCAGGCTAGGGTTAGAGTTATGGAACGGCAAGGCTTAGGGCACAGGTGAGGGTACGGAAACGTGGGAGGGTCGGGCTCCGTGCTAACGCACGGGTCAGTGCCAGCGTACTGGCCAGGAGTAGGCAACAGCGTAGGATAAAGTGTAGGGCTGGTGGTGGATTTGCGTTCTGGGCTAGGGTTAGGGTTAGGGAACGGCAAGGCTTAGGGCACAGGTGAGGGTACGGAAACGTGGGAGGGTCAGGCTACGTGCTGACTCACGGGTCAGTGCCAGCATAAGGGTCAGGAGTAGGGTACGGCATAAGGTAAGGTGTAGGGCTGGTGGTGGGTTTCTATTCCGGGCTAGGGTTAGGGTTAGGGAACGGCAAGGCTTAGGGCACAGGTCAGGGTACGGAAACGCGGGAGGGTAAGGCTACGTGCTGACGCACGGGTCAGTGCCAGAGTACAGGCCAGGAATAGGCAACGGCGTAGGGTAAGGTGTAGGGCTGGTGGTTGGTTTCCGTTCCAGGCTAGGGTTAGGGTTAGGGAACGGCAAGGCTTAGGGCACAAGTGAGGGTACAGAAACGTGGGAGGGTCGGGCTACGTGCTGAAGCACGGGTCAGTGCCAGCATACGGGCCAGGAGTAGGCAATGGCGTAGGATAAAGTGTAGGGCTGGTGGTGGATTTGCGTTCCAGGCTAGGGTTAGGGTTAGGGAACGGCAAGGCTTAGGGCACAGGTGAGGGTACGGAAACGTGGGAGGGTCAGGCTACGTGCTGACGCACGGTTCAGTGCCAGAGTACGGGCCAGGAATAGGGTACGGCGTAAGGTAAGGTGTAGGGCTGGTGGTGGGTTACCGTTCTGGCCTAGGGTTAGGGTTAGGGAACGGCAAGGCTTAGGGCACAGGTGAGGGTACGGAAACGTGGGAGGGTCAGGCTACGTGCTGACGCACGGGTCAGTGCCAACGTACGGGCCAGGAGTAGGGTACGGCGTAAGGTAAGGTGTAGGGCTTGTGGTTGATTTCCGTTCCAGGCTAGGGTTAGGGTTAGGGAACGGCAAGGCTTAGGGCAAAGGAGAGGGTACGGAAACGTGGGAGGGTCGGGCCCCGTGCCGACGCACGGGTTAGTGCCAGCATATGGGCCAGGAGTAGGCAATGGCGTAGGATAAAGTGTAGTGCTGGTGGTGGGTTTCCATTCCGGGCTAGGGTTAGGGTTAGGGAACGGCAACGCTTAGGGCACAGGTGAGGGTACGGAAACGTGGGAGGGTCAGGCTACGTGCTGACGCACGGGTCAGTGCCAGCGTACGGGCCAGGAGTAGGCAACGGCTTAAGGTAAGGTGTAGGGCTGGTGGTGGGTTTCTATTCCGGGCTAGGGTTAGGGTTAGGGAACGGCAAGGCTTAGGGCACAGGTGAGGGTACAGAAACGTGGGAGGGTCGGGCTACGTGCTGACGCACGGGTCAGTGCCAGCGTACGGGCCAGGAGTAGGCAACGGCGTAGGATAAAGTGTATGGCTGGTGGTGGATTTGCGTTCCGGGCTAGGGTTAAGGTTAGGGAACGGCAAGGCTTAGGGCACAGGTGAGGGTACGGAAACGTGGGAGGGTCAGGCTACGTGCTGACGCACAGGTCAGTGCCAGCGTACAGGTCAGGAGTAGGGTACGGCGTAAGGAAAAGTGTAGGGCTGGTGGTGGGTTTCTATTCCGGGCTAGGGTTAGGGTTAGGGAACGGCAAGGCTTAGGGCACAGGTGAGGGTACGGAAACGTGGGAGGGTCAGGCTACGTGCTGACACACGTGTCAGTGCCAGCGTACGGGCCAGGAGTAGGCAACGGCGTAGGATAAAGTGCAGGGCTGGTGGTGGATTTGCGTTCGGGGCTAGGGTTAGGGTTAGGGAACGGCAAGGCTTAGGGTACAGGTGAGGGTACGGAAACGTGGGAGGGTCAGGCTACGTGCTGACGCACGGGTCAGTGCCAGCGTACGGGCCAGGAGTAGGCAACGGCTTAAGGTAAGGTGTAGGGCTGCTGGTGGGTTTCTATTCCGGGCTAGGGTTAGGGTTAGGGAACGGCAAGGCTTAGGGCACAAGTGAGGGTACAGAAACGTGGGAGGGTCGGGCTACGTGCTGACGCACGGGTCAGTGCCAGCATACGGGCCAGGAGTAGGCAACGGCGTAGGATAAAGTGTAGGGCTGGTGGTGGGTTTCCATTCCGGGCTAGGGTTAGGGTTAGGGAACGGCAACGCTTAGGGCACAGGTGAGGGTACGGAAACGTGGGAGGGTCAGGCTACGTGCTGACGCACGGGTCAGTGCCAGCGTTCGGGCCAGGAGTAGGCAACGGCTTAAGGTAAGGTGTAGGGCTGGTGGTGGGTTTCTATTCCGGGCTAGGGTTAGGGTTAGGGAACGGCAAGGCTTAGGGCACAGGTGAAGGTACAGAAACGTGGGAGGGTCGGGCTACGTGCTGACGCACGGGTCAGTGCCAGCGTACGGGCCAGGAGTAGGCAACGGCTTAAGGTAAGGTGTAGGGCTGGTGGTGGGTTTCTATTCCGGGCTAGGGTTAGGGTTAGGGAACGGCAAGGCTTAGGGCACAGGTGAGGGTACAGAAACGTGGGAGGGTCGGGCTACGTGCTGACGCACGGGTCAGTGCCAGCGTACGGGCCAGGAGTAGGCAACGGTGTAGGATAAAGTGTAGGGCTGGTGGTGGATTTGCGTTCGGGGCTAGGGTTAGGGTTAGGGAACGGCAAGGCTTAGGGCACAGGTGAGGGTACGGAAACGTGGGAGGGTCAGGCTACGTGCTGACGCACAGGTCAGTGCCAGCGTACAGGTCAGGAGTAGGGTACGGCGTAAGGTAAGGTGTAGGGCTGGTGGTGGGTTTCTATTCCAGGCTAGGGTTAGGGTTAGGGAACGGCAAGGCTTAGGGCACAGGTGAGGGTACGGAAACGTGGGAGGGTTAGGCTACTTGCTGACGCACGGGTCAGTGCCAGCGTACGGGTCAGGAGTAGGGTATGGCGTAAGGTAAGGTGTAGGGCTGGTGGTGGGTTTCTATTCCGGGCTAGGGTTAGGGTTAGGGAACGGCAAGGCTTAGGGCACAGGTGAGGGTACGGAAACGTGGGAGGGTCGGGCTACGTGCTGACGCACGGGTCAGTGCCAGCGTACGGGCCAGGAGTAGGCAACGGCGTAGGATAAAGTGTAGGCTGGTGGTGGATTTGCATTCTGGGCTAGGGTTAGGGTTAGGGAACGGCAAGGCTTAGGGCACAGGAGAGGGTACGGAAACGTGGGAGGGTCAGGCTACGTGCTGACTCACGGGTCAGTGCCAGCATAAGGGTCAGGAGTAGGGTACGGCATAAGGTAAGGTGTAGGGCTGGTGGTGGGTTTCTATTCCGGGCTAGGGTTAGGGTTAGGGAACGGCAAGGCTTAGGGCACAGGTCAGGGTACGGAAACGCGGGAGGGTAAGGCTACGTGCTGACGCACGGGTCAGTGCCAGAGTACAGGCCAGGAATAGGCAACGGCGTAGGGTAAGGTGTAGGGCTGGTGGTTGGTTTCCGTTCCAGGCTAGGGTTAGGGTTAGGGAACGGCAAGGCTTAGGGCACAAGTGAGGGTACAGAAACGTGGGAGGGTCGGGCTACGTGCTGAAGCACGGGTCAGTGCCAGCATACGGGCCAGGAGTAGGCAATGGCGTAGGATAAAGTGTAGGGCTGGTGGTGGATTTGCGTTCCAGGCTAGGGTTAGGGTTAGGGAACGGCAAGGCTTAGGGCACAGGTGAGGGTACGGAAACGTGGGAGGGTCAGGCTACGTGCTGACGCACGGTTCAGTGCCAGAGTACGGGCCAGGAATAGGGTACGGCGTAAGGTAAGGTGTAGGGCTGGTGGTGGGTTACCGTTCTGGCCTAGGGTTAGGGTTAGGGAACGGCAAGGCTTAGGGCACAGGTGAGGGTACGGAAACGTGGGAGGGTCAGGCTACGTGCTGACGCACGGGTCAGTGCCAACGTACGGGCCAGGAGTAGGGTACGGCGTAAGGTAAGGTGTAGGGCTTGTGGTTGATTTCCGTTCCAGGCTAGGGTTAGGGTTAGGGAACGGCAAGGCTTAGGGCAAAGGAGAGGGTACGGAAACGTGGGAGGGTCGGGCCCCGTGCCGACGCACGGGTTAGTGCCAGCATATGGGCCAGGAGTAGGCAATGGCGTAGGATAAAGTGTAGTGCTGGTGGTGGGTTTCCATTCCGGGCTAGGGTTAGGGTTAGGGAACGGCAACGCTTAGGGCACAGGTGAGGGTACGGAAACGTGGGAGGGTCAGGCTACGTGCTGACGCACGGGTCAGTGCCAGCGTACGGGCCAGGAGTAGGCAACGGCTTAAGGTAAGGTGTAGGGCTGGTGGTGGGTTTCTATTCCGGGCTAGGGTTAGGGTTAGGGAACGGCAAGGCTTAGGGCACAGGTGAGGGTACAGAAACGTGGGAGGGTCGGGCTACGTGCTGACGCACGGGTCAGTGCCAGCGTACGGGCCAGGAGTAGGCAACGGCGTAGGATAAAGTGTATGGCTGGTGGTGGATTTGCGTTCCGGGCTAGGGTTAAGGTTAGGGAACGGCAAGGCTTAGGGCACAGGTGAGGGTACGGAAACGTGGGAGGGTCAGGCTACGTGCTGACGCACAGGTCAGTGCCAGCGTACAGGTCAGGAGTAGGGTACGGCGTAAGGAAAAGTGTAGGGCTGGTGGTGGGTTTCTATTCCGGGCTAGGGTTAGGGTTAGGGAACGGCAAGGCTTAGGGCACAGGTGAGGGTACGGAAACGTGGGAGGGTCAGGCTACGTGCTGACACACGTGTCAGTGCCAGCGTACGGGCCAGGAGTAGGCAACGGCGTAGGATAAAGTGCAGGGCTGGTGGTGGATTTGCGTTCGGGGCTAGGGTTAGGGTTAGGGAACGGCAAGGCTTAGGGTACAGGTGAGGGTACGGAAACGTGGGAGGGTCAGGCTACGTGCTGACGCACGGGTCAGTGCCAGCGTACGGGCCAGGAGTAGGCAACGGCTTAAGGTAAGGTGTAGGGCTGCTGGTGGGTTTCTATTCCGGGCTAGGGTTAGGGTTAGGGAACGGCAAGGCTTAGGGCACAAGTGAGGGTACGGAAACGTGGGAGGGTCGGGCTACGTGCTGACGCACGGGTCAGTGCCAGCATACGGGCCAGGAGTAGGCAACGGCGTAGGATAAAGTGTAGGGCTGGTGGTGGGTTTCCATTCCGGGCTAGGGTTAGGGTTAGGGAACGGCAACGCTTAGGGCACAGGTGAGGGTACGGAAACGTGGGAGGGTCAGGCTACGTGCTGACGCACGGGTCAGTGCCAGCGTACGGGCCAGGAGTAGGCAACGGCTTAAGGTAAGGTGTAGGGCTGGTGGTGGGTTTCTATTCCGGGCTAGGGTTAGGGTTAGGGAACGGCAAGGCTTAGGGCACAGGTGAAGGTACAGAAACGTGGGAGGGTCGGGCTACGTGCTGACGCACGGGTCAGTGCCAGCGTACGGGCCAGGAGTAGGCAACGGCTTAAGGTAAGGTGTAGGGCTGGTGGTGGGTTTCTATTCCGGGCTAGGGTTAGGGTTAGGGAACGGCAAGGCTTAGGGCACAGGTGAGGGTACAGAAACGTGGGAGGGTCGGGCTACGTGCTGACGCACGGGTCAGTGCCAGCGTACGGGCCAGGAGTAGGCAACGGTGTAGGATAAAGTGTAGGGCTGGTGGTGGATTTGCGTTCGGGGCTAGGGTTAGGGTTAGGGAACGGCAAGGCTTAGGGCACAGGTGAGGGTACGGAAACGTGGGAGGGTCAGGCTACGTGCTGACGCACAGGTCAGTGCCAGCGTACAGGTCAGGAGTAGGGTACGGCGTAAGGTAAGGTGTAGGGCTGGTGGTGGGTTTCTATTCCAGGCTAGGGTTAGGGTTAGGGAACGGCAAGGCTTAGGGCACAGGTGAGGGTACGGAAACGTGGGAGGGTTAGGCTACTTGCTGACGCACGGGTCAGTGCCAGCGTACGGGTCAGGAGTAGGGTATGGCGTAAGGTAAGGTGTAGGGCTGGTGGTGGGTTTCTATTCCGGGCTAGGGTTAGGGTTAGGGAACGGCAAGGCTTAGGGCACAGGTGAGGGTACGGAAACGTGGGAGGGTCGGGCTACGTGCTGACGCACGGGTCAGTGCCAGCGTACGGGCCAGGAGTAGGCAACGGCGTAGGATAAAGTGTAGGCTGGTGGTGGATTTGCATTCTGGGCTAGGGTTAGGGTTAGGGAACGGCAAGGCTTAGGGCACAGGAGAGGGTACGGAAACGCCAGAGTGTAAGGCTACGTGCTGATGCACGGGGCAGTGCCAGAGTACAGGCCAGGAGTAGGCAACGGCGTAGGGTAAGGTGTAGGGCTGGTGGTGGGTTTCCATTCCGGGCTAGGGTTAGGGTTAGGGAACGGCAAGGCTTAGGGCACAGGTGAGGGTACGGAAACGTGGGAGGGTCTGGCTACGTGCTGACGCACGGGTCAGTGCCAGCGTACGGGCCAGGTGTAGGCAACGGCGTAAGGTAAGGTGTAGGGCTGGTGGTTGTTTTCCATTCCAGGCTAGGGTTAGGGTTAGGGAACGGCAAGGCTTAGGGCACAGGTGAGGGTACGGAAACGTGGGAGGGTCGGGCTACGTGCTGACGCACGTGTCAGTGCCAGCGTACTGGCCAGGAGTAGGCAACGGCGTAGGATAAAGTGTAGGGCTGGTGGTGGATTTGCGTTCCGGGCTAGGGTTAGGGTTAGGGAACGGCAAGGCTTAGGGCACAGGTGAGGGTACGGAAGCGTGGGAGGGTCAGGCTACGTGCAGACGAACGGGTCAGTGCAAGCGTACGGGTCAGGAGTAGGGTACGGCGTAAGGTAAGGTGTAGGGCTGGTGGTGGGTTTCTATTCCGGGCTAGGGTTAGGGTTAGGGAACGGCAAGGCTTAGGGCACAAGTGAGGGTACGGAAACGTGGGAGGGTCAGGCTACGTGCTGACGCACGGTTCAGTGCCAGCGTACGGGCCAGGAATAGGGTACGGCGTAAGGTAAGGTGTAGGGCTGGTGGTGGGTTTCCATTCCGGGCTAGGGTTAGGGTTAGGGAACGGCAAGGCTTAGGGCACAGCTGAGGGCACTGAAACGTGGGAGGGTCAGGCTACGTGCTGACGCACGGGTCAGTGCCAGAGTACGGGCCAGGAGTAGGCAACGGCGTAAGGTAAGGTGTAGGGCTGGTGGTTGGTTTCCGTTCCAGGCTAGGGTTAGAGATAGGGAACGGCAAGGCTTAGGGCACAGGTGAGGGTATGGAAACGTGGGAGGGTCGGGCTCCGTGCTGACGCACGGGTCAGTGCCAGCGTACTGGCCAGGAGTAGGCAACGGCGTAGGATAAAGTGTAGGGCTGGTGGTGGATTTGCGTTCCGGGCTAGGGTTAGGGTTAGGGAACGGCAAGGCTTAGGGCACAGGTGAGGGTACGGAAACGTGGGAGGGTCAGGCTACGTGCTGACGCACGGGTCAGTGCCAGCGTATGGGTCAGGAGTAGGGTACGGCATAAGTTAAGGTGTAGGGCTGGTGGTGGGTTTCTATTCCGGGCTAGGGTTAGGGTTAGGGAACGGCAAGGCTTAGGGCACAGGTCAGGGTACGGAAACGCGGGAGGGTAAGGCTACGTGCTGATGAACGGGTCAGTGCCAGAGTACAGGACAGGAGTAGGCAACGGCGTAGGGTAAGGTGTAGGGCTGGTGGTTGGTTTCCGTTCCAGGCTAGGGTTAGGGTTAGGGAACGGCAAGGCTTAGGGCACAGGTGAGGGTACGAAAACGTGGGAGGGTCGGGCTACGTGCTGACGCACGGGTCAGTGCCAGCGTACGGGCCAGGAGTAGGCAACGGCGTAGGATAAAGTGTAGGGCTGGTGGTGGATTTGCGTTCCAGGCTAGGGTTAGGGTTAGGGAACGGCAAGGCTTAGGGCACAGGTGAGGGTACGGAAACGTGGGAGGGTCAGGCTACGTGCTGACGCACAGTTCAGTGCCAGCGTACAGGTCAGGAGTAGGGTACGGCGTAAGGTAAGGTGTAGGGCTGGTGGTGGGTTTCTATTCCGGGCTAGGGTTAGGGTTAGGGAACGGCAAGGCTTAGGGCACAGGTGAGGGAACGGAAACGTGGGAGGGTCAGGCTACGTGCTGACGCACGGGTCAGTGCCAGCGTACGGGTCAGGAGTAGGGTATGGCGTAAGGTAAGGTGTAGGGCTGGTGGTGGGTTTCTATTCCGGGCTAGGGTTAGGGTTAGGGAACGGCAAGGCTTAGGGCACAGGTGAGGGTACGGAAACGTGGGAGGGTCGGGCTACGTGCTGACGCACGGGTCAGTGCCAGCGTACGGGCCAGGAGTAGGCAACGGCGTAGGATAAAGTGTAGGCTGGTGGTGGATTTGCGTTCAGGGCTAGGGTTAGGGTTAGGGAACGGCAAGGCTTAGGGCACAGGAGAGGGTACGGAAACGCCAGAGTGTAAGGCTACGTGCTGATGCACGGGGCAGTTCCAGAGTACAGGCCAGGAGTAGGCAACGGCGTAGGGTAAGGTGTAGGGCTGGTGGTGGGTTTCCATTCCGGGCTAGGGTTAGGGTTAGGGAACGGCAAGGCTTAGGGCACAGGTGAGGGTACGGAAACGTGGGAGGGTCAGGCTACGTGCTGACGCACGGGTCAGTGCCAGCGTACGGGCCAGGTGTAGGCAACGGCGTAAGGTAAGGTGTAGGGCTGGTGGTTGTTTTCCGTTCCAGGCTAGGGTTAGGGTTAGGGAACGGCAAGGCTTAGGGCACAGGTGAGGGTACGGAAACGTGGGAGGGTCGGGCTACGTGCTGACGCACGGGTCAGTGCCACCGTACGGGCCAGGAGTAGGCAACGGCGTAGGATAAAGTGTAGGGCTGGTGGTGGATTTGCGTTCCAGGCTAGGGTTAGGGTTAGGGAACGGCAAGGCTTAGGGCACAGGTGAGGGTACGGAAACGTGGGAAGGTCAGGCTACGTGCTGACGCACGGTTCAGTGCCAGAGTACGGGCCAGGAATAGGGTACGGCGTAAGGTAAGGTGTAGGGCTGGTGGTGTGTTTCCGTTCAGGCCTAGGGTTAGGGTTAGGGAACGGCAAGGCTTAGGGCACAGGTGAGGGTACGGAAACGTTGGAGGGTCAGGCTACGTGCTGACGCACGTGTCAGTGCCAACGTACGGGCCAGGAGTAGGGTACGGCGTAAGGTAAGGTGTAGGGCTGGTGGTGGGTTTCTATTCTGGGCTAGGGTTAGGGTTAGGGAACCGCAAGGCTTAGGGCACAGGTCAGGGTACGGAAACGCGGGAGGGTAAGGCTACGTTCTGATGAACGGGTCAGTGCCAGAGTACAGGCCAGGAGTAGGCAACGGCGTAGGGTAAGGTGTAGGGCTGGTGGTTGGTTTCCGTTCCAGGCTAGGGTTAGGGTTAGGGAACGGCAAGGCTCAGGGCACAGGTGAGGGTACGGAAACGTGGGAGGGTCGGGCTACGTGCTGACGCACGGGTCAGTGCCAGCGTACGGGCCAGGAATAGGCAACGGCGTAGGATAAAGTGTAGGGCTGGTGGTGGATTTGCGTTCCAGGCTAGGGTTAGGGTTAGGGATCGGCAAGGCTTAGGACACAGGTGTGGGTACGGAAACGTGGGACGGTCAGGCTACGTGCTGACGCACGTTTCAGTGCCAGAGTACGGGCCAGGAATAGGGTACGGCGTAAGGTAAGGTGTAGGGCTTGTGGTTGATTTCCGTTCCAGGCTAGGGTTAGGGTTAGGGAACGGCAAGGCTTAGGGCAAAGGAGAGGGTACGGAAACGTGGGAGGGTCGGGCCCCGTGCCGACGCACGGGTTAGTGCCAGCATACGGGCCAGGAGTAGGCAATGGCGTAGGATAAAGTGTAGGGCTGGTGGTGGGTTTCCATTCCGGGCTAGGGTTAGGGTTAGGGAACGGCAACGCTTAGGGCACAGGTGAGTGTACGGAAACGTGGGAGGGTCAGGCTACGTGCTGACGCACGGGTCAGTGCCAGCGTACGGGCCAGGAGTAGGCAACGGCTTAAGGTAAGGTGTAGGGCTGGTGGTGGGTTTCTATTCCGGGCTAGGGTTAGGGTTAGGGAACGGCAAGGCTTAGGGCACAGGTGAGGGTACAGAAACGTGGTAGGGTCGGGCTACGTGCTGACGCACGGGTCAGTGCCAGCGTACGGGCCAGGAGTAGGCAACGGCTTAAGGTAAGGTGTAGGGCTGGTGGTGGGTTTCTATTCGGGGCTAGGGTTAGGGTTAGGGAACGGCAAGGCTTAGGGCACAGGTGAGGGTACAGAAACGTGGGAGGGTCGGGCTACGTGCTGACGCACGGGACAGTGCCAGCGTACGGGCCAGGAGTAGGCAACGGCATAGGATAAAGTGTAGGGTTGGTGGTGGATTTGCATTCGGGGCTAGGGCTAGGGTCAGGGAACGGCAAGGCTTAGGGCACAGGTGAGGGTACGGAAACGTGGGAGGGTCAGGCTACGTGCTGACGCACAGGTCAGTGCCAGCGTACAGGTCAGGAGTATGGTACGGCGTAAGGTAACGTGTAGGCCTGGTGGTGGGTTTCTATTCCGGGCTAGGGTTAGGGTTAGGGAAGGCAAGGCTTAGGGCACAGGTGAGGGCACGGAAACGTGGGAGGGTCAGGCTACGTGCTGACGCACGGGTCAATGCCAGCGTACGGGTCTGGAGTAGGGTATGGCGTAAGGTAAGGTGTAGGGCTGGTGGTGGGTTTCTATTCCGGGCTAGGGTTAGGGTTAGGGAACGGCAAGGCTTAGGGCACAGGTGAGGGTACAGAAACGTGGGAGGGTCCGGCTACGTGCTGACGCACAGGTCAGTGCCAGCGTACGGGCCAGGAGTAGGCAACGGCGTAGGATAAAGTGTATGGCTGGTGGTGGATTTGCGTTCCGGGCTAGGGTTAGGGTTAGGGAACGGCAAGGCTTAGGGCACAGGTGAGGGTACGGAAACGTGGTAGGGTCAGGCTACGTGCTGACGCACGGTTCAGTGCCAGAGTACGGGCCAGGAATAGGGTATGGCGTAAGGTAAGGTGTAGGGCTGTTGGTGGGTTTCCGTTCTGGCCTAGGTTTAGGGTTAGGGAACGGCAAGGCTTAGGGCAAAGGTGAGGGTACGGAAACGTGGGAGGGTCAGGCTACGTGCTGACGCACGGGTCAGTGCCAACGTACGGGCCAGGAGTAGGGTACGGCGTAAGGTAAGGTATAGGGCTTGTGGTTGATTTCCGTTCCAGGCTAGGGTTAGGGTTAGGGAACGGCAAGGCTTAGGGCAAAGGAGAGGGTACGGAAACGTGGGAGGGTCGGGCCCCGTGCCGACGCACGGGTCAGTGCCAGCGTACTGGCCAGGAGTAGGCAACGGCGTAGGATAAAGTGTAGGGCTGGTGGTGGATTTGCGTTCCGGGCTAGGGTTAGGGTTAGGGAACGGCAAGGCTTAGGGCACAGGTGAGGGTACGGAAGCGTGGGAGGGTCAGGCTACGTGCAGACGAACGTGTCAGTGCCAGCGTACGGGTCAGGAGTAGGGTACGGCGTAAGGTAAGGTGTAGGGCTGGTGGTGGGTTTCTCTTCCGGGCTAGGGTTAGGGTTAGGGAACGGCAAGGCTTAGGGCACAAGTGAGGGTACGGAAACGTGGGAGGGTCAGGCTACGTGCTGACGCACGGTTCAGTGCCAGCGTACGGGCCAGGAATAGGGTACGGCGTAAGGTAAGGTGTAGGGCTGGTGGTGGGTTTCCATTCCGGGCTAGGGTTAGGGTTAGGGTACGGCAAGGCTTAGGGCACAGCTGAGGGCACGGAAACGTGGGAGGGTCAGGCTACGTGCTGACGCACGGGTCAGTGCCAGCGTACGGGCCAGGAGTAGGCAACGGCGTAAGGTAAGGTGTAGGGCTGGTGGTTGGTTTCCGTTCCAGGCTAGGGTTAGAGTTATGGAACGGCAAGGCTTAGGGCACAGGTGAGGGTACGGAAACGTGGGAGGGTCGGGCTCCGTGCTAACGCACGGGTCAGTGCCAGCGTACTGGCCAGGAGTAGGCAACAGCGTAGGATAAAGTGTAGGGCTGGTGGTGGATTTGCGTTCTGGGCTAGGGTTAGGGTTAGGGAACGGCAAGGCTTAGGGCACAGGTGAGGGTACGGAAACGTGGGAGGGTCAGGCTACGTGCTGACTCACGGGTCAGTGCCAGCATAAGGGTCAGGAGTAGGGTACGGCATAAGGTAAGGTGTAGGGCTGGTGGTGGGTTTCTATTCCGGGCTAGGGTTAGGGTTAGGGAACGGCAAGGCTTAGGGCACAGGTCAGGGTACGGAAACGCGGGAGGGTAAGGCTACGTGCTGACGCACGGGTCAGTGCCAGAGTACAGGCCAGGAATAGGCAACGGCGTAGGGTAAGGTGTAGGGCTGGTGGTTGGTTTCCGTTCCAGGCTAGGGTTAGGGTTAGGGAACGGCAAGGCTTAGGGCACAAGTGAGGGTACAGAAACGTGGGAGGGTCGGGCTACGTGCTGAAGCACGGGTCAGTGCCAGCATACGGGCCAGGAGTAGGCAATGGCGTAGGATAAAGTGTAGGGCTGGTGGTGGATTTGCGTTCCAGGCTAGGGTTAGGGTTAGGGAACGGCAAGGCTTAGGGCACAGGTGAGGGTACGGAAACGTGGGAGGGTCAGGCTACGTGCTGACGCACGGTTCAGTGCCAGAGTACGGGCCAGGAATAGGGTACGGCGTAAGGTAAGGTGTAGGGCTGGTGGTGGGTTACCGTTCTGGCCTAGGGTTAGGGTTAGGGAACGGCAAGGCTTAGGGCACAGGTGAGGGTACGGAAACGTGGGAGGGTCAGGCTACGTGCTGACGCACGGGTCAGTGCCAACGTACGGGCCAGGAGTAGGGTACGGCGTAAGGTAAGGTGTAGGGCTTGTGGTTGATTTCCGTTCCAGGCTAGGGTTAGGGTTAGGGAACGGCAAGGCTTAGGGCAAAGGAGAGGGTACGGAAACGTGGGAGGGTCGGGCCCCGTGCCGACGCACGGGTTAGTGCCAGCATATGGGCCAGGAGTAGGCAATGGCGTAGGATAAAGTGTAGTGCTGGTGGTGGGTTTCCATTCCGGGCTAGGGTTAGGGTTAGGGAACGGCAACGCTTAGGGCACAGGTGAGGGTACGGAAACGTGGGAGGGTCAGGCTACGTGCTGACGCACGGGTCAGTGCCAGCGTACGGGCCAGGAGTAGGCAACGGCTTAAGGTAAGGTGTAGGGCTGGTGGTGGGTTTCTATTCCGGGCTAGGGTTAGGGTTAGGGAACGGCAAGGCTTAGGGCACAGGTGAGGGTACAGAAACGTGGGAGGGTCGGGCTACGTGCTGACGCACGGGTCAGTGCCAGCGTACGGGCCAGGAGTAGGCAACGGCGTAGGATAAAGTGTATGGCTGGTGGTGGATTTGCGTTCCGGGCTATGGTTAAGGTTAGGGAACGGCAAGGCTTAGGGCACAGGTGAGGGTACGGAAACGTGGGAGGGTCAGGCTACGTGCTGACGCACAGGTCAGTGCCAGCGTACAGGTCAGGAGTAGGGTACGGCGTAAGGAAAAGTGTAGGGCTGGTGGTGGGTTTCTATTCCGGGCTAGGGTTAGGGTTAGGGAACGGCAAGGCTTAGGGCACAGGTGAGGGTACGGAAACGTGGGAGGGTCAGGCTACGTGCTGACACACGTGTCAGTGCCAGCGTACGGGCCAGGAGTAGGCAACGGCGTAGGATAAAGTGCAGGGCTGGTGGTGGATTTGCGTTCGGGGCTAGGGTTAGGGTTAGGGAACGGCAAGGCTTAGGGTACAGGTGAGGGTACGGAAACGTGGGAGGGTCAGGCTACGTGCTGACGCACGGGTCAGTGCCAGCGTACGGGCCAGGAGTAGGCAACGGCTTAAGGTAAGGTGTAGGGCTGCTGGTGGGTTTCTATTCCGGGCTAGGGTTAGGGTTAGGGAACGGCAAGGCTTAGGGCACAAGTGAGGGTACAGAAACGTGGGAGGGTCGGGCTACGTGCTGACGCACGGGTCAGTGCCAGCATACGGGCCAGGAGTAGGCAACGGCGTAGGATAAAGTGTAGGGCTGGTGGTGGGTTTCCATTCCGGGCTAGGGTTAGGGTTAGGGAACGGCAACGCTTAGGGCACAGGTGAGGGTACGGAAACGTGGGAGGGTCAGGCTACGTGCTGACGCACGGGTCAGTGCCAGCGTACGGGCCAGGAGTAGGCAACGGCTTAAGGTAAGGTGTAGGGCTGGTGGTGGGTTTCTATTCCGGGCTAGGGTTAGGGTTAGGGAACGGCAAGGCTTAGGGCACAGGTGAAGGTACAGAAACGTGGGAGGGTCGGGCTACGTGCTGACGCACGGGTCAGTGCCAGCGTACGGGCCAGGAGTAGGCAACGGCTTAAGGTAAGGTGTAGGGCTGGTGGTGGGTTTCTATTCGGGGCTAGGGTTAGGGTTAGGGAACGGCAAGGCTTAGGGCACAGGTGAGGGTACAGAAACGTGGGAGGGTCGGGCTACGTGCTGACGCACGGGACAGTGCCAGCGTACGGGCCAGGAGTAGGCAACGGCATAGGATAAAGTGTAGGGTTGGTGGTGGATTTGCATTCGGGGCTAGGGCTAGGGTCAGGGAACGGCAAGGCTTAGGGCACAGGTGAGGGTACGGAAACGTGGGAGGGTCAGGCTACGTGCTGACGCACAGGTCAGTGCCAGCGTACAGGTCAGGAGTATGGTACGGCGTAAGGTAACGTGTAGGCCTGGTGGTGGGTTTCTATTCCGGGCTAGGGTTAGGGTTAGGGAAGGCAAGGCTTAGGGCACAGGTGAGGGCACGGAAACGTGGGAGGGTCAGGCTACGTGCTGACGCACGGGTCAATGCCAGCGTACGGGTCTGGAGTAGGGTATGGCGTAAGGTAAGGTGTAGGGCTGGTGGTGGGTTTCTATTCCGGGCTAGGGTTAGGGTTAGGGAACGGCAAGGCTTAGGGCACAGGTGAGGGTACAGAAACGTGGGAGGGTCCGGCTACGTGCTGACGCACAGGTCAGTGCCAGCGTACGGGCCAGGAGTAGGCAACGGCGTAGGATAAAGTGTATGGCTGGTGGTGGATTTGCGTTCCGGGCTAGGGTTAGGGTTAGGGAACGGCAAGGCTTAGGGCACAGGTGAGGGTACGGAAACGTGGTAGGGTCAGGCTACGTGCTGACGCACGGTTCAGTGCCAGAGTACGGGCCAGGAATAGGGTACGGCGTAAGGTAAGGTGTAGGGCTGTTGGTGGGTTTCCGTTCTGGCCTAGGTTTAGGGTTAGGGAACGGCAAGGCTTAGGGCAAAGGTGAGGGTACGGAAACGTGGGAGGGTCAGGCTACGTGCTGACGCACGGGTCAGTGCCAACGTACGGGCCAGGAGTAGGGTACGGCGTAAGGTAAGGTATAGGGCTTGTGGTTGATTTCCGTTCCAGGCTAGGGTTAGGGTTAGGGAACGGCAAGGCTTAGGGCAAAGGAGAGGGTACGGAAACGTGGGAGGGTCGGGCCCCGTGCCGACGCACGGGTCAGTGCCAGCGTACTGGCCAGGAGTAGGCAACGGCGTAGGATAAAGTGTAGGGCTGGTGGTGGATTTGCGTTCCGGGCTAGGGTTAGGGTTAGGGAACGGCAAGGCTTAGGGCACAGGTGAGGGTACGGAAGCGTGGGAGGGTCAGGCTACGTGCAGACGAACGTGTCAGTGCCAGCGTACGGGTCAGGAGTAGGGTACGGCGTAAGGTAAGGTGTAGGGCTGGTGGTGGGTTTCTCTTCCGGGCTAGGGTTAGGGTTAGGGAACGGCAAGGCTTAGGGCACAAGTGAGGGTACGGAAACGTGGGAGGGTCAGGCTACGTGCTGACGCACGGTTCAGTGCCAGCGTACGGGCCAGGAATAGGGTACGGCGTAAGGTAAGGTGTAGGGCTGGTGGTGGGTTTCCATTCCGGGCTAGGGTTAGGGTTAGGGTACGGCAAGGCTTAGGGCACAGCTGAGGGCACGGAAACGTGGGAGGGTCAGGCTACGTGCTGACGCACGGGTCAGTGCCAGCGTACGGGCCAGGAGTAGGCAACGGCGTAAGGTAAGGTGTAGGGCTGGTGGTTGGTTTCCGTTCCAGGCTAGGGTTAGAGTTATGGAACGGCAAGGCTTAGGGCACAGGTGAGGGTACGGAAACGTGGGAGGGTCGGGCTCCGTGCTAACGCACGGGTCAGTGCCAGCGTACTGGCCAGGAGTAGGCAACAGCGTAGGATAAAGTGTAGGGCTGGTGGTGGATTTGCGTTCTGGGCTAGGGTTAGGGTTAGGGAACGGCAAGGCTTAGGGCACAGGTGAGGGTACGGAAACGTGGGAGGGTCAGGCTACGTGCTGACTCACGGGTCAGTGCCAGCATAAGGGTCAGGAGTAGGGTACGGCATAAGGTAAGGTGTAGGGCTGGTGGTGGGTTTCTATTCCGGGCTAGGGTTAGGGTTAGGGAACGGCAAGGCTTAGGGCACAGGTCAGGGTACGGAAACGCGGGAGGGTAAGGCTACGTGCTGACGCACGGGTCAGTGCCAGAGTACAGGCCAGGAATAGGCAACGGCGTAGGGTAAGGTGTAGGGCTGGTGGTTGGTTTCCGTTCCAGGCTAGGGTTAGGGTTAGGGAACGGCAAGGCTTAGGGCACAAGTGAGGGTACAGAAACGTGGGAGGGTCGGGCTACGTGCTGAAGCACGGGTCAGTGCCAGCATACGGGCCAGGAGTAGGCAATGGCGTAGGATAAAGTGTAGGGCTGGTGGTGGATTTGCGTTCCAGGCTAGGGTTAGGGTTAGGGAACGGCAAGGCTTAGGGCACAGGTGAGGGTACGGAAACGTGGGAGGGTCAGGCTACGTGCTGACGCACGGTTCAGTGCCAGAGTACGGGCCAGGAATAGGGTACGGCGTAAGGTAAGGTGTAGGGCTGGTGGTGGGTTACCGTTCTGGCCTAGGGTTAGGGTTAGGGAACGGCAAGGCTTAGGGCACAGGTGAGGGTACGGAAACGTGGGAGGGTCAGGCTACGTGCTGACGCACGGGTCAGTGCCAACGTACGGGCCAGGAGTAGGGTACGGCGTAAGGTAAGGTGTAGGGCTTGTGGTTGATTTCCGTTCCAGGCTAGGGTTAGGGTTAGGGAACGGCAAGGCTTAGGGCAAAGGAGAGGGTACGGAAACGTGGGAGGGTCGGGCCCCGTGCCGACGCACGGGTTAGTGCCAGCATATGGGCCAGGAGTAGGCAATGGCGTAGGATAAAGTGTAGTGCTGGTGGTGGGTTTCCATTCCGGGCTAGGGTTAGGGTTAGGGAACGGCAACGCTTAGGGCACAGGTGAGGGTACGGAAACGTGGGAGGGTCAGGCTACGTGCTGACGCACGGGTCAGTGCCAGCGTACGGGCCAGGAGTAGGCAACGGCTTAAGGTAAGGTGTAGGGCTGGTGGTGGGTTTCTATTCCGGGCTAGGGTTAGGGTTAGGGAACGGCAAGGCTTAGGGCACAGGTGAGGGTACAGAAACGTGGGAGGGTCGGGCTACGTGCTGACGCACGGGTGAGTGCCAGCGTACGGGCCAGGAGTAGGCAACGGCGTAGGATAAAGTGTATGGCTGGTGGTGGATTTGCGTTCCGGGCTAGGGTTAAGGTTAGGGAACGGCAAGGCTTAGGGCACAGGTGAGGGTACGGAAACGTGGGAGGGTCAGGCTACGTGCTGACGCACAGGTCAGTGCCAGCGTACAGGTCAGGAGTAGGGTACGGCGTAAGGAAAAGTGTAGGGCTGGTGGTGGGTTTCTATTCCGGGCTAGGGTTAGGGTTAGGGAACGGCAAGGCTTAGGGCACAGGTGAGGGTACGGAAACGTGGGAGGGTCAGGCTACGTGCTGACACACGTGTCAGTGCCAGCGTACGGGCCAGGAGTAGGCAACGGCGTAGGATAAAGTGCAGGGCTGGTGGTGGATTTGCGTTCGGGGCTAGGGTTAGGGTTAGGGAACGGCAAGGCTTAGGGTACAGGTGAGGGTACGGAAACGTGGGAGGGTCAGGCTACGTGCTGACGCACGGGTCAGTGCCAGCGTACGGGCCAGGAGTAGGCAACGGCTTAAGGTAAGGTGTAGGGCTGCTGGTGGGTTTCTATTCCGGGCTAGGGTTAGGGTTAGGGAACGGCAAGGCTTAGGGCACAAGTGAGGGTACAGAAACGTGGGAGGGTCGGGCTACGTGCTGACGCACGGGTCAGTGCCAGCATACGGGCCAGGAGTAGGCAACGGCGTAGGATAAAGTGTAGGGCTGGTGGTGGGTTTCCATTCCGGGCTAGGGTTAGGGTTAGGGAACGGCAACGCTTAGGGCACAGGTGAGGGTACGGAAACGTGGGAGGGTCAGGCTACGTGCTGACGCACGGGTCAGTGCCAGCGTACGGGCCAGGAGTAGGCAACGGCTTAAGGTAAGGTGTAGGGCTGGTGGTGGGTTTCTATTCCGGGCTAGGGTTAGGGTTAGGGAACGGCAAGGCTTAGGGCACAGGTGAAGGTACAGAAACGTGGGAGGGTCGGGCTACGTGCTGACGCACGGGTCAGTGCCAGCGTACGGGCCAGGAGTAGGCAACGGCTTAAGGTAAGGTGTAGGGCTGGTGGTGGGTTTCTATTCCGGGCTAGGGTTAGGGTTAGGGAACGGCAAGGCTTAGGGCACAGGTGAGGGTACAGAAACGTGGGAGGGTCGGGCTACGTGCTGACGCACGGGTCAGTGCCAGCGTACGGGCCAGGAGTAGGCAACGGTGTAGGATAAAGTGTAGGGCTGGTGGTGGATTTGCGTTCGGGGCTAGGGTTAGGGTTAGGGAACGGCAAGGCTTAGGGCACAGGTGAGGGTACGGAAACGTGGGAGGGTCAGGCTACGTGCTGACGCACAGGTCAGTGCCAGCGTACAGGTCAGGAGTAGGGTACGGCGTAAGGTAAGGTGTAGGGCTGGTGGTGGGTTTCTATTCCAGGCTAGGGTTAGGGTTAGGGAACGGCAAGGCTTAGGGCACAGGTGAGGGTACGGAAACGTGGGAGGGTTAGGCTACTTGCTGACGCACGGGTCAGTGCCAGCGTACGGGTCAGGAGTAGGGTATGGCGTAAGGTAAGGTGTAGGGCTGGTGGTGGGTTTCTATTCCGGGCTAGGGTTAGGGTTAGGGAACGGCAAGGCTTAGGGCACAGGTGAGGGTACGGAAACGTGGGAGGGTCGGGCTACGTGCTGACGCACGGGTCAGTGCCAGCGTACGGGCCAGGAGTAGGCAACGGCGTAGGATAAAGTGTAGGCTGGTGGTGGATTTGCATTCTGGGCTAGGGTTAGGGTTAGGGAACGGCAAGGCTTAGGGCACAGGAGAGGGTACGGAAACGCCAGAGTGTAAGGCTACGTGCTGATGCACGGGGCAGTGCCAGAGTACAGGCCAGGAGTAGGCAACGGCGTAGGGTAAGGTGTAGGGCTGGTGGTGGGTTTCCATTCCGGGCTAGGGTTAGGGTTAGGGAACGGCAAGGCTTAGGGCACAGGTGAGGGTACGGAAACGTGGGAGGGTCTGGCTACGTGCTGACGCACGGGTCAGTGCCAGCGTACGGGCCAGGTGTAGGCAACGGCGTAAGGTAAGGTGTAGGGCTGGTGGTTGTTTTCCATTCCAGGCTAGGGTTAGGGTTAGGGAACGGCAAGGCTTAGGGCACAGGTGAGGGTACGGAAGCGTGGGAGGGTCAGGCTACGTGCAGACGAACGGGTCAGTGCAAGCGTACGGGTCAGGAGTAGGGTACGGCGTAAGGTAAGGTGTAGGGCTGGTGGTGGGTTTCTATTCCGGGCTAGGGTTAGGGTTAGGGAACGGCAAGGCTTAGGGCACAAGTGAGGGTACGGAAACGTGGGAGGGTCAGGCTACGTGCTGACGCACGGTTCAGTGCCAGCGTACGGGCCAGGAATAGGGTACGGCGTAAGGTAAGGTGTAGGGCTGGTGGTGGGTTTCCATTCCGGGCTAGGGTTAGGGTTAGGGAACGGCAAGGCTTAGGGCACAGCTGAGGGCACTGAAACGTGGGAGGGTCAGGCTACATGCTGACGCACGGGTCAGTGCCAGCGTACGGGCCAGGAGTAGGCAACGGCGTAAGGTAAGGTGTAGGGCTGGTGGTTGGTTTCCGTTCCAGGCTAGGGTTAGAGTTAGGGAACGGCAAGGCTTAGGGCACAGGTGGGGGTATGGAAACGTGGGAGGGTCGGGCTCCGTGCTGACGCACGGGTCAGTGCCAGCGTACTGGCCAGGAGTAGGCAACGGCGTAGGATAAAGTGCAGGGCTGGTGGTGGATTTGCGTTCGGGGCTAGGGTTAGGGTTAGGGAACGGCAAGGCTTAGGGTACAGGTGAGGGTACGGAAACGTGGGAGGGTCAGGCTACGTGCTGACGCACGGGTCAGTGCCAGCGTACGGGCCAGGAGTAGGCAACGGCTTAAGGTAAGGTGTAGGGCTGCTGGTGGGTTTCTATTCCGGGCTAGGGTTAGGGTTAGGGAACGGCAAGGCTTAGGGCACAAGTGAGGGTACAGAAACGTGGGAGGGTCGGGCTACGTGCTGACGCACGGGTCAGTGCCAGCATACGGGCCAGGAGTAGGCAACGGCGTAGGATAAAGTGTAGGGCTGGTGGTGGGTTTCCATTCCGGGCTAGGGTTAGGGTTAGGGAACGGCAACGCTTAGGGCACAGGTGAGGGTACGGAAACGTGGGAGGGTCAGGCTACGTGCTGACGCACGGGTCAGTGCCAGCGTACGGGCCAGGAGTAGGCAACGGCTTAAGGTAAGGTGTAGGGCTGGTGGTGGGTTTCTATTCCGGGCTAGGGTTAGGGTTAGGGAACGGCAAGGCTTAGGGCACAGGTGAAGGTACAGAAACGTGGGAGGGTCGGGCTACGTGCTGACGCACGGGTCAGTGCCAGCGTACGGGCCAGGAGTAGGCAACGGCTTAAGGTAAGGTGTAGGGCTGGTGGTGGGTTTCTATTCCGGGCTAGGGTTAGGGTTAGGGAACGGCAAGGCTTAGGGCACAGGTGAGGGTACAGAAACGTGGGAGGGTCGGGCTACGTGCTGACGCACGGGTCAGTGCCAGCGTACGGGCCAGGAGTAGGCAACGGTGTAGGATAAAGTGTAGGGCTGGTGGTGGATTTGCGTTCGGGGCTAGGGTTAGGGTTAGGGAACGGCAAGGCTTAGGGCACAGGTGAGGGTACGGAAACGTGGGAGGGTCAGGCTACGTGCTGACGCACAGGTCAGTGCCAGCGTACAGGTCAGGAGTAGGGTACGGCGTAAGGTAAGGTGTAGGGCTGGTGGTGGGTTTCTATTCCAGGCTAGGGTTAGGGTTAGGGAACGGCAAGGCTTAGGGCACAGGTGAGGGTACGGAAACGTGGGAGGGTTAGGCTACTTGCTGACGCACGGGTCAGTGCCAGCGTACGGGTCAGGAGTAGGGTATGGCGTAAGGTAAGGTGTAGGGCTGGTGGTGGGTTTCTATTCCGGGCTAGGGTTAGGGTTAGGGAACGGCAAGGCTTAGGGCACAGGTGAGGGTACGGAAACGTGGGAGGGTCGGGCTACGTGCTGACGCACGGGTCAGTGCCAGCGTACGGGCCAGGAGTAGGCAACGGCGTAGGATAAAGTGTAGGCTGGTGGTGGATTTGCATTCTGGGCTAGGGTTAGGGTTAGGGAACGGCAAGGCTTAGGGCACAGGAGAGGGTACGGAAACGCCAGAGTGTAAGGCTACGTGCTGATGCACGGGGCAGTGCCAGAGTACAGGCCAGGAGTAGGCAACGGCGTAGGGTAAGGTGTAGGGCTGGTGGTGGGTTTCCATTCCGGGCTAGGGTTAGGGTTAGGGAACGGCAAGGCTTAGGGCACAGGTGAGGGTACGGAAACGTGGGAGGGTCTGGCTACGTGCTGACGCACGGGTCAGTGCCAGCGTACGGGCCAGGTGTAGGCAACGGCGTAAGGTAAGGTGTAGGGCTGGTGGTTGTTTTCCATTCCAGGCTAGGGTTAGGGTTAGGGAACGGCAAGGCTTAGGGCACAGGTGAGGGTACGGAAACGTGGGAGGGTCGGGCTACATGCTGACGCACGTGTCAGTGCCAGCGTACTGGCCAGGAGTAGGCAACGGCGTAGGATAAAGTGTAGGGCTGGTGGTGGATTTGCGTTCCGGGCTAGGGTTAGGGTTAGGGAACGGCAAGGCTTAGGGCACAGGTGAGGGTACGGAAGCGTGGGAGGGTCAGGCTACGTGCAGACGAACGGGTCAGTGCAAGCGTACGGGTCAGGAGTAGGGTACGGCGTAAGGTAAGGTGTAGGGCTGGTGGTGGGTTTCTATTCCGGGCTAGGGTTAGGGTTAGGGAACGGCAAGGCTTAGGGCACAAGTGAGGGTACGGAAACGTGGGAGGGTCAGGCTACGTGCTGACGCACGGTTCAGTGCCAGCGTACGGGCCAGGAATAGGGTACGGCGTAAGGTAAGGTGTAGGGCTGGTGGTGGGTTTCCATTCCGGGCTAGGGTTAGGGTTAGGGAACGGCAAGGCTTAGGGCACAGCTGAGGGCACTGAAACGTGGGAGGGTCAGGCTACATGCTGACGCACGGGTCAGTGCCAGCGTACGGGCCAGGAGTAGGCAACGGCGTAAGGTAAGGTGTAGGGCTGGTGGTTGGTTTCCGTTCCAGGCTAGGGTTAGAGTTAGGGAACGGCAAGGCTTAGGGCACAGGTGAGGGTATGGAAACGTGGGAGGGTCGGGCTCCGTGCTGACGCACGGGTCAGTGCCAGCGTACTGGCCAGGAGTAGGCAACGGCGTAGGATAAAGTGTAGGGCTGGTGGTGGATTTGCGTTCCGGGCTAGGGTTAGGGTTAGGGAACGGCAAGGCTTAGGGCACAGGTGAGGGTACGGAAACGTGGGAGGGTCAGGCTACGTGCTGACGCACGGGTCAGTGCCAGCGTATGGGTCAGGAGTAGGGTACGGCATAAGTTAAGGTGTAGGGCTGGTGGTGGGTTTCTATTCTGGGCTAGGGTTAGGGTTAGGGAACGGCAAGGCTTAGGGCACAGGTCAGGGTACGGAAACGCGGGAGGGTAAGGCTACGTGCTGATGAACGGGTCAGTGCCAGAGTACAGGACAGGAGTAGGCAACGGCGTAGGGTAAGGTTTAGGGCTGGTGGTTGGTTTCCGTTCCAGGCTAGGGTTAGGGTTAGGGAACGGCAAGGCTTAGGGCACAGGTGAGGGTACGAAAACGTGGGAGGGTCGGGCTACGTGCTGACGCACGGGTCAGTGCCAGCGTACGGGCCAGGAGTAGGCAACGGCGTAGGATAAAGTGTAGGGCTGGTGGTGGATTTGCGTTCCAGGCTAGGGTTAGGGTTAGGGAACGGCAAGGCTTAGGGCACAGGTGAGGGTATGGAAACGTGGGAGGGTCAGGCTACGTGCTGACGCACAGTTCAGTGCCAGCGTACAGGTCAGGAGTAGGGTACGGCGTAAGGTAAGGTGTAGGGCTGGTGGTGGGTTTCTATTCCGGGCTAGGGTTAGGGTTAGGGAACGGCAAGGCTTAGGGCACAGGTGAGGGAACGGAAACGTGGGAGGGTCAGGCTACGTGCTGACGCACGGGTCAGTGCCAGCGTACGGGTCAGGAGTAGGGTATGGCGTAAGGTAAGGTGTAGGGCTGGTGGTGGGTTTCTATTCCGGGCTAGGGTTAGGGTTAGGGAACGGCAAGGCTTAGGGCACAGGTGAGGGTACGGAAACGTGGGAGGGTCGGGCTACGTGCTGACGCACGGGTCAGTGCCAGCGTACGGGCCAGGAGTAGGCAACGGCGTAGGATAAAGTGTAGGCTGGTGGTGGATTTGCGTTCAGGGCTAGGGTTAGGGTTAGGGAACGGCAAGGCTTAGGGCACAGGAGAGGGTACGGAAACGCCAGAGTGTAAGGCTACGTGCTGATGCACGGGGCAGTTCCAGAGTACAGGCCAGGAGTAGGCAACGGCGTAGGGTAAGGTGTAGGGCTGGTGGTGGGTTTCCATTCCGGGCTAGGGTTAGGGTTAGGGAACGGCAAGGCTTAGGGCACAGGTGAGGGTACGGAAACGTGGGAGGGTCAGGCTACGTGCTGACGCACGGGTCAGTGCCAGCGTACGGGCCAGGTGTAGGCAACGGCGTAAGGTAAGGTGTAGGGCTGGTGGTTGTTTTCCGTTCCAGGCTAGGGTTAGGGTTAGGGAACGGCAAGGCTTAGGGCACAGGTGAGGGTACGGAAACGTGGGAGGGTCGGGCTACGTGCTGACGCACGGGTCAGTGCCACCGTACGGGCCAGGAGTAGGCAACGGCGTAGGATAAAGTGTAGGGCTGGTGGTGGATTTGCGTTCCAGGCTAGGGTTAGGGTTAGGGAACGGCAAGGCTTAGGGCACAGGTGAGGGTACGGAAACGTGGGAAGGTCAGGCTACGTGCTGACGCACGGTTCAGTGCCAGAGTACGGGCCAGGAATAGGGTACGGCGTAAGGTAAGGTGTAGGGCTGGTGGTGTGTTTCCGTTCAGGCCTAGGGTTAGGGTTAGGGAACGGCAAGGCTTAGGGCACAGGTGAGGGTACGGAAACGTGGGAGGGTCAGGCTACGTGCTGACGCACGTGTCAGTGCCAACGTACGGGCCAGGAGTAGGGTACGGCGTAAGGTAAGGTGTAGGGCTGGTGGTGGGTTTCTATTCTGGGCTAGGGTTAGGGTTAGGGAACCGCAAGGCTTAGGGCACAGGTCAGGGTACGGAAACGCGGGAGGGTAAGGCTACGTTCTGATGAACGGGTCAGTGCCAGAGTACAGGCCAGGAGTAGGCAACGGCGTAGGGTAAGGTGTAGGGCTGGTGGTTGGTTTCCGTTCCAGGCTAGGGTTAGGGTTAGGGAACGGCAAGGCTCAGGGCACAGGTGAGGGTACGGAAACGTGGGAGGGTCGGGCTACGTGCTGACGCACGGGTCAGTGCCAGCGTACGGGCCAGGAATAGGCAACGGCGTAGGATAAAGTGTAGGGCTGGTGGTGGATTTGCGTTCCAGGCTAGGGTTAGGGTTAGGGATCGGCAAGGCTTAGGGCACAGGTGTGGGTACGGAAACGTGGGACGGTCAGGCTACGTGCTGACGCACGTTTCAGTGCCAGAGTACGGGCCAGGAATAGGGTACGGCGTAAGGTAAGGTGTAGGGCTTGTGGTTGATTTCCGTTCCAGGCTAGGGTTAGGGTTAGGGAACGGCAAGGCTTAGGGCAAAGGAGAGGGTACGGAAACGTGGGAGGGTCGGGCCCCGTGCCGACGCACGGGTTAGTGCCAGCATACGGGCCAGGAGTAGGCAATGGCGTAGGATAAAGTGTAGGGCTGGTGGTGGGTTTCCATTCCGGGCTAGGGTTAGGGTTAGGGAACGGCAACGCTTAGGGCACAGGTGAGTGTACGGAAACGTGGGAGGGTCAGGCTACGTGCTGACGCACGGGTCAGTGCCAGCGTACGGGCCAGGAGTAGGCAACGGCTTAAGGTAAGGTGTAGGGCTGGTGGTGGGTTTCTATTCCGGGCTAGGGTTAGGGTTAGGGAACGGCAAGGCTTAGGGCACAGGTGAGGGTACAGAAACGTGGTAGGGTCGGGCTACGTGCTGACGCACGGGTCAGTGCCAGCGTACGGGCCAGGAGTAGGCAACGGCTTAAGGTAAGGTGTAGGGCTGGTGGTGGGTTTCTATTCGGGGCTAGGGTTAGGGTTAGGGAACGGCAAGGCTTAGGGCACAGGTGAGGGTACAGAAACGTGGGAGGGTCGGGCTACGTGCTGACGCACGGGACAGTGCCAGCGTACGGGCCAGGAGTAGGCAACGGCATAGGATAAAGTGTAGGGTTGGTGGTGGATTTGCATTCGGGGCTAGGGCTAGGGTCAGGGAACGGCAAGGCTTAGGGCACAGGTGAGGGTACGGAAACGTGGGAGGGTCAGGCTACGTGCTGACGCACAGGTCAGTGCCAGCGTACAGGTCAGGAGTATGGTACGGCGTAAGGTAACGTGTAGGCCTGGTGGTGGGTTTCTATTCCGGGCTAGGGTTAGGGTTAGGGAAGGCAAGGCTTAGGGCACAGGTGAGGGCACGGAAACGTGGGAGGGTCAGGCTACGTGCTGACGCACGGGTCAATGCCAGCGTACGGGTCTGGAGTAGGGTATGGCGTAAGGTAAGGTGTAGGGCTGGTGGTGGGTTTCTATTCCGGGCTAGGGTTAGGGTTAGGGAACGGCAAGGCTTAGGGCACAGGTGAGGGTACAGAAACGTGGGAGGGTCCGGCTACGTGCTGACGCACAGGTCAGTGCCAGCGTACGGGCCAGGAGTAGGCAACGGCGTAGGATAAAGTGTATGGCTGGTGGTGGATTTGCGTTCCGGGCTAGGGTTAGGGTTAGGGAACGGCAAGGCTTAGGGCACAGGTGAGGGTACGGAAACGTGGTAGGGTCAGGCTACGTGCTGACGCACGGTTCAGTGCCAGAGTACGGGCCAGGAATAGGGTACGGCGTAAGGTAAGGTGTAGGGCTGTTGGTGGGTTTCCGTTCTGGCCTAGGTTTAGGGTTAGGGAACGGCAAGGCTTAGGGCAAAGGTGAGGGTACGGAAACGTGGGAGGGTCAGGCTACGTGCTGACGCACGGGTCAGTGCCAACGTACGGGCCAGGAGTAGGGTACGGCGTAAGGTAAGGTATAGGGCTTGTGGTTGATTTCCGTTCCAGGCTAGGGTTAGGGTTAGGGAACGGCAAGGCTTAGGGCAAAGGAGAGGGTACGGAAACGTGGGAGGGTCGGGCCCCGTGCCGACGCACGGGTTAGTGCCAGCATACGGGCCAGGAGTAGGCAATGGCGTAGGAGAAAGTGTAGGGCTAGTGGTGGGTTTCCATTCCGGGCTAGGGTTAGGGTTAGGGAACGGCAACGCTTAGGGCACAGGTGAGGGTACGGAAACGTGGGAGGGTCAGGCTACGTGCTGACGCACGGGTCAGTGCCAGCGTACGGGCCAGGAGTAGGCAACGGCTTAAGGTAAGGTGTAGGGCTGGTGGTGGGTTTCTATTCCGGGCTAGGGTTAGGGTTAGGGAACGGCAAGGCTTAGGGCACAGGTGAGGGTACAGAAACGTGGGAGGGTCGGGCTACGTGCTGACGCACAGGTCAGTGCCAGCGTACGGGCCAGGAGTAGGCAACGGCTTAAGGTAAGGTGTAGGGCTGGTGGTGGGTTTCTATTCCGGGCTAGGGTTAGGGTTATGGAACGGCAAGGCTTAGGGCACAGGTGAGGGTACAGAAACGTGGGAGGGTCGGGCTACGTGCTGACGCACGGGTGAGTGCCAGCGTACGGGCCAGGAGTAGGCAACGGCGTAGGATAAAGTGTAGGGCTGGTGGTGGATTTGCATTCGCGGCTAGGGCTAGGGTCAGGGAACGGCAAGGCTTAGGGCACAGGTGAGGGTACGGAAACGTGGGAGGGTCAGGCTACGTGCTGACGCACAGGTCAGTGCCAGCGTACAGGTCAGGAGTATGGTACGGCGTAAGGTAACGTGTAGGGCTGCTGGTGGGTTTCTATTCCGGGCTAGGGTTAGGGTTAGGGAACGGCAAGGCTTAGGGCACAGGTGAGGGCACGGAAACGTGCGAGGGTCAGGCTACGTGCTGACGCACGGGTCAGTGCCAGCGTACGGGTCAGGAGTAGGGTATGGCGTAAGGTAAGGTGTAGGGCTGGTGGTGGGTTTCTATTCCGGGCTAGGGTTAGGGTTAGGGAACGGCAAGGCTTAGGGCACAGGTGAGGGTACAGAAACGTGGGAGGGTCGGGCTACGTGCTGACGCACGGGTCAGTGCCAGCGTACGGGCCAGGAGTAGGCAACGGCTTAAGGTAAGGTGTAGGGCTGGTGGTGGGTTTCTATTCCGGGCTAGGGTTAGGGTTAGGGAACGGCAAGGCTTAGGGCACAGGTGAGGGTACAGAAACGTGGGAGGGTCAGGCTACGTGATGACGCACGGGTCAGTGCCAGCGTACGGGCCAGGAGTAGGCAACGGCGTAGGATAAAGTGTAGGGCTGGTGGTGGATTTGCGTTCGGTGCTAGGGTTAGGGTTAGGGAACGGCAAGGCTTAGGGCACAGGTGAGGGTACGGAAACGTGGGAGGGTCAGGCTACGTGCTGACGCACAGGACAGTGCCAGCGTACAGGTCAGGAGTAGGGTACGGCGTAAGGTAAGGTGTAGGGCTGGTGGTGGGTTTCTATTCCGGGCTAGGGTTAGGGTTAGGGAACGGCAAGGCTTAGGGCACAGGTGAGGGTACGGAAACGTGGGAGGGTCAGGCTACATGCTGACGCACGGGTCAGTGCCAGCGTACGGGTCAGGAGTAGGGTATGGCGTAAGGTAAGGTGTAGGGCTGGTGGTGGGTTTCTATTCCGGGCTAGGGTTAGGGTTAGGGAACGGCAAGGCTTAGGGCACAGGTGAGGGTACGGAAACGTGGGAGGGTCGGGCTACGTGCTGACGCACGGGTCAGTGCCAGCGTACGGCCCAGGAGTAGGCAACGGCGTAGGATAAAGTGTAGGCTGGTGGTGGATTTGCGTTCTGGGCTAGGGTTAGGGTTAGGGAACGGCAAGGCTTAGGGCACAGGAGAGGGTACGGAAACGCCAGAGTGTAAGGCTACGTGCTGATGCATGGGGCAGTGCCAGAGTACAGGCCAGGAGTAGGCAACGGCTTAGGGTAAGGTGTAGGGTTGGTGGTGGGTTTCCAATCCGGGCTAGGGTTAGGGTTAGGGAACGGCAAGGCTTAGGGCACAGGTGAGGGTACGGAAACGTGGGAGGGTCAGGCTACGTGCTGACGCACGGGTCAGTGCCAGCGTACGGGCCAGGTGTAGGCAACGGCGTAAGGTAAGGTGTAGGGCTGGTGGTGGGTTTCTATTCCGGGCTAGGGTTAGGGTTAGGGAACGGCAAGGCTTAGGGCACAGGTGAGGGTACGGAAACGTGGGAGGGTCAGGCTACGTGCTGACGCACGGGTCAGTGCCAGCGTACGGGTCAGGAGTAGGGTATGGCGTAAGGTAAGGTGTAGGGCTGGTGGTGGGTTTCTATTCCGGGCTAGCGTTAGGATTAGGGAACGGCAAGGCTTAGGGCACAGGTGAGGGTACGGAAACGTGGGAGGGTCGGGCTACGTGCTGACGCACGGGTCAGTGCCAGCGTACAGGCCAGGAGTAGGCAACGGCGTAGGATAAAGTGTAGGCTGGTGGTGGATTTGCGTTCTGGGCTAGGGTTAGGGTTAGGGAACGGTAAGGCTTAGGGCACAGGAGAGGGTACGGAAACGCCAGAGTGTAAGGCTACGTGCTGATGCACGGGGCAGTTCCAGAGTACAGGCCAGGAGTAGGCAACGGCGTAGGGTAAGGTGTAGGGCTGGTGGTGGGTTTCCATTCCGGGCTAGGGTTAGGGTTAGGGAACGGCAAGGCTTAGGGCACAGGTGAGGGTACGGAAACGTGGGAGGGTCAGGCTACGTGCTGACGCACGGGTCAGTGCCAGCGTACGGGCCAGGTGTAGGCAACGGCGTAAGGTAAGGTGTAGGGCTGGTGGTTGTTTTCCGTTCCAGGCTAGGGTTAGGGTTAGGGAACGGCAAGGCTTAGGGCACAGGTGAGGGTACGGAAACGTGGGACGGACGGGCTACGTGCTGACGCACGGGTCAGTGCCAGCGTACGGGCCAGGAGTAGGCAACGGCGTAGGATAAAGTGTAGGGTTAGTGGTGGATTTGCGTTCCAGGCTAGGGTTAGGGTTAGGGAACGGCAAGGCTTAGGGCACAGGTGAGGGTACGGAAACGTGGGAGGTTCAGGCTACGTGCTGACGCACGGGTCAGTGCCAGCGTACGGGTCAGGAGTAGGGTACGGCGTAAGGTAAGGTGTAGGGCTGGTGGTGGGTTTCTATTCTGGGCTAGGGTTAGGGTTAGGGAACCGCAAGGCTTAGGGCACAGGTCAGGGTACGGAAACGCGGGAGGGTAAGGCTACGTTCTGATGAACGGGTCAGTGCCAGAGTACAGGCCAGGAGTAGGCAACGGCGTAGGGTAAGGTGTAGGGCTGGTGGTTGGTTTCCGTTCTAGGCTAGGGTTAGGGTTAGGGAACGCCAAGGCTCAGGGCACAGGTGAGGGTACGGAAACGTGGGAGGGTCGGGCTACGTGCTGACGCACGGGTCAGTGCCAGCGTACGGGCCAGGAATAGGCAACGGCGTAGGATAAAGTGTAGGGCTGGTGGTGGATTTGCGTTCCAGGCTAGGCTTAGGGTTAGGGAACGGCAAGGCTTAGGGCACAGGTGAGGGTACGGAAACGTGGGAGGGTCAGGCTACGTGCTGACGCACGGTTCAGTGCCAGAGTACGGGCCAGGAATAGGGTACGGCGTATGGTAAGGTGTAGGGCTTGTGGTTGATTTCCGTTCCAGGCTAGGGTTAGGGTTAGGGAACGGCAAGGCTTAGGGCAAAGGAGAGGGTACGGAAACGTGGGAGGGTCGGGCCCCGTGCCGACGCACGGGTTAGTGCCAGCATACGGGCCAGGAGTAGGCAATGGCGTAGGATAAAGTGTAGGGCTGGTGGTGGGTTTCCATTCCGGGCTAGGGTTAGGGTTAGGGAACGGCAATGCTTAGGGCACAGGTGAGCGTACGGAAACGTGGGAGGGTCAGGCTACGTGCTGACGCACGGGTCAGTGCCAGCGTACGGGCCAGAAGTAGGCAACGGCTTAAGGTAAGGTGTAGGGGTGGTGGTGGGTTTCTATTCCGGGCTAGGGTTTGGGTTAGGGAACGGCAAGGCTTAGGGCACAGGTGAGGGTACAGAAACGTGGTAGGGTCGGGCTACGTGCTGACGCACGGGTCAGTGCCAGCGTACGGGCCAGGAGTAGGCAACGGCTTAAGGTAAGGTTTAGGGCTGGTGGTGGGTTTCTATTCCGGGCTAGGGTTAGGGTTAGGGAACGGCAAGGCTTAGGGCACAGGTGAGGGTACAGAAACGTGGGAGGGTCGGGCTACGTGCTGACGCACGGGTGAGTGCCAGCGTACGGGCCAGGAGTAGGCAACGGCGTAGGATAAAGTGTAGGGCTGGTGGTGGATTTGCATTCGGGGCTAGTGCTAGGGTCAGGGAACGGCAAGGCTTAGGGCACAGGTGAGGGTACGGAAACGTGGGAGGGTCAGGCTACGTGCTGACGCACAGGTCAGTGCCAGCGTACAGGTCAGGAGTACGGTACGGCGTAAGGTAACGTGTAGGCCTGGTGGTGGGTTTCTATTCCGGGCTAGGGTTAGGGTTAGGGAACGGCAAGGCTTAGGGCACAGGTGAGGGCACGGAAACGTGGGAGGCTCAGGCTACGTGCTGACGCACGGGTCAGTGCCAGCGTACGGGTCAGGAGTAGGGTATGGCGTAAGGTAAGGTGTAGGGCTGGTGGTGGGTTTCTATTCCGGGCTAGGGTTAGGGTTAGGGAACGGCAAGGCTTAGGGCACAGGTGAGGGTACAGAAACGTGGGAGGGTCGGGCTACGTGCTGACGCACTGGTCAGTGCCAGCGTACGGGCCAGGAGTAGGCAACGGCGTAGGATAAAGTGTATGGCTGGTGGTGGATTTGCGTTCCGGGCTAGGGTTAGGGTTAGGGAACGGAAAGGCTTAGGGCACAGGTGAGGGTACGGAAACGTGGTAGGGTCAGGCTATGTGCTGACGCACGGTTCAGTGCCAGAGTACGGGCCAGGAATACGGTACGGCGTAAGATAAGGTGTAGGGCTGTTGGTGGGTTTCCGTTCTGGCCTAGGTTTAGGGTTAGGGAACGGCAAGGCTTAGGGCACAGGTGAGGGTACGGAATCGTGGGAGGGTCAGGCTACGTGCTGACGCACGGGTCAGTGCCAACGTACGGGCCAGGAGTAGGGTACGGCGTAAGGTATGGTGTAGGGCTTGTGGTTGATTTCCGTTCCAGGCTAGGGTTAGGGTTAGGGAACGGCAAGGCTTAGGGCAAAGGAGAGGGTACGGAAACGTGGGAGGGTCGGGCCCCGTGCCGACGCACGGGTTAGTGCCAGCATACGGGCCAGGAGTAGGCAATGGCGTAGGATAAAGTGTAGGGCTGGTGTTGGGTTTCCATTCCGGGCTAGGGTTAGGGTTAGGGAACGGCAACGCTTAGGGCACAGGTGAGGGTACGGAAACGTGGGAGGGTCAGGCTACGTGCTGACGCACTGGTCAGTGCCAGCGTACGGGCCAGGAGTAGGCAACGGCTTAAGGTAAGGTGTAGGGCTGGTGGTGGGTTTCTATTCCGGGCTAGGGTTAGGGTTAGGGAACGGCAAGGCTTAGGGCACAGGTGAGGGTACAGAAACGTGGGAGGGTCGGGCTACGTGCTGACGCACGGGTGAGTGCCAGCGTACGGGCCAGGAGTAGGCAACGGCGTAGGATAAAGTGTAGGGCTGGTGGTGGATTTGCATTCGGGGCTAGGGCTAGGGTCAGGGAACGGCAAGGCTTAGGGCACAGGTGAGGGTACGGAAACGTGGGAGGGTCAGGCTTCGTGCTGACGCACAGGTCAGTGCCAGCGTACAGGTCAGGAGTATGGTACGGCGTAAGGTAACGTGTAGGGCTGGTGGTGGGTTTCTATTCCGGGCTAGGGTTAGGGTTAGGGAACGGCAAGGCTTAGGGCACAGGTGAGGGCACGGAAACGTGGGAGGGTCAGGCTACGTGCTGACGCACGGGTCAGTGCCAGCGTACGGGTCAGGAGTAGGGTATGGCGTAAGGTAAGGTGTAGGGCTGGTGGTGGGTTTCTATTCCGGGCTAGGGTTAGGGTTAGGGAACGGCAAGGCTTAGGGCACAGGTGAGGGTACAGAAACGTGGGAGGGTCGGGCTACGTGCTGACGCACGGGTCAGTGCCAGCGTACGGGCCAGGAGTAGGCAACGGCTTAAGGTAAGGTGTAGGGCTGGTGGTGGGTTTCTATTCCGGGCTAGGGTTAGGGTTAGGGAACGGCAAGGCTTAGGGCACAGGTGCGGGTACAGAAACGTGGGAGGGTCGGGCTACGTGATGACGCACGGGTCAGTGCCAGCGTACGGGCCAGGAGTAGGCAACGGCGTAGGATAAAGTGTAGGGCTGGTGGTGGATTTGCGTTCGGGGCTAGGGTTAGGGTTAGGGAACGGCAAGGCTTAGGGCACAGGTGAGGGTACGGAAACGTGGGAGGGTCAGGCTACGTGCTGACGCACAGGTCAGTGCCAGCGTACAGGTCAGGCGTAGGGTACGGCGTAAGGTAAGGTGTAGGGCTGGTGGTGGGTTTCTATTCCGGGCTAGGGTTAGGGTTAGGGAACGGCAAGGCTTAGGGCACAGGTGAGGGTACGGAAACGTGGGAGGGTCGGGCTACGTGCTGACGCACGGGTCAGTGCCAGCGTACGGCCCAGGAGTAGGCAACGGCGTAGGATAAAGTGTAGGTTGGTGGTGGATTTGCGTTCTGGGCTAGGGTTAGGGTTAGGGAACGGCAAGGCTTAGGGCACAGGAGAGGGTACGGAAACGCCAGAGTGTAAGGCTACGTGCTGATGCATGGGGCAGTGCCAGAGTACAGGCCAGGAGTAGGCAACGGCGTAGGGTAAGGTGTAGGGCTGGTGGTGGGTTTCCATTCCGGGCTAGGGTTAGGGTTAGGGAACGGCAAGGCTTAGGGCACAGGTGAGGGTACGGAAACGTGGGAGGGTCAGGCTACGTGCTGACGCACGGGTCAGTGCCAGCGTACGGGCCAGGTGTAGGCAACGGCGTAAGGTAAGGTGTAGGGCTGGTGGTTGTTTTCCGTTCCAGGCTAGGGTTAGGGTTAGGGAACGGCAAGGCTTAGGGCACAGGTGAGGGTACGGAAACGTGGGAGGGTCGGGCTACGTGCTGAAGCACGGGTCAGTGCCAGCGTACTGGCCAGGAGTAGGCAACGGCGTAGGATAAAGTGTAGGGCTGGTGGTGGATTTGCGTTCCGGGCTAGGGTTAGGGTTAGGGAACGGCAAGGCTTAGGGCACAGGTGAGGGTACGGAAACGTGGGAGGGTCAGGCTACGTGCTGACTCACGGGTCAGTGCCAGCATACGGGTCAGGAGTAGGGTACGGCATAAGGTAAGGTGTAGGGCTGGTGGTGGGTTTCTATTCCGGTCTAGGGTTAGGGTTAGGGAACGGCAAGCCTTAGGGCACAGGTCAGGGTAAGGAAACGCGGGAGGGTAAGGCTACGTGCTGATGAACGGGTCAGTGCCAGAGTACAGGCCAGGAGTAGGAAACGGCGTAGGGTAAGGTGTAGGGCTGGTGGTTGGTTTCCATTCCAGGCTAGGGTTAGGGTTAGGGAACGGCAAGGCTTAGGGCACAGGTGAGGGTACGGAAACGTGGGAGGTTCGGGCTACGTGCTGACGCACGGGTCAGTGCCACCGTACCGGCCAGGAGTAGGCAACGGCGTAGGATATAGTGTAGGGCTGGTGGTGGATTTGCGTTCCAGGCTAGGGTTAGTGTTAGGGAACGGCAAGGCTTAGGGCACAGGTGAGGGTACGGAAACGTGGGAGGGTCAGGCTACGTGCTGACGCACGGTTCAGTGCCAGAGTACGGGCCAGGAATAGGGTACGGCGTAAGGTAAGGTGTAGGGCTGGTGGTGGGTTTCCGTTCTGGCCTAGGGTTAGGGTTAAGGAACGGCAAGGCTTAGGGCACAGGTGAGGGTACGGAAACGTGGGAGGGTCAGGCTACGTGCTGACGCACGGGTCAGTGCCAACGTACGGGCCAGGAGTAGGGTACGGCGTAAGGTAAGGTGTAGGGCTTGTGGTTGATTTCCGTTCCAGGCTAGGGTTAGGGTTAGGGAACGGCAAGGCTTAGGGCAAAGGAGAGGGTACGGAAACGTGGGAGGGTCGGGCCCCGTGCCGACGCACGGGTTAGTGCCAGCATACGGGCCAGGAGTAGGCAATGGCGTAGGATAAAGTGTAGGGCTGGTGGTGGGTTTCCATTCCGGGCTAGGGTTAGGGTTAGGGAACGGCAACACTTAGGGCACAGGTGAGGGTACGGAAACGTGGGAGGGTCAGGCTACGTGCTGACGCACGGGTCAGTGCCAGCGTACGGGCCAGGAGTAGGCAACGGCTTAAGGTAAGGTGTAGGGCTGGTGGTGGGTTTCTATTCCGGGCTAGGGTTAGGGTTAGGGAACGGCAAGGCTTAGGCACAGGTGAGGGTACAGAAACGTGGGAGGGTCGGGCTACGTGCTGACGCACGGGTCAGTGCCAGCGTACGGGCCAGGAGTAGGCAACGGCGTAGGATAAAGTGTATGGCTGGTGGTGGATTTGCGTTCTGGGCTAGGGTTAGGGTTAGGGAACGGCAAGGCTTAGGGCACAGGTGAGGGTACGGAAACGTGGGAGGGTCAGGCTACGTGCTGACGCACAGGTCAGTGCCAGCGTACAGGTCAGGAGTAGGGTACGGCGTAAGGAAAAGTGTAGGGCTGGTGGTGGGTTTCTATTCCGGGCTATGGTTAGGGTTAGGGAACGGCAAGGCTTAGGGCACAGGTGAGGGTACGGAAACGTGGGAGGGTCAGGCTACGTGCTGACACACGTGTCAGTGCCAGCGTAGGGGCCAGGAGTAGGCAACGGCGTAGGATAAAGTGTAGGGCTGGTGGTGGATTTGCGTTCGGGGCTAGGGTTAGGGTTAGGGAACGGCAAGGCTTAGGGCACAGGTGAGGGTACGGAAACGTGGGAGGGTCAGGCTACGTGCTGACGCACGGGTCAGTGCCAGCGTACGGGCCAGGAGTAGGCAACGGCGTAAGGTAAGGTGTAGGGCTGGTGGTTGGTTTCCGTTCCAGGCCACGGTTAGGGTTAGGGAACGGCAAGGCTTAGGGCACAGGTGAGGGTACGGAAACGTGGGAGGGTCGGGCTACGTGCTGACGCCCGTGTCAGTGCGAGCGTACGGGCCAGGAGTAGGCAACGGCGTAGGATAAAGTGTAGGGCTGGTGGTGGGTTTCCATTCCGGGCTAGTGTTAGGGTTAGGGAACGGCAACGCTTAGGGCACAGGTGAGGGTACGGAAACGTGGGAGGGTCAGGCTACGTGCTGACGCACGGGTCAGTGCCAGCGTACGGGCCAGGAGTAGGCAACGGCTTAAGGTAAGGTGTAGGGCTGGAGGTGGGTTTCTATTCCGGGCTAGGGTTAGGGTTAGGGAACGGCAAGGCTTAGGGCACAGGTGAGGGTACAGAAACGTGGGAGGGTCGGTCTACGTGCTGACGCACGGGTCAGTGCCAGCGTACGGGCCAGGAGTAGGCAACGGCTTAAGGTAAGGTGTAGGGCTGGTGGTGGGTTTCTATTCCGGGCTAGGGTTAGGGTTAGGGAACGGCAAGGCTTAGGGCACAGGTGAGGGTACAGAAACGTGGGAGGGTCGGGCTACGTGCTGACGCACGGGTCAGTGCCAGCGTACGGGCCAGGAGTAGGCAACGGCGTAGGATAAAGTGTAGGGCTGGTGGTGGATTTGCGTTCGGGGCTAGGATTAGGGTTAGGGAACGGCAAGGCTTAGGGCACAGGTGAGGGTACGGAAACGTGGGAGGGTCAGGCTACGTGCTGACGCACAGGTCAGTGCCAGCGTACGGGCCAGGTGTAGGCAACGGCGTAAGGTAAGGTGTAGGGCTGGTGGTTGTTTTCCATTCCAGGCTAGGGTTAGGGTTAGGGAACGGCAAGGCTTAGGGCACAGGTGAGGGTACGGAAACGTGGGACGGTCGGGCTACGTGCTGACGCACGGGTCAGTGCCAGCGTACTGGCCAGGAGTAGGCAACGGCGTAGGATAAAGTGTAGGGCTGGTGGTGGATTTGCGTTCCGGGCTAGGGTTAGGGTTAGGGAACGGCAAGGCTTAGGGCACAGGTGAGGGTACGGAAGCGTGGGAGGGTCAGGCTACGTGCAGACGAACGGGTCAGTGCAAGCGTACGGGTCAGGAGTAGGGTACGGCGTAAGGTAAGGTGTAGGGCAGGTGGTGGGTTTCTATTCCGGGCTAGGGTTAGGGTTAGGGAACGGCAAGGCTTAGGGCACAAGTGAGGGTACGGAAACGTGGGAGGGTCAGGCTACATGCTGACGCACGGTTCAGTGCCAGCGTACGGGCCAGGAATAGGGTACGGCGTAAGGTAAGGTGTAGGGCTGGTGGTGGGTTTCCATTACGGGCTAGGGTTAGGGTTAGGGAACGGCAAGGCTTAGGGCACAGGAGAGGGTACGGAAACGCCAGAGTGTAAGGCTACGTGCTGATGCATGGGGCAGTGCCAGAGTACAGGCCAGGAGTAGGCAACGGCGTAGGGTAAGGTGTAGGGCTGGTGGTGGGTTTCCATTCCGGGCTAGGGTTAGGGTTAGGGAACGGCAAGGCTTAGGGCACAGGTGAGGGTACGGAAACGTGGGAGGGTCAGGCTACGTGCTGACGCACGGGTCAGTGCCAGCGTACGGGCCAGGTGTAGGCAACGGCGTAAGGTAAGGTGTAGGGCTGGTGGTTGTTTTCCGTTCCAGGCTAGGGTTAGGGTTAGGGAACGGCAAGGCTTAGGGCACAGGTGAGGGTACGGAAACGTGGGAGGGTCGGGCTACGTGCTGAAGCACGGGTCAGTGCCAGCGTACTGGCCAGGAGTAGGCAACGGCGTAGGATAAAGTGTAGGGCTGGTGGTGGATTTGCGTTCCGGGCTAGGGTTAGGGTTAGGGAACGGCAAGGCTTAGGGCACAGGTGAGGGTACGGAAACGTGGGAGGGTCAGGCTACGTGCTGACTCACGGGTCAGTGCCAGCATACGGGTCAGGAGTAGGGTACGGCATAAGGTAAGGTGTAGGGCTGGTGGTGGGTTTCTATTCCGGTCTAGGGTTAGGGTTAGGGAACGGCAAGCCTTAGGGCACAGGTCAGGGTAAGGAAACGCGGGAGGGTAAGGCTACGTGCTGATGAACGGGTCAGTGCCAGAGTACAGGCCAGGAGTAGGAAACGGCGTAGGGTAAGGTGTAGGGCTGGTGGTTGGTTTCCATTCCAGGCTAGGGTTAGGGTTAGGGAACGGCAAGGCTTAGGGCACAGGTGAGGGTACGGAAACGTGGGAGGTTCGGGCTACGTGCTGACGCACGGGTCAGTGCCACCGTACCGGCCAGGAGTAGGCAACGGCGTAGGATATAGTGTAGGGCTGGTGGTGGATTTGCGTTCCAGGCTAGGGTTAGTGTTAGGGAACGGCAAGGCTTAGGGCACAGGTGAGGGTACGGAAACGTGGGAGGGTCAGGCTACGTGCTGACGCACGGTTCAGTGCCAGAGTACGGGCCAGGAATAGGGTACGGCGTAAGGTAAGGTGTAGGGCTGGTGGTGGGTTTCCGTTCTGGCCTAGGGTTAGGGTTAAGGAACGGCAAGGCTTAGGGCACAGGTGAGGGTACGGAAACGTGGGAGGGTCAGGCTACGTGCTGACGCACGGGTCAGTGCCAACGTACGGGCCAGGAGTAGGGTACGGCGTAAGGTAAGGTGTAGGGCTTGTGGTTGATTTCCGTTCCAGGCTAGGGTTAGGGTTAGGGAACGGCAAGGCTTAGGGCAAAGGAGAGGGTACGGAAACGTGGGAGGGTCGGGCCCCGTGCCGACGCACGGGTTAGTGCCAGCATACGGGCCAGGAGTAGGCAATGGCGTAGGATAAAGTGTAGGGCTGGTGGTGGGTTTCCATTCCGGGCTAGGGTTAGGGTTAGGGAACGGCAACACTTAGGGCACAGGTGAGGGTACGGAAACGTGGGAGGGTCAGGCTACGTGCTGACGCACGGGTCAGTGCCAGCGTACGGGCCAGGAGTAGGCAACGGCTTAAGGTAAGGTGTAGGGCTGGTGGTGGGTTTCTATTCCGGGCTAGGGTTAGGGTTAGGGAACGGCAAGGCTTAGGCACAGGTGAGGGTACAGAAACGTGGGAGGGTCGGGCTACGTGCTGACGCACGGGTCAGTGCCAGCGTACGGGCCAGGAGTAGGCAACGGCGTAGGATAAAGTGTATGGCTGGTGGTGGATTTGCGTTCTGGGCTAGGGTTAGGGTTAGGGAACGGCAAGGCTTAGGGCACAGGTGAGGGTACGGAAACGTGGGAGGGTCAGGCTACGTGCTGACGCACAGGTCAGTGCCAGCGTACAGGTCAGGAGTAGGGTACGGCGTAAGGAAAAGTGTAGGGCTGGTGGTGGGTTTCTATTCCGGGCTATGGTTAGGGTTAGGGAACGGCAAGGCTTAGGGCACAGGTGAGGGTACGGAAACGTGGGAGGGTCAGGCTACGTGCTGACACACGTGTCAGTGCCAGCGTAGGGGCCAGGAGTAGGCAACGGCGTAGGATAAAGTGTAGGGCTGGTGGTGGATTTGCGTTCGGGGCTAGGGTTAGGGTTAGGGAACGGCAAGGCTTAGGGCACAGGTGAGGGTACGGAAACGTGGGAGGGTCAGGCTACGTGCTGACGCACGGGTCAGTGCCAGCGTACGGGCCAGGAGTAGGCAACGGCGTAAGGTAAGGTGTAGGGCTGGTGGTTGGTTTCCGTTCCAGGCCACGGTTAGGGTTAGGGAACGGCAAGGCTTAGGGCACAGGTGAGGGTACGGAAACGTGGGAGGGTCGGGCTACGTGCTGACGCCCGTGTCAGTGCGAGCGTACGGGCCAGGAGTAGGCAACGGCGTAGGATAAAGTGTAGGGCTGGTGGTGGGTTTCCATTCCGGGCTAGTGTTAGGGTTAGGGAACGGCAACGCTTAGGGCACAGGTGAGGGTACGGAAACGTGGGAGGGTCAGGCTACGTGCTGACGCACGGGTCAGTGCCAGCGTACGGGCCAGGAGTAGGCAACGGCTTAAGGTAAGGTGTAGGGCTGGAGGTGGGTTTCTATTCCGGGCTAGGGTTAGGGTTAGGGAACGGCAAGGCTTAGGGCACAGGTGAGGGTACAGAAACGTGGGAGGGTCGGTCTACGTGCTGACGCACGGGTCAGTGCCAGCGTACGGGCCAGGAGTAGGCAACGGCTTAAGGTAAGGTGTAGGGCTGGTGGTGGGTTTCTATTCCGGGCTAGGGTTAGGGTTAGGGAACGGCAAGGCTTAGGGCACAGGTGAGGGTACAGAAACGTGGGAGGGTCGGGCTACGTGCTGACGCACGGGTCAGTGCCAGCGTACGGGCCAGGAGTAGGCAACGGCGTAGGATAAAGTGTAGGGCTGGTGGTGGATTTGCGTTCGGGGCTAGGATTAGGGTTAGGGAACGGCAAGGCTTAGGGCACAGGTGAGGGTACGGAAACGTGGGAGGGTCAGGCTACGTGCTGACGCACAGGTCAGTGCCAGCGTACGGGCCAGGTGTAGGCAACGGCGTAAGGTAAGGTGTAGGGCTGGTGGTTGTTTTCCATTCCAGGCTAGGGTTAGGGTTAGGGAACGGCAAGGCTTAGGGCACAGGTGAGGGTACGGAAACGTGGGACGGTCGGGCTACGTGCTGACGCACGGGTCAGTGCCAGCGTACTGGCCAGGAGTAGGCAACGGCGTAGGATAAAGTGTAGGGCTGGTGGTGGATTTGCGTTCCGGGCTAGGGTTAGGGTTAGGGAACGGCAAGGCTTAGGGCACAGGTGAGGGTACGGAAGCGTGGGAGGGTCAGGCTACGTGCAGACGAACGGGTCAGTGCAAGCGTACGGGTCAGGAGTAGGGTACGGCGTAAGGTAAGGTGTAGGGCAGGTGGTGGGTTTCTATTCCGGGCTAGGGTTAGGGTTAGGGAACGGCAAGGCTTAGGGCACAAGTGAGGGTACGGAAACGTGGGAGGGTCAGGCTACATGCTGACGCACGGTTCAGTGCCAGCGTACGGGCCAGGAATAGGGTACGGCGTAAGGTAAGGTGTAGGGCTGGTGGTGGGTTTCCATTACGGGCTAGGGTTAGGGTTAGGGAACGGCAAGGCTTAGGGCACAGGTGAGGGCACGGAAACGTGGGAGGGTCAGGCTACGTGCTGACGCACGGGTCAGTGCCAGCGTACGGGCCAGGAGTAGGCAACGGCGTAAGGTAAGGTGTAGGGCTGGTGGTTGGTTTCCGTTCCAGGCTAGGGTTAGAGTTAGGGAACGGCAAGGCTTAGGGCACAGGTGAGGGTATGGAAACGTGGGAGGGTCGGGCTCCGTGCTGACGCACGGGTCAGTGCCAGCGTACTGGCCAGGAGTAGGCAACGGCGTAGGATAAAGTGTAGGGCTGGTGGTGGATTTGCGTTCCGGGCTTGGGTTAGGGTTAGGGAACGGCAAGGCTTAGGGCACAGGTGAGGGTACGGAAACGTGGGAGGGTCAGGCTACGTGCTGACGCACGGGTCAGTGCCAGCGTACGGGTCAGGAGTAGGGTACGGCATAAGTTAAGGTGTAGGGCTGGTGGTGGGTTTCTATTCCGGGCTAGGGTTAGGGTTAGGGAACGGCAAGGCTTAGGGCACAGGTCAGGGTACGGAAACGCGGGAGGGTAAGGCTACGTGCTGATGAACGGGTCAGTGCCAGAGTACAGGCCAGGAGTAGGCAACGGCGTAGGGTAAGGTGTAGGGCTGGTGGTTGGTTTCCGTTCCAGGCTAGGGTTAGCGTTAGGGAACGGCAAGGCTTAGGGCACAGGTGAGGGTACGGAAACGTGGGAGGGTCGGGCTACGTGCTGACGCACGGGTCAGTGCCAGCGTACGGGCCAGGAGTAGGCAACGGCGTAGGATAAAGTGTAGGGCTGGTGGTGGATTTGCGTTCCAGGCTAGGGTTAGGGTTAGGGAACGGCAAGGCTTAGGGCACAGGTGAGGGTACGGAAACGTGGGAGGGTCAGGCTACGTGCTGACGCACAGTTCAGTGCCAGCGTACAGGTCAGGAGTAGGGTACGGCGTAAGGTTAGGTGTAGGGCTGGTGGTGGGTTTCTATTCCGGGCTAGGGTTAGGGTTAGGGAACGGCAAGGCTTAGGGCACAGGTGAGGGTACGGAAACGTGGGAGGGTCAGGCTACGTGCTGACGCACGGGTCAGTGCCAGCGTACGGGTCAGGAGTAGGGTATGGCGTAAGGTAAGGTGTAGGGCTGGTGGTGGGTTTCTATTCCGGGCTAGGGTTAGGGTTAGGGAACGGCAAGGCTTAGGGCACAGGTGAGGGTACGGAAACGTGGGAGGGTCGGGCTACGTGCTGACGCACGGGTCAGTGCCAGCGTACGGGCCAGGAGTAGGCAACGGCGTAGGATAAAGTGTAGGCTGGTGGTGGATTTGCGTTCAGGGCTAGGTTTAGGGTTAGGGAACGGCAAGGCTTAGGGCACAGGAGAGGGTACGGAAACGCCAGAGTGTAAGGCTACGTGCTGATGCACGGGGCAGTTCCAGAGTACAGGCCAGGAGTAGGCAACGGTGTAGGGTAAGGTGTAGGGCTGGTGGTGGGTTTCCATTCCGGGCTAGGGTTAGGGTTAGGGAACGGCAAGGCTTAGGGCACAGGTGAGGGTACGGAAAAGTGGGAGGGTCAGGCTACGTGCTGACGCACGGGTCAGTGCCAGCGTACGGGCCAGGTGTAGGCAACGGCGTAAGGTAAGGTGTAGGGCTGGTGGTGGATTTGCGTTCCAGGCTAGGGTTAGGGATAGGGAACGGCAAGGCTTAGGGCACAGGTGAGGGTATGGAAACGTGGGAGGGTCAGGCTACGTGCTGACGCACGGTTCAGTGCCAGATTACGGGCCAGGAATAGGGTACGGCGTAAGGTAAGGTGTAGGGCTGGTGGTGTGTTTCCGTTCTGGCCTAGGGTTAGGGTTAGGGAACGGCAAGGCTTAGGGCACAGGTGAGGGTAAGGAAACGTGGGAGGGTCAGGCTACGTGCTGACGCACGGGTCAGTGCCAACGTACGGGCGAGGAGTAGGGTACGGCGTAAGGTAAGGTGTAGGGCTTGTGGTTGATTTCCGTTCCAGGCTAGGGTTAGGGTTAGGGAACGGCAAGGCTTAGGGCAAAGGAGAGGGTACGGAAACGTGGGAGGGTCGGGCCCCGTGCCGACGCACGGGTTAGTGCCAGCATACGGGCCAGGAGTAGGCAATGGCGTAGGATAAAGTGTAGGGCTGGTGGTGGGTTTCCATTCCGGGCTAGGGTTAGGGTTAGGGAACGGCAAGGCTTAGGGCACAGGTGAGGGTACGGAAACGTGGGAGGGTCAGGCTACGTGCTGACGCACGGGTCAGTGCCAGCGTACGGGCCAGGAGTAGGCAACGGCTTAAGGTAAGGTGTAGGGCTGGTGGTGGGTTTCTATTCCGGGCTACGGTTACGGTTAGGGAACGGCAAGGCTTAGGGCACAGGTGAGGGTACAGAAACGTGGGAGGGTCGGGCTACGTGCTGACGCACGGGTCAGTGCCAGCGTACGGGCCAGGAGTAGGCAACGGCGTAGGATAAAGTGTAGGGCTGGTGGTGGATTTGCGTTCCAGGCTAGGGTTAGGGTTAGGGAACGGCACGGCTTAGAGCACAGGTGAGGGTACGGAAACGTGGGAGGGTCAGGCTACGTGCTGACGCACGGGTCAGTGCCAGCGTACGGGCCAGGAGTAGGCAACGGCGTAAGGTAAGGTGTAGGGCTGGTGGTTGGTTTCCGTTCCAGGCCACGGTTAGGGTTAGGGAACGGCAAGGCTTAGGGCACAGGTGAGGGTACGGAAACGTGGGAGGGTCGGGCTACGTGCTGACGCCCGTGTCAGTGCCAGCGTACGGGCCAGGAGTAGGGTACGGCGTAAGGAACGCTGTAGGGCTGGTGGTGGGTTTCTATTCCTGGTTAGGGTTAGGGTTAGGGAACGGCAAGGCTTAGGGCACAGGTGAGGGTACGGAAACGTGGGAGGGTCGGTCTACGTGCTGACGCACGGGTCAGTGCCAGCGTACGGGCCAGGAGTAGGCAACGGCGTAGGATAAAGTGTAGGGCTGGTGGTGGATTTGCGTTCCGGGCTAGGGTTAGGGTTAGGGTACGGCAAGGCTTAGGCCACAGGTGAGGGTACGGAAACGTGGGAGGGTCAGGCTATGTGCTGACGCACAGGTCAGTGCCAGCGTACGGGTCAGGAGTAGGGTACGGCGTAAGGAAAGGTGTTGGGCTGGTGGTGGGTTTCTATTCCTGGTTAGGGTTAGGGTTAGGGAACGGCAAGGCTTAGGGCACAGGTGAGGGTACGGAAACGTGGGAGGGTCGGTCTACGTGCTGACGCATGGGTCAGTGCCAGCGTACGGGCCAGGAGTAGGCAACGGCGTAGGATAAAGTGTAGGGCGGGTGGTGGATTTGCGTTCCAGGCTAGGGTTAGGGTTAGGGAACGGCAAGGCTTAGGGCACAGGTGAGGGTACGGAAACGTGGGAGGGTCAGGCTACGTGCTGATGCACGATTCAGTGCCAGCGTACGGGCCAGGAATAGGGTACGGCGTAAGGTAAGGTGTAGGGCTGGTGGTGGGTTTCCGTTTTGGGCTAGGGTTAGGGTTAGGGAACGGCAACGCTTAGGGCACAGGTGAGGGTACGGAAACGTGGGAGGGTCAGGCTACGTGGTGACGCACGGGTCAGTGGCAGCGTACGGGCCAGGAGTAGGCAATGGCGTAAGGTAAGGTGTAGGGCTGGTGGTGGGTTTCTATTCCGGGCTAGGGTTAGGGTTAGGGAACGGCAAGGCTTAGGGCACAGGTGAGGGTACAGAAACGTGGGAGGGTCGGGCTACGTGCTGACGCACGGGTCAGTGCCAGCGTACGGGCCAGGAGTAGGCAACGGCGTAAGGTAAGGTGTAGGGCTGGTGGTTGGTTTCCGTTCCAGGCTAGGGTTAGGGTTAGGGAACGGCAAGGCTTAGGGCACAGGTGAGGGTACGGAAACGTGGGAGGGTCGGGCTACGTGCTGACGCCCGTGTCAGTGCCAGCGTACGGGCCAGGAGTAGGCAACGGCGTAGGATAAAGTGTAGGGCTGGTGGTGGATTTGCGTTCCGTGCTAGGGTTAGGGTTAGGGTACGGCAAGGCTTAGGGCACAGGTGAGGTTACGGAAACGTGGGAGGGTCAGGCTACGTGCTGACGCACAGGTCAGTACCAGCGTACGGGTCAGGAGTAGGGTACGGCGTAAGGAAAGGTGTAGGGCTGGTGGTGGGTTTCTATTCCGGGTTAGGGTTAGGGTTAGGGAACGGCAAGGCTTAGGGCACAGGTGAGGGTACGGAAACGTGGGAGGGTCAGGCTACGTGCTGACGCACGTTTCAGTGCCAGCGTACGGGCCAGGAATAGGGTACGGCGTAAGGTAAGGTGTAGGGCTGGTGGTGGGTTTCCGTTCCGGGCTAGGGTTAGGGTTAGGGAACGGCAAGGCTTAGGGCACAGGTGAGGGTACGGAAACGTGGGAGTGTCGGTCTACGTGCTGACGCACGGGTTAATGCCAGCGTACGGGACAGGAGTAGGCAATGGCGTAGGATAAATTGTAGGGCTGGTGGTGGATTTGCGTTCAGGGCTAGGGTTAGGGTGAGGGAACGGCAAGGCTTAGGGCACAGGTGAGGGTACGGAAACGTGGGAGGGTCGGGCTACGTGCTGACGCACGGGTCAGTGCCAGCGTACGGGCCAGGAGTAGGCAACGGCGTAGGATAAAGTGTAGGGCTGGTGGTGGATTTGCGTTCCAGGCTAGGGTTAGGTTTAGGGAACGGCACGGCTTAGAGCACAGGTGAGGGTACGGAAACGTGGGAGGGTCAGGCTACGTGCTGACGCACGGTTCAGTGCAAGCGTACAGGCCAGGAATAGGGTACGGCATAAGGTAAGGTGTAGGGCTGGTGCTGGGTTTCCGTTCCGGGCTAGGGTTAGGGTTAGGGAACGGCAAGGCTTAGGGCACAGGTGAGGGTACGGAAACGTGGGAGGGTCAGGCTACGTGCTGACGCACGTGTCAGTGCCAACGTACGGGCCAGTAGTAGGGTACGGCGTAAGATAAGGTGTAGGGCTTGTGGTTGATTTCCGTTCCAGGCTAGGGTTAGGGTTAGGGAACGGCAAGGCTTAGGGCAAAGGAGAGGGTACGGAAACGTGGGAGGATCGGGCCCCGTTCTGACGCACGGGTTAGTGCCAGCATACGGGCCTGGAGTAGGCAACGACGTAGGATAAAGTGTAGGGCTGGTGGTGGGTTTCCTTTCTGGGCTAGAGTTAGGGTTAGGGAACGGCAAGGCTTAGGGCACAGGTGAGGGTACGGAAACGTGGGAGGGTCAGGCTACGTGCTGACGCACGGGTCAGTGCCAGCGTACGGGCCAGGAGTAGGCAACGGCGTAAGGTAAGGTGTAGGGCTGGTGGTGGGTTTCTATTCCGGGCTAGGGTTAGGGTTAGGGAACGGCAAGGCTTAGGGCACAGGTGAGGTTACGGAAACGTGGGAGGGTGGGCTACGTGCTGACGCACGGGTCAGTGCCAGCGTACGGGCCAGGAGTATGCAACGGCGTAGGATAAAGTGTAGGGCTGGTGGTTGTTTTCCGTTCCGGGCTAGTGTTAGGGTTAGGGAACGGCAAGGCTTAGGGCACAGGTGAGGTTACGGAAACGTGGGAGGGTCAGGCTACGTGCTGACGCACGGGTTAGTGCCAGCGTACGGGCCAGGAGTAGGCAACGGCGTAAGGTAAGGTGTAGGGCTGGTGGTTGGTTTCCGTTCTAGGCTAGGGTTAGGGTTAGGGAACGGCACGGCTTAGGGCACAGGTGAGGGTACGGAAACGTGGGAGGGTCGGGCTACGTGCTGACGCACGTGTCAGTGCCAGCGTACGGGCCAAGAGTATGCAACGGCATAGGATAAAGTGTAGGGCTGGTGGTGGATTTGCGTTCGGGGCTAGGGTTAGGGTTAGGGAACGGCAAGGCTTAGGGCACAGGTGAGGGTACGGAAACGTGGGAGGGTCAGGCTACGTGCTGACGCACAGGTCAGTGCCAGCGTACAGGTCAGGAGTAGGGTATGGCGTAAGGTAACGTGTAGGGCTGGTGGTGGGTTTCTATTCCGGGCTAGGGTTAGGGTTAGGGAACGGCTTGGCTTAGGGCACAGGTCAGGGTACGGAAACGCGGGAGGGTAAGGCTACGTGCTGATGCACGGGTCAGTGCCAGAATACAGGCCAGGACTAGGCAACGGCGTAGGGTAAGGTGTAGGGCTGGTGGTGGGTTTCCATTCCGGGCTAGGGTTAGCGTTAGGGAAAGGCAAGGCTTAGGGCACAGGTGAGGGTACGGAAACGTGGGAGGGTCAGGCTACGTGCTGACGCACGGGTCAATGCCAGCATACGTGCCAGGAGTAGGCAACGGCGTAAGGTAAGGTGTAGGGCTGGTGGTGGGTTTCCGTTCCAGGCTAGGGTTAGCGTTAGGGAACGGCAAGGCTTAGGGCACAGGTGAGGGTACGGAAACGTGGGAGGGTCGGGCTACGTGCTGACGCACGGGTCAGTGCCAGCGTACGGGCCAGGAGTAGGCAACGGCGTAGGATAAAGTGTAGGGTTAGTGGTGGATTTGCGTTCCAGGCTAGGGTTAGGGTTAGGGAACGGCAAGGCTTAGGGCACAGGTGATGGTACGGAAACGTGGGAGGTTCAGGCTACGTGCTGACGCACGGGTCAGTGCCAGCGTACGGGTCAGGAGTAGGGTACGGCGTAAGGTAAGGTGTAGGGCTGGTGGTGGGTTTCTATTCCGGGCTAGGGTTAGGGTTAGGGAACCGCAAGGCTTAGGGCACAGGTCAGGGTACGGAAACGCGGGAGGGTAAGGCTACGTTCTGATGAACGGGTCAGTGCCAGAGTACAGGCCAGGAGTAGGCAACGGCGTAGGGTAAGGTGTAGGGCTGGTGGTTGGTTTCCGTTCCAGGCTAGGGTTAGTGTTAGGGAACGGCAAGGCTTAGGGCACAGGTGAGGGTACGGAAACATGGGAGGGTCGGGCTACGTGCTGACGCACGGGTCAGTGCCAGCGTACGGGCCAGGAATAGGCAACGGCGTAGGATAAAGTGTAGGGCTGGTGGTGGATTTGCGTTCCAGGCTAGGGTTAGGGTTAGGGAACGGCAAGGCTTAGGGCACAGGTGAGGGTACGGAAACGTGGGAGGGTCAGGCTACGTGCTGACGCACGGTTCAGTGCCAGAGTACGGGCCAGGAATAGGGTACGGCGTAAGGTAAGGTGTAGGGCTTGTGGTTGATTTCCGTTCCAGGCTAGGGTTAGGGTTAGGGAACGGCAAGGCTTAGGGCAAAGGAGAGGGTACGGAAACGTGGGAGGGTCGGGCCCCGTGCCGACGCACGGGTTAGTGCCAGCATACGGGCCAAGAGTAGGCAATGGCGTAGGATAAAGTGTAGGGCTGGTGGTGGGTTTCCATTCCGGGCTAGTGTTAGGGTTAGGGAACGGCAACGCTTAGGGCACAGGTGAGCGTACGGAAACGTGGGAGGGTCAGGCTACGTGCTGACGCACAGGTCAGTGCCAGCGTACGGGCCAGGAGTAGGCAACGGCTTAAGGTAAGGTGTAGGGCTGGTGGTGGGTTTCTATTCCGGGCTAGGGTTAGGGTTAGGGTACGGCAAGGCTTAGGGCACAGTTGAGGGTACAGAAACGTGGGAGGGTCGGGCTACGTGCTGACGCACGGGTCAGTGCCAGCGTACGGGACAGGAGTAGGCAACGGCTTAAGGTAAGGTGTAGGGCTGGTGGTGGTTTTCTATTCCGGGCTAGGATTAGGGTTAGGAAACGGCAAGGCTTAGGGCACAGGTGAGGGTACAGAAACGTGGGAGGGTCGGGCTACGTGCTGACGCACGGGTCAGTGCCAGCGTACGGGCCAGGAGTAGGCAACGGCGTAGGATAAAGTGTAGGGCTGGTGGTGGATTTGCATTCTGGGCTAGGGCTAGGGTCAGGGAACGGCAAGGCTTAGGGCACAGGTGAGGGTACGGAAACGTGGGAGGGTCACGCTACGTGCTGACGCACAGGTCAGTGCCAGCGTACAGGTCAGGAGTATGGTATGGCGTAAGGTAACGTGTAGGCCTGGTGGTGGGTTTCTATTCCGGGCTAGGGTTAGGGTTAGGGAACGGCAAGGCTTAGGGCACAGGTGAGGGCACGGAAACGTGGGAGGGTCAGGCTACGTGCTGACGCACGGGTCAGTGCCAGCGTACGGGTCAGGAGTAGGGTATGGCGTAAGGTAAGGTGTAGGGCTGGTGGTGGGTTTCTATTCCGGGCTAGGGTTAGGGTTAGGGAACGGCAAGGCTTAGGGCACAGGTGAGGGTACAGAAACGTGGGAGGGTCGGGCTACGTGCTGACGCACAGGTCAGTGCCAGCGTACGGGCCAGGAGTAGGCAACGGCGTAGGATAAAGTGTATGGCTGGTGGTGGATTTGCGTTCCGGGCTAGGGTTAGGGTTAGGGAACGGCAAGGCTTAGGGCACAGGTGAGGGTACGGAAACGTGGTAGGGTCAGGCTCCGTGCTGACGCACGGTTCAGTTCCAGAGTACGGGCCAGGAATAGGGTACGGCGTAAGGTAAGGTGTAGGGCTGTTGGTGGGTTTCCGTTCTGGCCTAGGTTTAGGGTTAGGGAACGGCAAGGCTTAGGGCACAGGTGAGGGTACGGAAACGTGGGAGGGTCAGGATACGTGCTGACGCACGGGTCAGTGCCAACGTACGGGCCAGGAGTAGGGTACGGCGTAAGGTAAGGTGTAGGGCTTGTGGTTGATTGCCGTTCCAGGCTAGGGTTAGGGTTAGGGAACGGCAAGGCTTAGGGCAAAGGAGAGGGTACGGAAACGTGGGAGGGTCGGGCCCCGTGCCGACGCACGGGTTAGTGCCAGCATACGGGCCAGGAGTAGGCAATGGCGTAGGATAAAGTGTAGGGCTGGTGGTGGGTTTCCATTCCGGGCTAGGGTTAGGGTTAGGGAACGGCAAGGCTTAGGGCACAGGTGAGGGTACGGAAACGTGGGAGGGTCAGGCTACGTGCTGACGCACGGGTCAGTGCCAGCGTACGGGCCAGGAGTAGGCAACGGCTTAAGGTAAGGTGTAGGGCTGGTGGTGGGTTTCTATTCCGGGCTAGGGTTAGGGTTAGGGAACGGCAAGGCTTAGGGCACAGGTGAGGGTACAGAAACGTGGGAGGGTCGGGCTACGTGCTGACGCATGGGTCAGTGCCAGCGTACGGGCCAGGAGTAGGCAACGGCTTAAGGTAAGGTGTAGGGCTGGTGGTGGGTTTCTATTCCGGGCTAGGGTTAGGGTTATGGAACGGCAAGGCTTAGGGCACAGGTTAGGGTACAGAAACGTGGGAGGGTCGGGCTACGTGCTGACGCACGTGTGAGTGCCAGCGTACGGGCCAGGAGTAGGCAACGGCGTAGGATAAAGTGTAGGGCTGGTGGTGGATTTGCATTCGGGGCTAGGGCTAGGGTCAGGGAACGGCAAGGCTTAGGGCACAGGTGAGGGTACGGAAACGTGGGTGGGTCAGGCTACGTGCTGACGCACAGGTTAGTGCCAGCGTACAGGTCAGGAGTATGGTACGGCGTAAGGTAACGTGTAGGGCTGGTGGTGGGTTTCTATTCCGGGCTAGGGTTAGGGTTAGGGAACGGCAAGGCTTAGGGCACAGGTGAGGGCACGGAAACGTGGGAGGGTCAGGCTACGTGCTGACGCACGGGTCAGTGCCAGCGTACGGGTCAGGAGTAGGGTATGGCGTAAGGTAAGGTGTAGGGCTGGTGGTGGGTTTCTATTCCGGGCTAGGGTTAGGGTTAGGGAACGGCAAGGCTTAGGGCACAGGTGAGGGTACAGAAACGTGGGAGGGTCGGGCTACGTGCTGACGCACGGGTCAGTGCCAGCGTACGGGCCAGGAGTAGGCAATGGCTTAAGGTAAGGTGTAGGGCTGGTGGTGGGTTTCTATTCCGGCCTAGGGTTAGGGTTAGGGAACGGCAAGGCTTAGGGCACAGGTGAGGGTACAGAAACGTGGGAGGGTCGGGCTACGTGATGACGCACGGGTCAGTGCCAGCGTACGGGCCAGGAGTAGGCAACGGCGTAGGATAAAGTGTAGGGCTGGTGGTGGATTTGCGTTCGGGGCTAGGTTTAGGGTTAGGGAACGGCAAGGCTTAGGGCACAGGTCAGGGTACGGAAAAGTGGGAGGGTCAGGCTACGTGCTGACGCACAGGTCAGTGCCAGCGTACAGGTCAGGAGTAGGGTACGGCGTAAGGTAAGGTGTAGGGCTGGTGGTGGGTTTCTATTCCGGGCTAGGGTTAGGGTTAGGGAACGGCAAGGCTAAGGGCACAGGTGAGGGTACGGAAACGTGGGAGGGTCACGCTACATGCTGACGCACGGGTCAGTGCCAGCGTACGGGTCAGGAGTAGGGTATGGCGTAAGGTAAGGTGTAGGGCTGGTGGTGGGTTTCTATTCCCGGCTAGGGTTAGGGTTAGGGAACGGCAAGGCTTAGGGCACAGGTGAGGGTACGGAAACGTGGGAGGGTCGGGCTACGTGCTGACGCACGGGTCAGTGCCAGCGTACGGCCCAGGAGTAGGCAACGGCGTAGGATAAAGTGTAGGCTGGTGGTGGATTTGCGTTCTGGGCTAGGGTTAGGGTTAGGGAACGGCAAGGCTTAGGGCACAGGAGAGGGTACGGAAACGCCAGAGTGTAAGGCTACGTGCTGATGCATGGGGCAGTGCCAGAGTACAGGCCAGGAGTAGGCAACGGCATAGGGTAAGGTGTAGGGTTGGTGGTGGGTTTCCATTCCGGGCTAGGGTTAGGGTTAGGGAACGGCAAGGCTTAGGGCACAGGTGAGGGTACGGAAACGTGGGAGGGTCAGGCTACGTGCAGACGAACGGGTCAGTGCCAGCGTACGGGTAAGGAGTAGGGTACGGCGTAAGGTAAGGTGTAGGGCTGGTGGTGGGTTTCTATTCCGGGCTAGGGTTAGGGTTAGGGAACGGCAAGGCTTAGGGCACAGCTGAGGGCACGGAAACGAGGGAGGGTCAGGCTACGTGCTGACGCACGGGTCAGTGCCAGCGTACGGGCCAGGAGTAGGCAACGGCGTAAGGTAAGGTGTAGGGCTGGTGGTTGGTTTCCGTTCCAGGCTAGGGTTAGAGTTATGGAACGGCAAGGCTTAGGGCACAGGTGAGGGTACTGAAAAGTGGGAGGGTCGGGCTCCGTGCTGACGCACGGGTCAGTGCCAGCGTACTGGCCAGGAGTAGGCAACGGCGTAGGATAAAGTGTAGGGCTGGTGGTGGATTTGCGTTCCGGGCTAGGGTTAGGGTTAGGGAGCGGCAAGGCTTAGGGCACAGGTGAGGGTACGGAAACGTGGGAGGGTCAGGCTACGTGCTGACTCACGGGTCAGTGCCAGCATACGGGTCAGGAGTAGGGTACGGCATAAGGTAAGGTGTAGGGCTGTTGGTGGGTTTCTATTCCGGTCTAGGGTTAGGGTTAGGGAACGGCAAGGCTTAGGGCACAGGTCAGGGTACGGAAACGCGGGAGGGTAAGGCTACGTGCTGATGAACGGGTCAGTGCCAGAGTACAGGCCAGGAGTAGGAAACGGCGTAGGGTAAGGTGTAGGGCTGGTGGTTGGTTTCCATTACAGGCTAGGGTTAGGGTTAGGGAACGGCAAGTCTTAGGGCACAGGTGAGGGTACGGAAACGTGGGAGGGTCGGGCTACGTGCTGACGCACGGGTCAGTGCCACCGTACGGGCCAGGAGTAGGCAACGGCGTTGGATAAAGTGTAGGGCTGGTGGTGGATTTGCGTTCCAGGCTAGGGTTAGGGTTAGGGAACGGCAAGGCTTAGGGCACAGGTGAGGGTACGGAAACGTGGGAGGGTCAGGCTACGTGCTGACGCACGGTTCAGTGCCAGAGTACGGGCCAGGAATAGGGTACGGCGTGAGGTAAGGTGTAGGGCTGGTGGTGGGTTTCTGTTCTGGCCTAGGGTTAGGGTTAGGGAACGGCAAGGCTTAGGGCACAGGTGAGGGTACGGAAACGTGGGAGGGTCAGGCTACGTGCTGACGCACGGGTCAGTGCCAACGTACGGGCCAGGAGTAGGGTACGGCGTAAGGTAAGGTGTAGGGCTTGTGGTTGATTTCCGTTCCAGGCTAGGGTTAGGGTTAGGGAACGGCAAGGCTTAGGGCAAAGGAGAGGGTACGGAAACGTGGGAGGGTCGGGCCCCGTGCCGACGCACGGGTTAGTGCCAGCATACGGGCCAGGAGTAGGCAATGGCGTAGGATAAAGTGTAGGGCTGGTGGTGGGTTTCCATTCCGGGCTAGGGTTAGGGTTAGGGAACGGCAACGCTTAGGGCACAGGTGAGGGTACGGAAACGTGGGAGGGTCAGGCTACGTGCTGACGCACGGGTCAGTGCCAGCGTACGGGCCAGGAGTAGGCAACGGCTTAAGGTAAGGTGTAGGGCTGGTGGTGGGTTTCTATTCCGGGCTAGGGTTAGGGTTAGGGAACGGCAAGGCTTAGGGCACAGGTGAGGGTACAGAAACGTGGGAGGGTCGGGCTACGTGCTGACGCACGGGTCAGTGCCAGCGTACGGGCCAGGAGTAGGCAACGGCGTAGGATAAAGTGTATGGCTGGTGGTGGATTTGCGTTCCGGTCTAGGGTTAGGGTTAGGGAACGGCAAGGCTTAGGGCACAGGTGAGGGTACGGAAACGTGGGAGGGTCAGGCTACGTGCTGACGCACAGGTCAGTGCCAGCGTACAGGTCAGGAGTAGGGTACGGCGTAAGGAAAAGTGTAGGGCTGGTGGTGGGTTTCTATTCCGGGCTAGGGTTAGGGTTAGGGAACGGCAAGGCTTAGGGCACAGGTGAGGGTACGGAAACGTGGGAGGGTCAGGCTACGTGCTGACACACGTGTCAGTGCCAGCGTACGGGCCAGGAGTAGGCAACGGCGTAGGATAAAGTGTAGGGCTGGTGGTGGATTTGCGTTCGGGGCTAGGGTTAGGGTTAGGGAACGGCAAGGCTTAGGGCACAGGTGAGGGTATGGAAACGTGGGAGGGTCAGGCTACGTGCTGACGCACTGGTCAGTGCCAGCGTACAGGTCAGGAGTAGGGTACGGCGTAAGTTAAGGTGTAGGGCTGGTGGTGGGTTTCTATTCCGGGCTAGGGTTAGGGTTAGGGAACGGCAAGGCTTAGGGCACAGGTGAGGGTACGGAAACGTGGGAGGGTCAGGCTACGTGCTGACGCACGGGTCAGTGCCAGCGTACGGGTCAGGAGTAGGGTATGGCGTAAGGTAAGGTGTAGGGCTGGTGGTGGGTTTCTATTCCGGGCTAGGGTTTGGGTTAGGGAACAGCAAGGCTTAGGGCACAGGTGAGGGTACGGAAACGTGGGAGGGTCGGGCTACGTGCTGACGCACGGGTCAGTGCCAGCGTACGGGCCAGGAGTAGGCAACGGCGTAGGATAAAGTGTAGGCTGGTGGTGGATTTGCGTTCTGGGCTAGGGTTAGGGTTAGGGAACGGCAAGGCTTAGGGCACAGGAGAGGGTACGGAAACGCCAGAGTGTAAGGCTACGTGCTGATGCACGGGGCAGTGCCAGAGTACAGGCCAGGAGTAGGCAACGGCGTAGGGTAAGGTGTAGGGCTGGTGGTGGGTTTCCATTCCGGGCTAGGGTTAGGGTTAGGGAACGGCAAGGCTTAGGGCACAGGTGAGGGTACGGAAACGTGGGAGGGTCAGGCTACGTGCTGACGCACGGGTCAGTGCCAGCGTACGGGCCAGGTGTAGGCAACGGCGTAAGGTAAGGTGTAGGGCTGGTGGTTGTTTTCCATTACAGGCTAGGGTTAGGGTTAGGGAACGGCAAGGCTTAGGGCACAGGTGAGGGTACGGAAACGTGGGAGGGTCGGGCTACGTGCTGACGCACGGGTCAGTGCCAGCGTACTGGCCAGGAGTAGGCAACGGCGTAGGATAAAGTGTAGGGCTGGTGGTGGATTTGCGTTCCGGGCTAGGGTTAGGGTTAGGGAACGGCAAGGCTTAGGGCACAGGTGAGGGTACGGAAGCGTGGGAGGGTCAGGCTACGTGCAGACGAACGGGTCAGTTCAAGCGTACGGGTCAGGAGTAGGGTACGGCGTAAGGTAAGGTGTAGGGCTGGTGGTGGGTTTCTCTTCCGGGCTAGGGTTAGGGTTAGGGAACGCAAAGGCTTAGGGCAGAAGTGAGGGTACGGAAACGTGGGAGGGTCAGGCTACATGCTGACGCACGGTTCAGTGCCAGCGTACGGGCCAGGAATAGGGTACGGCGTAAGGTAAGGTGTAGGGCTGGTGGTGGGTTTCCATTCAGGGCTAGGGTTAGGGTTAGGGAACGGCAAGGCTTAGGGCACAGCTGAGGGCACGGAAACGTGGGAGGGTCAGGCTACGTGCTGACGCACGGGTCAGTGCCAGCGTACGGGCCAGGAGTAGGCAACGGCGTAAGGTAAGGTGTAGGGCTGGTGGTTGGTTTCCGTTCCAGGCTAGGGTTAGCGTTAGGGAACGGCAAGGCTTAGGGCACAGGTGAGGGTATGGAAACGTGGGAGGGTCGGGCTCCGTGCTGACGCACGGGTCAGTGCCAGCGTACTGGCCAGGAGTAGGCAACGGCGTAGGATAAAGTGTAGGGCTGGTGGTGGATTTGCGTTCCGGGCTAGGGTTAGGGTTAGGGAACGGCAAGGCTTAGGGCACAGGTGAGGGTACGGAAACGTGGGAGGGTCAGGCTACGTGCTGACGCACGGGTCAGTGCCAGCGTACGGGTCAGGAGTAGGGTACGGCATAAGTTAAGGTGTAGGGCTGGTGGTGGGTTTCTATTCCGGGCTAGGGTTAGGGTTAGGGAACGGCAAGGCTTAGGGCACAGGTCAGGGTACGGAAACGCGGGAGGGTAAGGCTACGTGCTGATGAACGGGTCAGTGCCAGAGTACAGGCCAGGAGTAGGCAACGGCGTAGGGTAAGGTGTAGGGCTGGTGGTTGGTTTCCGTTCCAGGCTAGGGTTAGGGTTAGGGAACGGCAAGGCTTAGGGCACAGGTGAGGGTACGGAAACGTGGGAGGGTCGGGCTACGTGCTGACGCACGGGTCAGTGCCAGCGTACGGGCCAGGAGTAGGCAGCGGCGTAGGATAAAGTGTAGGGCTGGTGGTGGATTTGCGTTCCAGGCTAGGGTTAGGGTTAGGGAACGGCAAGGCTTAGGGCACAGGTGAGGGTACGGAAACGTGGGAGGGTCAGGCTACGTGCTGACGCACAGTTCAGTGCCAGCGTACAGGTCAGGAGTAGGGTACGGCGTAAGGTAAGGTGTAGGGCTGGTGGTGGGTTTCTATTCCGGGCTAGGGTTAGGGTTAGGGAACGGCAAGGCTTAGGGCACAGGTGAGGGTACGGAAACGTGGGAGGGTCGGGCTACGTGCTGACGCACGGGTCAGTGCCAGCGTACGGGCCAGGAGTAGGCAACGGCGTAGGATAAAGTGTAGGCTGGTGGTGGATTTGCGTTTAGGGCTAGGTTTAGGGTTAGGGAACGGCAAGGCTTAGGGCACAGGAGAGGGTACGGAAATGCCAGAGTGTAAGGCTACGTGCTGATGCACGGGGCAGTTCCAGAGTACAGGCCAGGAGTAGGCAACGGCGTAGGGTAAGGTGTAGGGCTGGTGGTGGGTTTCCATTTCGGGCTAGGGTTAGGGTTAGGGAACGGCAAGGCTTAGGGCACAGGTGAGGGTACGGAAACGTGGGAGGGTCAGGCTACGTGCTGACGCACGGGTCAGTGCCAGCGTACGGGCCAGGTGTAGGCAACGGCGTAAGGTAAGGTGTAGGGCTGGTGGTTGTTTTCCGTTCCAGGCTAGGGTTAGGTTTAGGGAACGGCAAGGCTTAGGGCACAGGTGAGGGTACGGAAACGTGGGAGGGTCGGGCTACGTGCTGACGCACGGGTCAGTGCCACTGTACGGGCCAGGAGTAGGCAACGGCGTAGGATAAAGTGTAGGGCTGGTGGTGGATTTGCGTTCCGGGCTAGGGTTAGGGTTAGGGAACGGCAAGGCTTAGGGCACAGGTGAGGGTACGGAAGCGTGGGAGGGTCAGGCTACGTGCAGACGAACGGGTCAGTTCAAGCGTACGGGTCAGGAGTAGGGTACGGCGTAAGGTAAGGTGTAGGGCTGGTGGTGGGTTTCTCTTCCGGGCTAGGGTTAGGGTTAGGGAACGCAAAGGCTTAGGGCAGAAGTGAGGGTACGGAAACGTGGGAGGGTCAGGCTACATGCTGACGCACGGTTCAGTGCCAGCGTACGGGCCAGGAATAGGGTACGGCGTAAGGTAAGGTGTAGGGCTGGTGGTGGGTTTCCATTCAGGGCTAGGGTTAGGGTTAGGGAACGGCAAGGCTTAGGGCACAGCTGAGGGCACGGAAACGTGGGAGGGTCAGGCTACGTGCTGACGCACGGGTCAGTGCCAGCGTACGGGCCAGGAGTAGGCAACGGCGTAAGGTAAGGTGTAGGGCTGGTGGTTGGTTTCCGTTCCAGGCTAGGGTTAGCGTTAGGGAACGGCAAGGCTTAGGGCACAGGTGAGGGTATGGAAACGTGGGAGGGTCGGGCTCCGTGCTGACGCACGGGTCAGTGCCAGCGTACTGGCCAGGAGTAGGCAACGGCGTAGGATAAAGTGTAGGGCTGGTGGTGGATTTGCGTTCCGGGCTAGGGTTAGGGTTAGGGAACGGCAAGGCTTAGGGCACAGGTGAGGGTACGGAAACGTGGGAGGGTCAGGCTACGTGCTGACGCACGGGTCAGTGCCAGCGTACGGGTCAGGAGTAGGGTACGGCATAAGTTAAGGTGTAGGGCTGGTGGTGGGTTTCTATTCCGGGCTAGGGTTAGGGTTAGGGAACGGCAAGGCTTAGGGCACAGGTCAGGGTACGGAAACGCGGGAGGGTAAGGCTACGTGCTGATGAACGGGTCAGTGCCAGAGTACAGGCCAGGAGTAGGCAACGGCGTAGGGTAAGGTGTAGGGCTGGTGGTTGGTTTCCGTTCCAGGCTAGGGTTAGGGTTAGGGAACGGCAAGGCTTAGGGCACAGGTGAGGGTACGGAAACGTCTGAGGGTCGGGCTACGTGCTGACGCACGGGTCAGTGCCAGCGTACGGGCCAGGAGTAGGCAGCGGCGTAGGATAAAGTGTAGGGCTGGTGGTGGATTTGCGTTCCAGGCTAGGGTTAGGGTTAGGGAACGGCAAGGCTTAGGGCACAGGTGAGGGTACGGAAACGTGGGAGGGTCAGGCTACGTGCTGACGCACAGTTCAGTGCCAGCGTACAGGTCAGGAGTAGGGTACGGCGTAAGGTAAGGTGTAGGGCTGGTGGTGGGTTTCTATTCCGGGCTAGGGTTAGGGTTAGGGAACGGCAAGGCTTAGGGCACAGGTGAGGGTACGGAAACGTGGGAGGGTCGGGCTACGTGCTGACGCACGTGTCAGTGCCAGCGTACGGGCCAGGAGTAGGCAACGGCGTAGGATAAAGTGTAGGCTGGTGGTGGATTTGCGTTTAGGGCTAGGTTTAGGGTTAGGGAACGGCAAGGCTTAGGGCACAGGAGAGGGTACGGAAATGCCAGAGTGTAAGGCTACGTGCTGATGCACGGGGCAGTTCCAGAGTACAGGCCAGGAGTAGGCAACGGCGTAGGGTAAGGTGTAGGGCTGGTGGTGGGTTTCCATTCCGGGCTAGGGTTAGGGTTAGGGAACGGCAAGGCTTAGGGCACAGGTGAGGGTACGGAAACGTGGGAGGGTCAGGCTACGTGCTGACGCACGGGTCAGTGCCAGCGTACGGGCCAGGTGTAGGCAACGGCGTAAGGTAAGGTGTAGGGCTGGTGGTTGTTTTCCGTTCCAGGCTAGGGTTAGGTTTAGGGAACGGCAAGGCTTAGGGCACAGGTGAGGGTACGGAAACGTGGGAGGGTCGCGCTACGTGCTGACGCACGGGTCAGTGCCACCGTACGGGCCAGGAGTAGGCAACGGCGTAGGATAAAGTGTAGGGCTCGTGGTGGATTTGCGTTCCGGGCTAGTGTTAGGGTTAGGGAACGGCAAGGCTTAGGGCACAGGTGAGGGTATGGAAACGTGGGAGGGTCAGGCTACGTGCTGACGCACGGTTCAGTGCCAGAGTACGGGCCAGGAATAGGGTACGGCGTAAGGTAAGGTGTAGGGCTGGTGGTGTGTTTCCGTTCTGGCCTAGGGTTAGGGTTAGGGAACGGCAAGGCTTAGGGCACAGGTGAGGGTACGGAAACGTGGGAGGGTCAGGCTACGTGCTGACGCACGGGTCAGTGCCAACGTACGGGCCAGGAGTAGGGTACGGCGTAAGGTAAGGTGTAGGGCTTGTGGTTGATTTCCGTTCCAGGCTAGGGTTAGGGTTAGGGAACGGCAAGGCTTAGGGCAAAGGAGAGGGTACGGAAACGTGGGAGGGTCGGGCCCCGTGCCGACGCACGTGTTAGTGCCAGCATATGGGCCAGGAGTAGGCAATGGCGTAGGATAAAGTGTAGGGCTGGTGGTGGGTTTCCATTCCGGGCTAGGGTTAGGGTTAGGGAACGGCAAGGCTTAGGGCACAGGTGAGGGTACGGAAACGTGGGAGGGTCAGGCTACGTGCTGACGCACGGGTCAGTGCCAGCGTATGGGCCAGGAGTAGGCAACGGCTTAAGGTAAGGTGTAGGGCTGGTGGTGGGTTTCTATTCCGGGCTAGGGTTAGGGTTAGGGAACGGCAAGGCTTAGGGCACAGGTGAGGGTACAGAAACGTGGGAGGGTCGGGCTACGTGCTGACGCACGGGTCAGTGCCAGCGTACGGGCCAGGAGTAGGCAACGGCGTAGGATAAAGTGTAGGGCTGGTGGTGGATTTGCGTTCCAGGCTAGGGTTAGGGTTAGGGAACGGCACGGCTTAGAGCACAGGTGAGGGTACGGAAACGTGGGAGGGTCAGGCTACGTGCTGACGCAGGGGTCAGTGCCAGAGTACGGGCCAGGAGTAGGCAACGGCGTAAGGTAAGGTGTAGGGCTGGTGGTTGGTTTCCGTTCCAGGCCACGGTTAGGGTTAGGGAACGGAAAGGCTTAGGGCACAGGTGAGGGTACGGAAACGTGGGAGGGTCGGGCTACGTGCTGACGCCCGTGTCAGTGCCAGCGTACGGGCCAGGAGTAGGCAACGGCGTAGGATAAAGTGTAGGGCTGGTGGTGGATTTGCGTTCCGGGCTAGGGTTAGAGTTAGGGTACGGCAAGGCTTAGGGCACAGGTGAGGGTACGGAAACGTGGGAGGGTCAGGCTACGTGCTGACGCACAGGTCAGTGCCAGCGTACGGGTCAGGAGTAGGGTACGGCGTAAGGAAAGGTGTAGGGCTGGTGGTGGGTTTCTATTCCGGGTTAGGGTTAGGGTTAGGGAACGGCAAGGCTTAGGGCACAGGTGAGGGTACGGAAACGTGGGAGGGTCGGGCTACGTGCTGACGCACGGGTCAGTGCCAGCGTACGGGCCAGGAGTAGGCAACGGCGTAGGATAAAGTGTAGGGCTGGTGGTGGATTTGCGTTCCAGGCTAGGGTTAGGGTTAGGGAACGGCAAGGCTTAGGGCACAGGTGACGGTACGGAAACGTGGGAGGGTCAGGCTACGTGCTGATGCACGGTTCAGTGCCAGCGTACGGGCCAGTAATAGGGTACGGCGTAATGTAAGGTGTAGGGCTGGTGGTGGGTTTCCGTTTTGGGCTAGGGTTAGGGTTAGGGAACGGCAACGCTTAGGGCACAGGTGAGGGTACGGAAACGTGGGAGGGTCAGGCTACGTGCTGACGCACGTTTCAGTGCCAGCGTACGGGCCAGGAATAGGGTACGGCGTAAGGTAAGGTGTAGGGCTGGTGGTGGGTTTCCGTTCCGGGCTAGGGTTAGGGTTAGGGAACGGCAAGGCTTAGGGCACAGGTGAGGGTACGGAAACGTGGGAGTGTCGGTCTACGTGCTGACGCACGGGTTAATGCCAGCGTACGGGACAGGAGTAGGCAACGGCGTAGGATAAATTGTAGGGCTGGTGGTGGATTTGCGTTCAGGGCTAGGGTTAGGGTGAGGGAACGGCAAGGCTTAGGGCACAGGTGAGGGTACGGAAACGTGGGAGGGTCGGGCTACGTGCTGACGCACGGGTCAGTGCCAGCGTACGGGCCAGGAGTAGGCAACGGCGTAGGATAAAGTGTAGGGCTGGTGGTGGATTTGCGTTCCGGGCTAGGGTTAGGGTTAGGGAACGGCAAGGCTTAGGGCACAGGTGAGGGTACGGAAACTTGGGAGGGTCAGGCTACGTGTTGACGCACGGTTCAGTGCCAGCGTACGGGCCAGGAATAGGGTACGGCGTAAGGTAAGGTGTCAGGCTGGTGGTGGGTTTCCGTTCAGGGCTAGGGTTAGGGTTAGGGAACGGCATGGCTTAGGGCACAGGTGAGGGTACGGAAACGCGGGAGGGTAACGCTGCGTGGTGATGCACGGGGCAGTGCCAGCGTACGGGCCAGGAGTAGGCAACGGCGTAAGGTAAGGTGTAGGGCTGGTGGTTGGTTTCCGTTCCAGGCTAGGGTTAGGGTTAGGGAACGGCATGGCTTAGGGCACAGGTGAGGGTATGGAAACGTGGGAGGGTCGGGCTACGTGCTGACGCACGGGTCAGTGCCAGCGTACGGGCCAGGAGTAGGCAACGGCGTAGGATAAAGTGTAGGGCTGGTGGTGGATTTGCGTTCCAGGCTATGGTTAGGTTTAGGGAACGGCACGGCTTAGAGCACAGGTGAGGGTACGGAAACGTGGGAGGGTCAGGCTACGTGCTGACGCACGGTTCAGTGCCAGCGTACGGGCCAGGAATAGGGTACGGCGTAAGGTAAGGTGTAGGGCTGGTGCTGGGTTTCGGTTCCGGGCTAGGGTTAGGGTTAGGGAACGCCAAGGCTTAGGGCACAGGTGAGGGTACGGAAACGTGGGAGGGTCAGGCTACGTGCTGACGAACGGGTCAGTGCCAACGTACGGGCCAGGAGTAGGGTACGGCGTAAGATAAGGTGTAGGGCTTGTGGTTGATTTCCGTTCCAGGCTAGGGTTAGGGTTAGGGAACGGCAAGGCTTAGGGCAAAGGAGAGGGTACGGAAACGTGGGAGGATCGGGCCCCGTTCTGACGCACGGGTTAGTGCCAGCATACGGGCCAGGAGTAGGCAACGACGTAGGATAAAGTGTAGGGCTGGTGGTGGGTTTCCTTTCTGGGCTAGAGTTAGGGTTAGGGAACGGCAAGGCTTAGGGCACAGGTGAGGGTACGGAAACGTGGGAGGGTCAGGCTACGTGCTGACGCACGGTTCAGTGCCAGCGTACGGGCCAGGAGTAGGCAACGGCTTAAGGTAAGGTGTAGGGCTGGTGGTGGGTTTCTATTCCTGGCTAGGGTTAGGGTTAGGGAACGGCAAGGCTTAGGGCACAGGTGAGGTTACGGAAACGTGGGAGGGTCGGGCTACGTGCTGACGCACGGGTCAGTGCCAGCGTACGGGCCAGGAGTATGCAACGGCGTAGGATAAAGTGTAGGGCTGGTGGTAGTTTTCCGTTCCGGGCTAGTGTTAGGGTTAGGGAACGGCAAGGCTTAGGGCACAGGTGAGGTTACGGAAACGTGGGAGGGTCAGGCTACGTGCTGACGCACGGGTTAGTGCCAGCGTACGGGCCAGGAGTAGGCAACGGCGTAAGGTAAGGTGTAGGGCTGGTGGTTGGTTTCCGTTCTAGGCTAGGGTTAGGGTTAGGGAACGGCAAGGCTTAGGGCACAGGTGAGGGTACGGAAACGTGGGAGGGTCGGGCTACGTGCTGACGCACGTGTCAGTGCCAGCGTACGGGCCAGGAGTATGCAACGGCGTAGGATAAAGTGTAGGGCTGGTGGTGGATTTGCGTTCGGGGCTAGGGTTAGGGTTAGGGAACGGCAAGGCTTAGGGCACAGGTGAGGGTACGGAAACGTGGGAGGGTCAGGCTACGTGCTGACGCACAGGTCAGTGCCAGCGTACAGGTCAGGAGTAGGGTATGGCGTAAGGTAACGTGTAGGGCTGGTGGTGGGTTTCTATTCCGGGCTAGGGTTAGGGTTAGGGAACGGCAAGGCTTAGGGCACAGGTCAGGGTACGGAAACGCGGGAGGGTAAGGCTACGTGCTGATGCACGGGTCAGTGCCAGAGTACAGGCCAGGACTAGGCAACGGCGTAGGGTAAGGTGTAGGGCTGGTGGTGGGTTTCCATTCCGGGCTAGGGTTAGCGTTAGGGAAAGGCAAGGCTTAGGGCACAGGTGAGGGTACAGAAACGTGGGAGGGTCGGGCTACGTGCTGACGCACGGGTCAGTGCCAGCGTACGGGCCAGGAGTAGGCAACGGCTTAAGGTAATGTGTAGGGCTGGTGGTGGGTTTCTATTCCGGGCTAGGGTTAGGGTTAGGGAACGGCAAGGCTTAGGGCACAGGTGAGGGTACAGAAACGTGGGAGGGTCGGGCTACGTGCTGACGCACGGGTCAGTGCCAGCGTACGGGCCAGGAGTAGGCAACGGCGTAGGATAAAGTGTAGGGCTGGTGGTGGATTTTCATTCGGGGCTAGGGCTAGGGTCAGGGAACGGCAAGGCTTAGGGCACAGGTGAGGGTACGGAAACGTGGGAGGGTCAGGCTACGTGCTCACGCACAGGTCAGTGCCAGCGTACAGGTCAGGAGTATGGTATGGCGTAAGGTAACGTGTAGGCCTGGTGGTGGGTTTCTATTCCGGGCTAGGGTTAGGGTTAGGGAACGGCAAGGCTTAGGGCACAGGTGAGGGCACGGAAACGTGGGAGGGTCAGGCTACGTGCTGACGCACAGGTCAGTGCCAGCGTACGGGCCAGGAGTAGGCAACGGCGTAGGATAAAGTGTAGGCTGGTGGTGGATTTGCGTTCTGGGCTAGGGTTAGGGTTAGGGAACGGCAAGGCTTAGGGCACAGGAGAGGGTACGGAAACGCCAGAGTGTAAGGCTACGTGCTGATGCATGGGGCAGTGCCAGAGTACAGGCCAGGAGTAGGCAACGGCATAGGGTAAGGTGTAGGGCTGGTGGTGGGTTTCCATTCCGGGCTAGGGTTAGGGTTAGGGAACGGCAAGGCTTAGGGCACAGGTGAGGGTACGGAAACGTGGGAGGGTCAGGCTACGTGCTGACGCACGGGTCCGTGCCAGCGTACGGGCCAGGTGTAGGCAACGGCGTAAGGTAAGGTGTAGGGCTGGTGGTTGTTTTCCGTACCAGGCTAGGGTTAGGGTTAGGGAACGGCAAGGCTTAGGGCACAGGTGAGGGTACAGAAACGTGGGAGGGTCGGGCTACGTGCTGACGCATGGGTCAGTGCCAGCGTACTGGCCAGGAGTAGGCAACGGCGTAGGATAAAGTGTAGGGCTGGTGGTGGATTTGCGTTCCGGGCTAGGGTTAGGGTTAGGGAACGGCAAGGCTTAGGGCACAGGTGAGGGTACGGAAGCGTGGGAGGGTCAGGCTACGTGCAGACGAACGGGTCAGTGCCAGCGTACGGGTCAGGAGTAGGGTACGGCGTAAGGTAAGGTGTAGGGCTTGTGGTTGATTTCCGTTCCAGGCTAGGGTTAGGGTTAGGGAACGGCAAGGCTTAGGGCAAAGGAGAGGGTACGGAAACGTGGGAGGGTCGGGCCCCGTGCCGACGCACGGGTTAGTGCCAGCATATGGGCCAGGAGTAGGCAATGGCGTAGGATAAAGTGTAGTGCTGGTGGTGGGTTTCCATTCCGGGCTAGGGTTAGGGTTAGGGAACGGCAACGCTTAGGGCACAGGTGAGGGTACGGAAACGTGGGAGGGTCAGGCTACGTGCTGACGCACGGGTCAGTGCCAGCGTACGGGCCAGGAGTAGGCAACGGCTTAAGGTAAGGTGTAGGGCTGGTGGTGGGTTTCTATTCCGGGCTAGGGTTAGGGTTAGGGAACGGCAAGGCTTAGGGCACAGGTGAGGGTACAGAAACGTGGGAGGGTCGGGCTACGTGCTGACGCACGGGTCAGTGCCAGCGTACGGGCCAGGAGTAGGCAACGGCGTAGGATAAAGTGTATGGCTGGTGGTGGATTTGCGTTCGGGGCTAGGGTTAAGGTTAGGGAACGGCAAGGCTTAGGGCACAGGTGAGGGTACGGAAACGTGGGAGGGTCAGGCTACGTGCTGACGCACAGGTCAGTGCCAGCGTACAGGTCAGGAGTAGGGTACGGCGTAAGAAAAAGTGTAGGGCTGGTGGTGGGTTTCTATTCCGGGCTAGGGTTAGGGTTAGGGAACGGCAAGGCTTAGGGCACAGGTGAGGGTACGGAAACGTGGGAGGGTCAGGCTACGTGCTGACACAGGTGTCAGTGCCAGCGTACGGGCCAGGAGTAGGCAACGGCGTAGGATAAAGTGCAGGGCTGGTGGTGGATTTGCGTTCGGGGCTAGGGTTAGGGTTAGGGAACGGCAAGGCTTAGGGTACAGGTGAGGGTACGGAAACGTGGGAGGGTCAGGCTACGTGCTGACGCACGGGTCAGTGCCAGCGTACGGGCCAGGAGTAGGCAACGGCTTAAGGTAAGGTGTAGGGCTGCTGGTGGGTTTCTATTCCGGGCTAGGGTTAGGTTTAGGGAACGGCAAGGCTTAGGGCACAAGTGAGGGTACAGAAACGTGGGAGGGTCGGGCTACGTGCTGACGCACGGGTCAGTGCCAGCATACGGGCCAGGAGTAGGCAACGGCGTAGGATAAAGTGTAGGGCTGGTGGTGGGTTTCCATTCCGGGCTAGGGTTAGGGTTAGGGAACGGCAACGCTTAGGGCACAGGTGAGGGTACGGAAACGTGGGAGGGTCAGGCTACGTGCTGACGCACGGGTCAGTGCCAGCGTACGGGCCAGGAGTAGGCAACGGCTTAAGGTAAGGTGTAGGGCTGGTGGTGGGTTTCTATTCCGGGCTAGGGTTAGGGTTAGGGAACGGCAAGGCTTAGGGCACAGGTGAAGGTACAGAAACGTGGGAGGGTCGGGCTACGTGCTGAAGCACGGGTCAGTGCCAGCGTACGGGCCAGGAGTAGGCAACGGCTTAAGGTAAGGTGTAGGCCTGGTGGTGGGTTTCTATTCCGGGCTAGGGTTAGGGTTAGGGAACGGCAAGGCTTAGGGCACAGGTGAGGGTACAGAAACGTGGGAGGGTCGGGCTACGTGCTGACGCACGGGTCAGTGCCAGCGTACGGGCCAGGAGTAGGCAACGGTGTAGGATAAAGTGTAGGGCTGGTGGTGGATTTGCGTTCGGGGCTAGGGTTAGGGTTAGGGAACGGCAAGGCTTAGGGCACAGGTGAGGGTACGGAAACGTGGGAGGGTCAGGCTACGTGCTGACGCACAGGTCAGTGCCAGCGTACAGGTCAGGAGTAGGGTACGGCGTAAGGTAAGGTGTAGGGCTGGTGGTGGGTTTCTATTCCAGGCTAGGGTTAGGGTTAGGGAACGGCAAGGCTTAGGGCACAGGTGAGGGTACGGAAACGTGGGAGGGTTAGGCTACGTGCTGACGCACGGGTCAGTGCCAGCGTACGGGTCAGGAGTAGGGTATGGCGTAAGGTAAGGTGTAGGGCTGGTGGTGGGTTTCTATTCCGGGCTAGGGTTAGGGTTAGGGAACGGCAAGGCTTAGGGCACAGGTGAGGGTACGGAAACGTGGGAGGGTCGGGCTACGTGCTGACGCACGGGTCAGTGCCAGCGTACGGGCCAGGAGTAGGCAACGGCGTAGGATAAAGTGTAGGCTGGTGGTGGATTTGCATTCTGGGCTAGGGTTAGGGTTAGGGAACGGCAAGGCTTAGGGCACAGGAGAGGGTACGGAAACGCCAGAGTGTAAGGCTACGTGCTGATGCACGGGGCAGTGCCAGAGTACAGGCCAGGAGTAGGCAACGGCGTAGGGTAAGGTGTAGGGCTGGTGGTGGGTTTCCATTCCGGGCTAGGGTTAGGGTTAGGGAACGGCAAGGCTTAGGGCACAGGTGAGGGTACGGAAACGTGGGAGGGTCTGGCTACGTGCTGACGCACGGGTCAGTGCCAGCGTACGGGCCAGGTGTAGGCAACGGCGTAAGGTAAGGTGTAGGGCTGGTGGTTGTTTTCCATTCCAGGCTAGGGTTAGGGTTAGGGAACGGCAAGGCTTAGGGCACAGGTGAGGGTACGGAAACGTGGGAGGGTCGGGCTACGTGCTGACGCACGTGTCAGTGCCAGCGTACTGGCCAGGAGTAGGCAACGGCGTAGGATAAAGTGTAGGGCTGGTGGTGGATTTGCGTTCCGGGCTAGGGTTAGGGTTAGGGAACGGCAAGGCTTAGGGCACAGGTGAGGGTACGGAAGCGTGGGAGGGTCAGGCTACGTGCAGACGAACGGTTCAGTGCCAGCGTACGGGCCAGGAATAGGGTACGGCGTAAGGTAAGGTGTAGGGCTGGTGGTGGGTTTCCATTCCGGGCTAGGGTTAGGGTTAGGGAACGGCAAGGCTTAGGGCACAGCTGAGGGCACTGAAACGTGGGAGGGTCAGGCTACGTGCTGACGCACGGGTCAGTGCCAGCGTACGGGCCAGGAGTAGGCAACGGCGTAAGGTAAGGTGTAGGGCTGGTGGTTGGTTTCCGTTCCAGGCTAGGGTTAGAGTTAGGGAACGGCAAGGCTTAGGGCACAGGTGAGGCTATGGAAACGTGGGAGGGTCGGGCTCCGTGCTGACGCACGGGTCAGTGCCAGCGTACTGGCCAGGAGTAGGCAACGGCGTAGGATAAAGTGTAGGGCTGGTGGTGGATTTGCGTTCCGGGCTAGGGTTAGGGTTAGGGAACGGCAAGGCTTAGGGCACAGGTGAGGGTACGGAAACGTGGGAGGGTCAGGCTACGTGCTGACGCACGGGTCAGTGCCAGCGTATGGGTCAGGAGTAGGGTACGGCATAAGTTAAGGTGTAGGGCTGGTGGTGGGTTTCTATTCCGGGCTAGGGTTAGGGTTAGGGAACGGCAAGGCTTAGGGCACAGGTCAGGGTACGGAAACGCGGGAGGGTAAGGCTACGTGCTGATGAACGGGTCAGTGCCAGAGTACAGGACAGGAGTAGGCAACGGCGTAGGGTAAGGTGTAGGGCTGGTGGTTGGTTTCCGTTCCAGGCTAGGGTTAGGGTTAGGGAACGGCAAGGCTTAGGGCACAGGTGAGGGTACGAAAACGTGGGAGGGTCGGGCTACGTGCTGACGCACGGGTCAGTGCCAGCGTACGGGCCAGGAGTAGGCAACGGCGTAGGATAAAGTGTAGGGCTGGTGGTGGATTTGCGTTCCAGGCTAGGGTTAGGGTTAGGGAACGGCAAGGCTTAGGGCACAGGTGAGGGTACGGAAACGTGGGAGGGTCAGGCTACGTGCTGACGCACAGTTCAGTGCCAGCGTACAGGTCAGGAGTAGGGTACGGCGTAAGGTAAGGTGTAGGGCTGGTGGTGGGTTTCTATTCCGGGCTAGGGTTAGGGTTAGGGAACGGCATGGCTTAGGGCACAGGTGAGGTAACGGAAACGTGGGAGGGTCAGGCTACGTGCTGACGCACGGGTCAGTGCCAGCGTACGGGTCAGGAGTAGGGTATGGCGTAAGTTAAGGTGTAGGGCTGGTGGTGGGTTTCTATTCCGGGCTAGGGTTAGGGTTAGGGAACGGCAAGGCTTAGGGCACAGGTGAGGGTACGGAAACGTGGGAGGGTCGGGCTACGTGCTGACGCACGGGTCAGTGCCAGCGTACGGGCCAGGAGTAGGCAACGGCGTAGGATAAAGTGTAGGCTGGTGGTGGATTTGCGTTCAGGGCTAGGGTTAGGGTTAGGGAACGGCAAGGCTTAGGGCACAGGAGAGGGTACGGAAACGCCAGAGTGTAAGGCTACGTGCTGATGCACGGGGCAGTTCCAGAGTACAGGCCAGGAGTAGGCAACGGCGTAGGGTAAGGTGTAGGGCTGGTGGTGGGTTTCCATTCCGGGCTAGGGTTAGGGTTAGGGAACGGCAAGGCTTAGGGCACAGGTGAGGGTACGGAAACGTGGGAGGGTCAGGCTACGTGCTGACGCACGGGTCAGTGCCAGCGTACGGGCCAGGTGTAGGCAACGGCGTAAGGTAAGGTGTAGGGCTGGTGGTTGTTTTCCGTTCCAGGCTAGGGTTAGGGTTAGGGAACGGCAAGGCTTAGGGCACAGGTGAGGGTACGGAAACGTGGGAGGGTCGGGCTACGTGCTGACGCACGGGTCAGTGCCACCGTACGGGCCAGGAGTAGGCAACGGCGTAGGATAAAGTGTAGGGCTGGTGGTGGATTTGCGTTCCAGGCTAGGGTTAGGGTTAGGGAACGGCAAGGCTTAGGGCACAGGTGAGGGTACGGAAACGTGGGAAGGTCAGGCTACGTGCTGACGCACGGTTCAGTGCCAGAGTACGGGCCAGGAATAGGGTACGGCGTAAGGTAAGGTGTAGGGCTGGTGGTGTTTTTCCGTTCAGGCCTAGGGTTAGGGTTAGGGAACGGCAAGGCTTAGGGCACAGGTGAGGGTACGGAAACGTGGGAGGGTCAGGCTACGTGCTGACGCACGGGTCAGTGCCAACGTACGGGCCAGGAGTAGGGTACGGCGTAAGGTAAGGTGTAGGGCTGGTGGTGGGTTTCTATTCTGGGCTAGGGTTAGGGTTAGGGAACCGCAAGGCTTAGGGCACAGGTCAGGGTACGGAAACGCGGGAGGGTAAGGCTACGTTCTGATGAACGGGTCAGTGCCAGAGTACAGGCCAGGAGTAGGCAACGGCGTAGGGTAAGGTGTAGGGCTGGTGGTTGGTTTCCGTTCCAGGCTAGGGTTAGGGTTAGGGAACGGCAAGGCTCAGGGCACAGGTGAGGGTACGGAAACGTGGGAAGGTCGGGCTACGTGCTGACGCACGGGTCAGTGCCAGCGTACGGGCCAGGAATAGGCAACGGCGTAGGATAAAGTGTAGGGCTGGTGGTGGATTTGCGTTCCAGGCTAGGGTTAGGGTTAGGGATCGGAAATGCTTAGGGCACAGGTGTGGGTACGGAAACGTGGGAGGGTCAGGCTACGTGCTGACGCACGTTTCAGTGCCAGAGTACGGGCCAGGAATAGGGTACGGCGTAAGGTAAGGTGTAGGGCTTGTGGTTGATTTCCGTTCCAGGCTAGGGTTAGGGTTAGGGAACGGCAAGGCTTAGGGCAAAGGAGAGGGTACGGAAACGTGGGAGGGTCGGGCCCCGTGCCGACGCACGGGTTAGTGCCAGCATACGGGCCAGGAGTAGGCAATGGCGTAGGATAAAGTGTAGGGCTGGTGGTGGGTTTCCATTCCGGGCTAGGGTTAGGGTTAGGGAACGGCAACGCTTAGGGCACAGGTGAGTGTACGGAAACGTGGGAGGGTCAGGCTACGTGCTGACGCACGGGTCAGTGCCAGCGTACGGGCCAGGAGTAGGCAACGGCTTAAGGTAAGGTGTAGGGCTGGTGGTGGGTTTCTATTCCGGGCTAGGGTTAGGGTTAGGGAACGGCAAGGCTTAGGGCACAGGTGAGGGTACAGAAACGTGGTAGGGTCGGGCTACGTGCTGACGCACGGGTCAGTGCCAGCGTACGGGCCAGGAGTAGGCAACGGCTTAAGGTAAGGTGTAGGGCTGGTGGTGGGTTTCTATTCCGGGCTAGGGTTAGGGTTAGGGAACGGCAAGGCTTAGGGCACAGGTGAGGGTACAGAAACGTGGGAGGGTCGGGCTACGTGCTGACGCACGGGACAGTGCCAGCGTACGGGCCAGGAGTAGGCAACGGCGTAGGATAAAGTGTAGGGTTGGTGGTGGATTTGCATTCGGGGCTAGGGCTAGGGTCAGGGAACGGCAAGGCTTAGGGCACAGGTGAGGGTACGGAAACGTGGGAGGGTCAGGCTACGTGCTGACGCACAGGTCAGTGCCAGCGTACAGGTCAGGAGTATGGTACGGCGTAAGGTAACGTGTAGGCCTGGTGGTGGGTTTCTATTCCGGGCTAGGGTTAGGGTTAGGGAAGGCAAGGCTTAGGGCACAGGTGAGGGCACGGAAACGTGGGAGGGTCAGGCTACGTGCTGACGCACGGGTCAATGCCAGCGTACGGGTCTGGAGTAGGGTATGGCGTAAGGTAAGGTGTAGGGCTGGTGGTGGGTTTCTATTCCGGGCTAGGGTTAGGGTTAGGGAACGGCAAGGCTTAGGGCACAGGTGAGGGTACAGAAACGTGGGAGGGTCCGGCTACGTGCTGACGCACAGGTCAGTGCCAGCGTACGGGCCAGGAGTAGGCAACGGCGTAGGATAAAGTGTATGGCTGGTGGTGGATTTGCGTTCCGGGCTAGGGTTAGGGTTAGGGAACGGCAAGGCTTAGGGCACAGGTGAGGGTACGGAAACGTGGTAGGGTCAGGCTACGTGCTGACGCACGGTTCAGTGCCAGAGTACGGGCCAGGAATAGGGTACGGCGTAAGGTAAGGTGTAGGGCTGTTGGTGGGTTTCCGTTCTGGCCTAGGTTTAGGGTTAGGGAACGGCAAGGCTTAGGGCAAAGGTGAGGGTACGGAAACGTGGGAGGGTCAGGCTACGTGCTGACGCACGGGTCAGTGCCAACGTACGGGCCAGGAGTAGGGTACGGCGTAAGGTAAGGTATAGGGCTTGTGGTTGATTTCCGTTCCAGGCTAGGGTTAGGGTTAGGGAACGACAAGGCTTAGGGCAAAGGAGAGGGTACGGAAACGTGGGAGGGTCGGGCCCCGTGCCGACGCACGGGTTAGTGCCAGCATACGGGCCAGGAGTAGGCAATGGCGTAGGAGAAAGTGTAGGGCTAGTGGTGGGTTTCCATTCCGGGCTAGGGTTAGGGTTAGGGAACGGCAACGCTTAGGGCACAGGTGAGGGTACGGAAACGTGGGAGGGTCAGGCTACGTGCTGACGCACGGGTCAGTGCCAGCGTACGGGCCAGGAGTAGGCAACGGCTTAAGGTAAGGTGTAGGGCTGGTGGTGGGTTTCTATTCCGGGCTAGGGTTAGGGTTAGGGAACGGCAAGGCTTAGGGCACAGGTGAGGGTACAGAAACGTGGGAGGGTCGGGCTACGTGCTGACGCACAGGTCAGTGCCAGCGTACGGGCCAGGAGTAGGCAACGGCTTAAGGTAAGGTGTAGGGCTGGTGGTGGGTTTCTATTCCGGGCTAGGGTTAGGGTTATGGAACGGCAAGGCTTAGGGCACAGGTGAGGGTACAGAAATGTGGGAGGGTCGGGCTACGTGCTGACGCACGGGTGAGTGCCAGCGTACGGGCCAGGAGTAGGCAACGGCGTAGGATAAAGTGTAGGGCTGGTGGTGGATTTGCATTCGCGGCTAGGGCTAGGGTCAGGGAACGGCAAGGCTTAGGGCACAGGTGAGGGTACGGAAACGTGGGAGGGTCAGGCTACGTGCTGACGCACAGGTCAGTGCCAGCGTACAGGTCAGGAGTATGTTACGGCGTAAGGTAACGTGTAGGGCTGCTGGTGGGTTTCTATTCCGGGCTAGGGTTAGGGTTAGGGAACGGCAAGGCTTAGGGCACAGGTGAGGGCACGGAAACGTGCGAGGGTCAGGCTACGTGCTGACGCACGGGTCAGTGCCAGCGTACGGGTCAGGAGTAGGGTATGGCGTAAGGTATGGTGTAGGGCTGGTGGTGGGTTTCTATTCCGGGCTAGGGTTAGGGTTAGGGAACGGCAAGGCTTAGGGCACAGGTGAGGGTACAGAAACGTGGGAGGGTCGGGCTACGTGCTGACGCACGGGTCAGTGCCAGCGTACGGGCCAGGAGTAGGCAACGGCTTAAGGTAAGGTGTAGGGCTGGTGGTGGGTTTCTATTCCGGGCTAGGGTTAGGGTTAGGGAACGGCAAGGCTTAGGGCACAGGTGAGGGTACAGAAACGTGGGAGGGTCAGGCTACGTGATGACGCACGGGTCAGTGCCAGCGTACGGGCCAGGAGTAGGCAACGGCGTAGGATAAAGTGTAGGGCTGGTGGTGGATTTGCGTTCGGTGCTAGGGTTAGGGTTAGGGAACGGCAAGGCTTAGGGCACAGGTGAGGGTACGGAAACGTGGGAGGGTCAGGCTACGTGCTGACGCACAGGTCAGTGCCAGCGTACAGGTCAGGAGTAGGGTACGGCGTAAGGTAAGGTGTAGGGCTGGTGGTGGGTTTCTATTCCGGGCTAGGGTTAGGGTTAGGGAACGGCAAGGCTTAGGGCACAGGTGAGGGTACGGAAACGTGGGAGGGTCAGGCTACATGCTGACGCATGGGTCAGTGCCAGCGTACGGGTCAGGAGTAGGGTATGGCGTAAGGTAAGGTGTAGGGCTGGTGGTGGGTTTCTATTCCGGGCTAGGGTTAGGGTTAGGGAACGGCAAGGCTTAGGGCACAGGTGAGGGTACGGAAACGTGGGAGGGTCGGGCTACGTGCTGACGCACGGGTCAGTGCCAGCGTACGGCCCAGGAGTAGGCAACGGCGTAGGATAAAGTGTAGGCTGGTGGTGGATTTGCGTTCTGGGCTAGGGTTAGGGTTAGGGAACGGCAAGGCTTAGGGCACAGGTGAGGGTACGGAAACGTGGGAGGGTCAGGCTACGTGCTGACGCACGGGTCAGTGCCAGCGTACGGGTCAGGAGTAGGGTATGGCGTAAGGTAAGGTGTAGGGCTGGTGGTGGGTTTCTATTCCGGGCTAGCGTTAGGATTAGGGAACGGCAAGGCTTAGGGCACAGGTGAGGGTACGGAAACGTGGGAGGGTCGGGCTACGTGCTGACGCACGGGTCAGTGCCAGCGTACAGGCCAGGAGTAGGCAACGGCGTAGGATAAAGTGTAGGCTGGTGGTGGATTTGCGTTCTGGGCTAGGGTTAGGGTTAGGGAACGGTAAGGCTTAGGGCACAGGAGAGGGTACGGAAACGCCAGAGTGTAAGGCTACGTGCTGATGCACGGGGCAGTTCCAGAGTACAGGCCAGGAGTAGGCAACGGCGTAGGGTAAGGTGTAGGGCTGGTGGTGGGTTTCCATTCCGGGCTAGGGTTAGGGTTAGGGAACGGCAAGGCTTAGGGCACAGGTGAGGGTACGGAAACGTGGGAGGGTCAGGCTACGTGCTGACGCACGGGTCAGTGCCAGCGTACGGGCCAGGTGTAGGCAACGGCGTAAGGTAAGGTGTAGGGCTGGTGGTTGTTTTCCGTTCCAGGCTCGGGTTAGGGTTAGGGAACGGCAAGGCTTAGGGCACAGGTGAGGGTACGGAAACGTGGGAGGGTCAGGCTACGTGCTGACGCACGGGTCAGTGCCAGCGTACGGGCCAGGAGTAGGCAACGGCTTAAGGTAAGGTGTAGGGCTGGAGGTGGGTTTCTATTCCGGGCTGGGGTTAGGGTTAGGGAACGGCAAGGCTTAGGGCACAGGTGAGGGTACAGAAACGTGGGAGGGTCGGTCTACGTGCTGACGCACGGGTCAGTGCCAGCGTACGGGCCAGGAGTAGGCAACGGCTTAAGGTAAGGTGTAGGGCTGGTGGTGGGTTTCTATTCCGGGCTAGGGTTAGGGTTAGGGAACGGCAAGGCTTAGGGCACAGGTGAGGGTACAGAAACGTGGGAGGGTCGGGCTACGTGCTGACGCACGGGTCAGTGCCAGCGTACGGGCCAGGAGTAGGCAACGGCGTAGGATAAAGTGTAGGGCTGGTGGTGGATTTGCGTTCGGGGCTAGGATTAGGGTTAGGGAACGGCAAGGCTTAGGGCACAGGTGAGGGTACGGAAACGTGGGAGGGTCAGGCTACGTGCTGACGCACAGGTCAGTGCCAGCGTACGGGCCAGGTGTAGGCAACGGCGTAAGGTAAGGTGTAGGGCTGGTGGTTGTTTTCCATTCCAGGCTAGGGTTAGGGTTAGGGAACGGCAAGGCTTAGGGCACAGGTGAGGGTACGGAAACGTGGGAGGGTCGGGCTACGTGCTGACGCACGGGTCAGTGCCAGCGTACTGGCCAGGAGTAGGCAACGGCGTAGGATAAAGTGTAGGGCTGGTGGTGGATTTGCGTTCCGGGCTAGGGTTAGGGTTAGGGAACGGCAAGGCTTAGGGCACAGGTGAGGGTACGGAAGCGTGGGAGGGTCAGGCTACGTGCAGACGAACGGGTCAGTGCAAGCGTACGGGTCAGGAGTAGGGTACGGCGTAAGGTAAGGTGTAGGGCAGGTGGTGGGTTTCTATTCCGGGCTAGGGTTAGGGTTAGGGAACGGCAAGGCTTAGGGCACAAGTGAGGGTACGGAAACGTGGGAGGGTCAGGCTACATGCTGACGCACGGTTCAGTGCCAGCGTACGGGCCAGGAATAGGGTACGGCGTAAGGTAAGGTGTAGGGCTGGTGGTGGGTTTCCATTACGGGCTAGGGTTAGGGTTAGGGAACGGCAAGGCTTAGGGCACAGGTGAGGGCACGGAAACGTGGGAGGGTCAGGCTACGTGCTGACGCACGGGTCAGTGCCAGCGTACGGGCCAGGAGTAGGCAACGGCGTAAGGTAAGGTGTAGGGCTGGTGGTTGGTTTCCGTTCCAGGCTAGGGTTAGAGTTAGGGAACGGCAAGGCTTAGGGCACAGGTGAGGGTATGGAAACGTGGGAGGGTCGGGCTCCGTGCTGACGCACGGGTCAGTGCCAGCGTACTGGCCAGGAGTAGGCAACGGCGTAGGATAAAGTGTAGGGCTGGTGGTGGATTTGCGTTCCGGGCTTGGGTTAGGGTTAGGGAACGGCAAGGCTTAGGGCACAGGTGAGGGTACGGAAACGTGGGAGGGTCAGGCTACGTGCTGACGCACGGGTCAGTGCCAGCGTACGGGTCAGGAGTAGGGTACGGCATAAGTTAAGGTGTAGGGCTGGTGGTGGGTTTCTATTCCGGGCTAGGGTTAGGGTTAGGGAACGGCAAGGCTTACGGCACAGGTCAGGGTACGGAAACGCGGGAGGGTAAGGCTACGTGCTGATGAACGGGTCAGTGCCAGAGTACAGGCCAGGAGTAGGCAACGGCGTAGGGTAAGGTGTAGGGCTGGTGGTTGGTTTCCGTTCCAGGCTAGGGTTAGGGTTAGGGAACGGCAAGGCTTAGGGCACAGGTGAGGGTACGGAAACGTGGGAGGGTCGGGCTACGTGCTGACGCACGGGTCAGTGCCAGCGTACGGGCCAGGAGTAGGCAACGGCGTAGGATAAAGTGTAGGGCTGGTGGTGGATTTGCGTTCCAGGCTAGGGTTAGGGTTAGGGAACGGCAAGGCTTAGGGCACAGGTGAGGGTACGGAAACGTGGGAGGGTCAGGCTACGTGCTGACGCACAGTTCAGTGCCAGCGTACAGGTCAGGAGTAGGGTACGGCGTAAGGTAAGGTGTAGGGCTGGTGGTGGGTTTCTATTCCGGGCTAGGGTTAGGGTTAGGGAACGGCAAGGCTTAGGGCACAGGTGAGGGTACGGAAACGTGGGAGGGTCAGGCTACGTGCTGACGCACGGGTCAGTGCCAGCGTACGGGTCAGGAGTAGGGTATGGCGTAAGGTAAGGTGTAGGGCTGGTGGTGGGTTTCTATTCCGGGCTAGGGTTAGGGTTAGGGAACGGCAAGGCTTAGGGCACAGGTGAGGGTACGGAAACGTGGGAGGGTCGGGCTACGTGCTGACGCACGGGTCAGTGCCAGCGTACGGGCCAGGAGTAGGCAACGGCGTAGGATAAAGTGTAGGCTGGTGGTGGATTTGCGTTCAGGGCTAGGTTTAGGGTTAGGGAACGGCAAGGCTTAGGGCACAGGAGAGGGTACGGAAACGCCAGAGTGTAAGGCTACGTGCTGATGCACGGGGCAGTTCCAGAGTACAGGCCAGGAGTAGGCAACGGTGTAGGGTAAGGTGTAGGGCTGGTGGTGGGTTTCCATTCCGGGCTAGGGTTAGGGTTAGGGAACGGCAAGGCTTAGGGCACAGGTGAGGGTACGGAAACGTGGGAGGGTCAGGCTACGTGCTGACGCACGGGTCAGTGCCAGCGTACGGGCCAGGTGTAGGCAACGGCGTAAGGTAAGGTGTAGGGCTGGTGGTGGATTTGCGTTCCAGGCTAGGGTTAGGGATAGGGAACGGCAAGGCTTAGGGCACAGGTGAGGGTATGGAAACGTGGGAGGGTCAGGCTACGTGCTGACGCACGGTTCAGTGCCAGATTACGGGCCAGGAATAGGGTACGGCGTAAGGTAAGGTGTAGGGCTGGTGGTGTGTTTCCGTTCTGGCCTAGGGTTAGTGTTAGGGAACGGCAAGGCTTAGGGCACAGGTGAGGGTAAGGAAACGTGGGAGGGTCAGGCTACGTGCTGACGCACGGGTCAGTGCCAACGTACGGGCGAGGAGTAGGGTACGGCGTAAGGTAAGGTGTAGGGCTTGTGGTTGATTTCCGTTCCAGGCTAGGGTTAGGGTTAGGGAACGGCAAGGCTTAGGGCAAAGGAGAGGGTACGGAAACGTGGGAGGGTCGGGCCCCGTGCCGACGCACGGGTTAGTGCCAGCATACGGGCCAGGAGTAGGCAATGGCGTAGGATAAAGTGTAGGGCTGGTGGTGGGTTTCCATTCCGGGCTAGGGTTAGGGTTAGGGAACGGCAAGGCTTAGGGCACAGGTGAGGGTACGGAAACGTGGGAGGGTCAGGCTACGTGCTGACGCACGGGTCAGTGCCAGCGTACGGGCCAGGAGTAGGCAACGGCTTAAGGTAAGGTGTAGGGCTGGTGGTGGGTTTCTATTCCGGGCTACGGTTACGGTTAGGGAACGGCAAGGCTTAGGGCACAGGTGAGGGTACAGAAACGTGGGAGGGTCGGGCTACGTGCTGACGCACGGGTCATTGCCAGCGTACGGGCCAGGAGTAGGCAACGGCGTAGGATAAAGTGTAGGGCTGGTGGTGGATTTGCGTTCCAGGCTAGGGTTAGGGTTAGGGAACGGCACGGCTTAGAGCACAGGTGAGGGTACGGAAACGTGGGAGGGTCAGGCTACGTGCTGACGCACGGGTCAGTGCCAGCGTACGGGCCAGGAGTAGGCAACGGCGTAAGGTAAGGTGTAGGGCTGGTGGTTGGTTTCCGTTCCAGGCCACGGTTAGGGTTAGGGAACGGCAAAGCTTAGGGCACAGGTGAGGGTACGGAAACGTGGGAGGGTCGGGCTACGTGCTGACGCCCGTGTCAGTGCCAGCGTACGGGCCAGGAGTAGGGTACGGCGTAAGGAACGGTGTAGGGCTGGTGGTGGGTTTCTATTCCTGGTTAGGGTTAGGGTTAGGGAACGGCAAGGCTTAGGGCACAGGTGAGGGTACGGAAACGTGGGAGGGTCGGTCTACGTGCTGACGCACGGGTCAGTGCCAGCGTACGGGCCAGGAGTAGGCAACGGCGTAGGATAAAGTGTAGGGCTGGTGGTGGATTTGCGTTCCGGGCTAGGGTTAGGGTTAGGGTACGGCAAGGCTTAGGCCACAGGTGAGGGTACGGAAACGTGGGAGGGTCAGGCTACGTGCTGACGCACAGGTCAGTGCCAGCGTACGGGTCAGGAGTAGGGTACGGCGTAAGGAAAGGTGTTGGGCTGGTGGTGGGTTTCTATTCCTGGTTAGGGTTAGGGTTAGGGAACGGCAAGGCTTAGGGCACAGGTGAGGGTACGGAAACGTGGGAGGGTCGGTCTACGTGCTGACGCATGGGTCAGTGCCAGCGTACGGGCCAGGAGTAGGCAACGGCGTAGGATAAAGTGTAGGGCTGGTGGTGGATTTGCGTTCCAGGCTAGGGTTAGGGTTAGGGAACGGCAAGGCTTAGGGCACAGGTGAGGGTACGGAAACGTGGGAGGGTCAGGCTACGTGCTGATGCACGATTCAGTGCCAGCGTACGGGCCAGGAATAGGGTACGGCGTAAGGTAAGGTGTAGGGCTGGTGGTGGGTTTCCGTTTTGGGCTAGGGTTAGGGTTAGGGAACGGCAACGCTTAGGGCACAGGTGAGGGTACGGAAACGTGGGAGGGTCAGGCTACGTGGTGACGCACGGGTCAGTGGCAGCGTACGGGCCAGGAGTAGGCAATGGCGTAAGGTAAGGTGTAGGGCTGGTGGTGGGTTTCTATTCCGGGCTAGGGTTAGGGTTAGGGAACGGCAAGGCTTAGGGCACAGGTGAGGGTACAGAAACGTGTGAGGGTCGGGCTACGTGCTGACGCACGGGTCAGTGCCAGCGTACGGGCCAGGAGTAGGCAACGGCGTAAGGTAAGGTGTAGGGCTGGTGGTTGGTTTCCGTTCCAGGCTAGGGTTAGGGTTAGGGAACGGCAAGGCTTAGGGCACAGGTGAGGGTACGGAAACGTGGGAGGGTCGGGCTACGTGCTGACGCCCGTGTCAGTGCCAGCGTACGGGCCAGGAGTAGGCAACGGCGTAGGATAAAGTGTAGGGCTGGTGGTGGATTTGCGTTCCGTGCTAGGGTTAGGGTTAGGGTACGGCAAGGCTTAGGGCACAGGTGAGGGTACGGAAACGTGGGAGGGTCAGGCTACGTGCTGACGCACAGGTCAGTACCAGCGTACGGGTCAGGAGTAGGGTACGGCGTAAGGAAAGGTGTAGGGCTGGTGGTGGGTTTCTATTCCGGGTTAGGGTTAGGGTTAGGGAACGGCAAGGCTTAGGGCACAGGTGAGGGTACGGAAACGTGGGAGGGTCAGGCTACGTGCTGACGCACGTTTCAGTGCCAGCGTACGGGCCAGGAATAGGGTACGGCGTAAGGTAAGGTGTAGGGCTGGTGGTGGGTTTCCGTTCCGGGCTAGGGTTAGGGTTAGGGAACGGCAAGGCTTAGGGCACAGGTGAGGGTACGGAAACGTGGGAGTGTCGGTCTACGTGCTGACGCACGGGTTAATGCCAGCGTACGGGACAGGAGTAGGCAATGGCGTAGGATAAATTGTAGGGCTGGTGGTGGATTTGCGTTCAGGGCTAGGGTTAGGGTGAGGGAACGGCAAGGCTTAGGGCACAGGTGAGGGTACGGAAACGTGGGAGGGTCGGGCTACGTGCTGACGCACGGGTCAGTGCCAGCGTACGGGCCAGGAGTAGGCAACGGCGTAGGATAAAGTGTAGGGCTGGTGGTGGATTTGCGTTCCAGGCTAGGGTTAGGTTTAGGGAACGGCACGGCTTAGAGCACAGGTAAGGGTACGGAAACGTGGGAGGGTCAGGCTACGTGCTGACGCACGGTTCAGTGCAAGCGTACGGGCCAGGAATAGGGTACGGCGTAAGGTAAGGTGTAGGGCTGGTGCTGGGTTTCCGTTCCGGGCTAGGGTTAGGGTTAGGGAACGGCAAGGCTTAGGGCACAGGTGAGGGTACGGAAACGTGGGAGGGTCAGGCTACGTGCTGACGCACGGGTCAGTGCCAACGTACGGGCCAGTAGTAGGGTACGGCGTAAGATAAGGTGTAGGGCTTGTGGTTGATTTCCGTTCCAGGCTAGGGTTAGGGTTAGGGAACGGCAAGGCTTAGGGCAAAGGAGAGGGTACGGAAACGTGGGAGGATCGGGCCCCGTTCTGACGCACGGGTTAGTGCCAGCATACGGGCCAGGAGTAGGCAACGACGTAGGATAAAGTGTAGGGCTGGTGGTGGGTTTCCTTTCTGGGCTAGAGTTAGGGTTAGGGAACGGCAAGGCTTAGGGCACAGGTGAGGGTACGGAAACGTGGGAGGGTCAGGCTACGTGCTGACGCACGGGTCAGTGCCAGCGTACGGGCCAGGAGTAGGCAACGGCGTAAGGTAAGGTGTAGGGCTGGTGGTGGGTTTCTATTCCGGGCTAGGGTTAGGGTTAGGGAACGGCAAGGCTTAGGGCACAAGTGAGGGTACGGAAACGTGGGAGGGTCAGGCTACATGCTGACGCACGGTTCAGTGCCAGCGTACGGGCCAGGAATAGGGTACGGCGTAAGGTAAGGTGTAGGGCTGGTGGTGGGTTTCCATTACGGGCTAGGGTTAGGGTTAGGGAACGGCAAGGCTTAGGGCACAGGTGAGGGCACGGAAACGTGGGAGGGTCAGGCTACGTGCTGACGCACGGGTCAGTGCCAGCGTACGGGCCAGGAGTAGGCAACGGCGTAAGGTAAGGTGTAGGGCTGGTGGTTGGTTTCCGTTCCAGGCTAGGGTTAGAGTTAGGGAACGGCAAGGCTTAGGGCACAGGTGAGGGTATGGAAACGTGGGAGGGTCGGGCTCCGTGCTGACGCACGGGTCAGTGCCAGCGTACTGGCCAGGAGTAGGCAACGGCGTAGGATAAAGTGTAGGGCTGGTGGTGGATTTGCGTTCCGGGCTTGGGTTAGGGTTAGGGAACGGCAAGGCTTAGGGCACAGGTGAGGGTACGGAAACGTGGGAGGGTCAGGCTACGTGCTGACGCACGGGTCAGTGCCAGCGTACGGGTCAGGAGTAGGGTACGGCATAAGTTAAGGTGTAGGGCTGGTGGTGGGTTTCTATTCCGGGCTAGGGTTAGGGTTAGGGAACGGCAAGGCTTAGGGCACAGGTCAGGGTACGGAAACGCGGGAGGGTAAGGCTACGTGCTGATGAACGGGTCAGTGCCAGAGTACAGGCCAGGAGTAGGCAACGGCGTAGGGTAAGGTGTAGGGCTGGTGGTTGGTTTCCGTTCCAGGCTAGGGTTAGGGTTAGGGAACGGCAAGGCTTAGGGCACAGGTGAGGGTACGGAAACGTGGGAGGGTCGGGCTACGTGCTGACGCACGGGTCAGTGCCAGCGTACGGGCCAGGAGTAGGCAACGGCGTAGGATAAAGTGTAGGGCTGGTGGTGGATTTGCGTTCCAGGCTAGGGTTAGGGTTAGGGAACGGCAAGGCTTAGGGCACAGGTGAGGGTACGGAAACGTGGGAGGGTCAGGCTACGTGCTGACGCACAGTTCAGTGCCAGCGTACAGGTCAGGAGTAGGGTACGGCGTAAGGTAAGGTGTAGGGCTGGTGGTGGGTTTCTATTCCGGGCTAGGGTTAGGGTTAGGGAACGGCAAGGCTTAGGGCACAGGTGAGGGTACGGAAACGTGGGAGGGTCAGGCTACGTGCTGACGCACGGGTCAGTGCCAGCGTACGGGTCAGGAGTAGGGTATGGCGTAAGGTAAGGTGTAGGGCTGGTGGTGGGTTTCTATTCCGGGCTAGGGTTAGGGTTAGGGAACGGCAAGGCTTAGGGCACAGGTGAGGGTACGGAAACGTGGGAGGGTCGGGCTACGTGCTGACGCACGGGTCAGTGCCAGCGTACGGGCCAGGAGTAGGCAACGGCGTAGGATAAAGTGTAGGCTGGTGGTGGATTTGCGTTCAGGGCTAGGTTTAGGGTTAGGGAACGGCAAGGCTTAGGGCACAGGAGAGGGTACGGAAACGCCAGAGTGTAAGGCTACGTGCTGATGCACGGGGCAGTTCCAGAGTACAGGCCAGGAGTAGGCAACGGTGTAGGGTAAGGTGTAGGGCTGGTGGTGGGTTTCCATTCCGGGCTAGGGTTAGGGTTAGGGAACGGCAAGGCTTAGGGCACAGGTGAGGGTACGGAAACGTGGGAGGGTCAGGCTACGTGCTGACGCACGGGTCAGTGCCAGCGTACGGGCCAGGTGTAGGCAACGGCGTAAGGTAAGGTGTAGGGCTGGTGGTGGATTTGCGTTCAAGGCTAGGGTTAGGGATAGGGAACGGCAAGGCTTAGGGCACAGGTGAGGGTATGGAAACGTGGGAGGGTCAGGCTACGTGCTGACGCACGGTTCAGTGCCAGATTACGGGCCAGGAATAGGGTACGGCGTAAGGTAAGGTGTAGGGCTGGTGGTGTGTTTCCGTTCTGGCCTAGGGTTAGGGTTAGGGAACGGCAAGGCTTAGGGCACAGGTGAGGGTAAGGAAACGTGGGAGGGTCAGGCTACGTGCTGACGCACGGGTCAGTGCCAACGTACGGGCGAGGAGTAGGGTACGGCGTAAGGTAAGGTGTAGGGCTTGTGGTTGATTTCCGTTCCAGGCTAGGGTTAGGGTTAGGGAACGGCAAGGCTTAGGGCAAAGGAGAGGGTACGGAAACGTGGGAGGGTCGGGCCCCGTGCCGACGCACGGGTTAGTGCCAGCATACGGGCCAGGAGTAGGCAATGGCGTAGGATAAAGTGTAGGGCTGGTGGTGGGTTTCCATTCCGGGCTAGGGTTAGGGTTAGGGAACGGCAAGGCTTAGGGCACAGGTGAGGGTACGGAAACGTGGGAGGGTCAGGCTACGTGCTGACGCACGGGTCAGTGCCAGCGTACGGGCCAGGAGTAGGCAACGGCTTAAGGTAAGGTGTAGGGCTGGTGGTGGGTTTCTATTCCGGGCTACGGTTACGGTTAGGGAACGGCAAGGCTTAGGGCACAGGTGAGGGTACAGAAACGTGGGAGGGTCGGGCTACGTGCTGACGCACGGGTCAGTGCCAGCGTACGGGCCAGGAGTAGGCAACGGCGTAGGATAAAGTGTAGGGCTGGTGGTGGATTTGCGTTCCAGGCTAGGGTTAGGGTTAGGGAACGGCACGGCTTAGAGCACAGGTGAGGGTACGGAAACGTGGGAGGGTCAGGCTACGTGCTGACGCACGGGTCAGTGCCAGCGTACGGGCCAGGAGTAGGCAACGGCGTAAGGTAAGGTGTAGGGCTGGTGGTTGGTTTCCGTTCCAGGCCACGGTTAGGGTTAGGGAACGGCAAGGCTTAGGGCACAGGTGAGGGTACGGAAACGTGGGAGGGTCGGGCTACGTGCTGACGCCCGTGTCAGTGCCAGCGTACGGGCCAGGAGTAGGGTACGGCGTAAGGAACGGTGTAGGGCTGGTGGTGGGTTTCTATTCCTGGTTAGGGTTAGGGTTAGGGAACGGCAAGGCTTAGGGCACAGGTGAGGGTACGGAAACGTGGGAGGGTCGGTCTACGTGCTGACGCACGGGTCAGTGCCAGCGTACGGGCCAGGAGTAGGCAACGGCGTAGGATAAAGTGTAGGGCTGGTGGTGGATTTGCGTTCCGGGCTAGGGTTAGGGTTAGGGTACGGCAAGGCTTAGGCCACAGGTGAGGGTACGGAAACGTGGGAGGGTCAGGCTACGTGCTGACGCACAGGTCAGTGCCAGCGTACGGGTCAGGAGTAGGGTACGGCGTAAGGAAAGGTGTTGGGCTGGTGGTGGGTTTCTATTCCTGGTTAGGGTTAGGGTTAGGGAACGGCAAGGCTTAGGGCACAGGTGAGGGTACGGAAACGTGGGAGGGTCGGTCTACGTGCTGACGCATGGGTCAGTGCCAGCGTACGGGCCAGGAGTAGGCAACGGCGTAGGATAAAGTGTAGGGCTGGTGGTGGATTTGCGTTCCAGGCTAGGGTTAGGGTTAGGGAACGGCAAGGCTTAGGGCACAGGTGAGGGTACGGAAACGTGGGAGGGTCAGGCTACGTGCTGATGCACGATTCAGTGCCAGCGTACGGGCCAGGAATAGGGTACGGCGTAAGGTAAGGTGTAGGGCTGGTGGTGGGTTTCCGTTTTGGGCTAGGGTTAGGGTTAGGGAACGGCAACGCTTAGGGCACAGGTGAGGGTACGGAAACGTGGGAGGGTCAGGCTACGTGGTGACGCACGGGTCAGTGGCAGCGTACGGGCCAGGAGTAGGCAATGGCGTAAGGTAAGGTGTAGGGCTGGTGGTGGGTTTCTATTCCGGGCTAGGGTTAGGGTTAGGGAACGGCAAGGCTTAGGGCACAGGTGAGGGTACAGAACCGTGTGAGGGTCGGGCTACGTGCTGACGCACGGGTCAGTGCCAGCGTACGGGCCAGGAGTAGGCAATGGCGTAAGGTAAGGTGTAGGGCTGGTGGTTGGTTTCCGTTCCAGGCTAGGGTTAGGGTTAGGGAACGGCAAGGCTTAGGGCACAGGTGAGGGTACGGAAACGTGGGAGGGTCGGGCTACGTGCTGACGCCCGTGTCAGTGCCAGCGTACGGGCCAGGAGTAGGCAACGGCGTAGGATAAAGTGTAGGGCTGGTGGTGGATTTGCGTTCCGTGCTAGGGTTAGGGTTAGGGTACGGCAAGGCTTAGGGCACAGGTGAGGGTACGGAAACGTGGGAGGGTCAGGCTACGTGCTGACGCACAGGTCAGTACCAGCGTACGGGTCAGGAGTAGGGTACGGCGTAAGGAAAGGTGTAGGGCTGGTGGTGGGTTTCTATTCCGGGTTAGGGTTAGGGTTAGGGAACGGCAAGGCTTAGGGCACAGGTGAGGGTACGGAAACGTGGGAGGGTCAGGCTACGTGCTGACGCACGTTTCAGTGCCAGCGTACGGGCCAGGAATAGGGTACGGCGTAAGGTAAGGTGTAGGGCTGGTGGTGGGTTTCCGTTCCGGGCTAGGGTTAGGGTTAGGGAACGGCAAGGCTTAGGGCACAGGTGAGGGTACGGAAACGTGGGAGTGTCGGTCTACGTGCTGACGCACGGGTTAATGCCAGCGTACGGGACAGGAGTAGGCAATGGCGTAGGATAAATTGTAGGGCTGGTGGTGGATTTGCGTTCAGGGCTAGGGTTAGGGTGAGGGAACGGCAAGGCTTAGGGCACAGGTGAGGGTACGGAAACGTGGGAGGGTCGGGCTACGTGCTGACGCACGGGTCAGTGCCAGCGTACGGGCCAGGAGTAGGCAACGGCGTAGGATAAAGTGTAGGGCTGGTGGTGGATTTGCGTTCCAGGCTAGGGTTAGGTTTAGGGAACGGCACGGCTTAGAGCACAGGAAAGGGTACGGAAACGTGGGAGGGTCAGGCTACGTGCTGACGCACGGTTCAGTGCAAGCGTACGGGCCAGGAATAGGGTACGGCGTAAGGTAAGGTGTAGGGCTGGTGCTGGGTTTCCGTTCCGGGCTAGGGTTAGGGTTAGGGAACCGCAAGGCTTAGGGCACAGGTGAGGGTACGGAAACGTGGGAGGGTCAGGCTACGTGCTGACGCACGGGTCAGTGCCAACGTACGGGCCAGTAGTAGGGTACGGCGTAAGATAAGGTGTAGGGCTTGTGGTTGATTTCCGTTCCAGGCTAGGGTTAGGGTTAGGGAACGGCAAGGCTTAGGGCAAAGGAGAGGGTACGGAAACGTGGGAGGATCGGGCCCCGTTCTGACGCACGGGTTAGTGCCAGCATACGGGCCAGGAGTAGGCAACGACGTAGGATAAAGTGTAGGGCTGGTGGTGGGTTTCCTTTCTGGGCTAGAGTTAGGGTTAGGGAACGGCAAGGCTTAGGGCACAGGTGAGGGTACGGAAACGTGGGAGGGTCAGGCTACGTGCTGACGCACGGGTCAGTGCCAGCGTACGGGCCAGGAGTAGGCAACGGCGTAAGGTAAGGTGTAGGGCTGGTGGTGGGTTTCTATTCCGGGCTAGGGTTAGGGTTAGGGAACGGCAAGGATTAGGGCACAGGTGAGGTTACGGAAACGTGGGAGGGTGGGCTACGTGCTGACGCACGGGTCAGTGCCAGCGTACGGGCCAGGAGTATGCAACGGCGTAGGATAAAGTGTAGGGCTGGTGGTTGTTTTCCGTTCCGGGCTAGTGTTAGGGTTAGGGAACGGCAAGGCTTAGGGCACAGGTGAGGTTACGGAAACGTGGGAGGGTCAGGCTACGTGCTGACGCACGGGTTAGTGCCAGCGTACGGGCCAGGAGTAGGCAACGGCGTAAGGTAAGGTGTAGGGCTGGTGGTTGGTTTCCGTTCTAGGCTAGGGTTAGGGTTAGGGAACGGCACGGCTTAGGGCACAGGTGAGGGTACGGAAACGTGGGAGGGTCGGGCTACGTGCTGACGCACGTGTCAGTGCCAGCGTACGGGCCAAGAGTATGCAACGGCGTAGGATAAAGTGTAGGGCTGGTGGTGGATTTGCGTTCGGGGCTAGGGTTAGGGTTAGGGAACGGCAAGGCTTAGGGCACAGGTGAGGGTACGGAAACGTGGGAGGGTCAGGCTACGTGCTGACGCACAGGTCAGTGCCAGCGTACAGGTCAGGAGTAGGGTATGGCGTAAGGTAACGTGTAGGGCTGGTGGTGGGTTTCTATTCCGGGCTAGGGTTAGGGTTAGGGAACGGCTAGGCTTAGGGCACAGGTCAGGGTACGGAAACGCGGGAGGGTAAGGCTACGTGCTGATGCACGGGTCAGTGCCAGAATACAGGCCAGGACTAGGCAACGGCGTAGGGTAAGGTGTAGGGCTGGTGGTGGGTTTCCATTCCGGGCTAGGGTTAGCGTTAGGGAAAGGCAAGGCTTAGGGCACAGGTGAGGGTACGGAAACGTGGGAGGGTCAGGCTACGTGCTGACGCACGGGTCAGTGCCAGCATACGTGCCAGAGGTAGGCAACGGCGTAAGGTAAGGTGTAGGGCTGGTGGTGGGTTTCCGTTCCAGGCTAGGGTTAGCGTTAGGGAACGGCAAGGCTTAGGGCACAGGTGAGGGTACGGAAACGTGGGAGGGTCGGGCTACGTGCTGACGCACGGGTCAGTGCCAGCGTACGGGCCAGGAGTAGGCAACGGCGTAGGATAAAGTGTAGGGTTAGTGGTGGATTTGCGTTCCAGGCTAGGGTTAGGGTTAGGGAACGGCAAGGCTTAGGGCACAGGTGATGGTACGGAAACGTGGGAGGTTCAGGCTACGTGCTGACGCAAGGGTCAGTGCCAGCGTACGGGTCAGGAGTAGGGTACGGCGTAAGGTAAGGTGTAGGGCTGGTGGTGGGTTTCTATTCCGGGCTAGGGTTAGGGTTAGGGAACCGCAAGGCTTAGGGCACAGGTCAGGGTACGGAAACGCGGGAGGGTAAGGCTACGTTCTGATGAACGGGTCAGTGCCAGAGTACAGGCCAGGAGTAGGCAACGGCGTAGGGTAAGGTGTAGGGCTGGTGGTTGGTTTCCGTTCCAGGCTAGGGTTAGTGTAAGGGAACGGCAAGGCTTAGGGCACAGGTGAGGGTACGGAAACATGGGAGGGTCGGGCTACGTGCTGACGCACGGGTCACTGCCAGCGTACGGGCCAGGAATAGGCAACGGCGTAGGATAAAGTGTAGGGCTGGTGGTGGATTTGCGTTCCAGGCTAGGGTTAGGGTTAGGGAACGGCAAGGCTTAGGGCACAGGTGAGGGTACGGAAACGTGGGAGGGTCAGGCTACGTGCTGACGCACGGTTCAGTGCCAGAGTACGGGCCAGGAATAGGGTACGGCGTAAGGTAAGGTGTAGGGCTTGTGGTTGATTTCCGTTCCAGGCTAGGGTTAGGGTTAGGGAACGGCAAGGCTTAGGGCAAAGGAGAGGGTACGGAAACGTGGGAGGGTCGGGCCCCGTGCCGACGCACGGGTTAGTGCCAGCATACGGGCCAGGAGTAGGCAATGGCGTAGGATAAAGTGTAGGGCTGGTGGTGGGTTTCCATTCCGGGCTAGTCTTAGGGTTAGGGAACGGCAACGCTTAGGGCACAGGTGAGCGTACGGAAACGTGGGAGGGTCAGGCTACGTGCTGACGCACAGGTCAGTGCCAGCGTACGGGCCAGGAGTAGGCAACGGCTTAAGGTAAGGTGTAGGGCTGGTGGTGGGTTTCTATTCCGGGCTAGGGTTAGGGTTAGGGAACGGCAAGGCTTAGGGCACAGTTGAGGGTACAGAAACGTGGGAGGGTCGGGCTACGTGCTGACGCACGGGTCAGTGCCAGCGTACGGGACAGGAGTAGGCAACGGCTTAAGGTAAGGTGTAGGGCTGGTGGTGGGTTTCTATTCCGGGCTAGGATTAGAGTTAGGGAACGGCAAGGCTTAGGGCACAGGTGAGGGTACAGAAACGTGGGAGGGTCGGGCTACGTGCTGACGCACGGGTCAGTGCCAGCGTACGGGCCAGGAGTAGGCAACGGCGTAGGATAAAGTGTAGGGCTGGTGGTGGATTTGCATTCGGGGCTAGGGCTAGGGTCAGGGAACGGCAAGGCTTAGGGCACAGGTGAGGGTACGGAAACGTGGGAGGGTCACGCTACGTGCTGACGCACAGGTCAGTGCCAGCGTACAGGTCAGGAGTATGGTATGGCGTAAGGTAACGTGTAGGCCTGGTGGTGGGTTTCTATTCCGGGCTAGGGTTAGGGTTAGGGAACGGCAAGGCTTAGGGCACAGGTGAGGGCACGGAAACGTGGGAGGGTCAGGCTACGTGCTGACGCACGGGTCAGTGCCAGCGTACGGGTCAGGAGTAGGGTATGGCGTAAGGTAAGGTGTAGGGCTGGTGGTGGGTTTCTATTCCGGGCTAGGGTTAGGGTTAGGGAACGGCAAGGCTTAGGGCACAGGTGAGGGTACAGAAACGTGGGAGGGTCGGGCTACGTGCTGACGCACAGGTCAGTGCCAGCGTACGGGCCAGGAGTAGGCAACGGCGTAGGATAAAGTGTATGGCTGGTGGTGGATTTGCGTTCCGGGCTAGGGTTAGGGTTAGGGAACGGCAAGGCTTAGGGCACAGGTGAGGGTACGGAAACGTGGTAGGGTCAGGCTACGTGCTGACGCACGGTTCAGTGCCAGAGTACGGGCCAGGAATAGGGTACGGCGTAAGGTAAGGTGTAGGGCTGTTGGTGGGTTTCCGTTCTGGCCTAGGTTTAGGGTTAGGGAACGGCAAGGCTTAGGGCACAGGTGAGGGTACGGAAACGTGGGAGGGTCAGGATACGTGCTGACGCACGGGTCAGTGCCAACGTACGGGCCAGGAGTAGGGTACGGCGTAAGGTAAGGTGTAGGGCTTGTGGTTGATTGCCGTTCCAGGCTAGGGTTAGGGTTAGGGAACGGCAAGGCTTAGGGCAAAGGAGAGGGTACGGAAACGTGGGAGGGTCGGGCCCCGTGCCGACGCACGGGTTAGTGCCAGCATACGGGCCAGGAGTAGGCAATGGCGTAGGATAAAGTGTAGGGCTGGTGGTGGGTTTCCATTCCGGGCTAGGGTTAGGGTTAGGGAACGGCAACGCTTAGGGCACAGGTGAGGGTACGGAAACGTGGGAGGGTCAGGCTACGTGCTGACGCACGGGTCAGTGCCAGCGTACGGGCCAGGAGTAGGCAACGGCTTAAGGTAAGGTGTAGGGCTGGTGGTGGGTTTCTATTCCGGGCTAGGGTTAGGGTTAGGGAACGGCAAGGCTTAGGGCACAGGTGAGGGTACAGAAACGTGGGAGGGTCGGGCTACGTGCTGACGCATGGGTCAGTGCCAGCGTACGGGCCAGGAGTAGGCAACGGCTTAAGGTAAGGTGTAGGGCTGGTGGTGGGTTTCTATTACGGGCTAGGGTTAGGGTTATGGAACGGCAAGGCTTAGGGCACAGGTTAGGGTACAGAAACGTGGGAGGGTCGGGCTACGTGCTGACGCACGTGTGAGTGCCAGCGTACGGGCCAGGAGTAGGCAACGGCGTAGGATAAAGTGTAGGGCTGGTGGTGGATTTGCATTCGGGGCTAGGGCTAGGGTCAGGGAACGGCAAGGCTTAGGGCACAGGTGAGGGTACGGAAACGTGGGTGGGTCAGGCTACGTGCTGACGCACAGGTTAGTGCCAGCGTACAGGTCAGGAGTATGGTACGGCGTAAGGTAACGTGTAGGGCTGGTGGTGGGTTTCTATTCCGGGCTAGGGTTAGGGTTAGGGAACGGCAAGGCTTAGGGCACAGGTGAGGGCACGGAAACGTGGGAGGGTCAGGCTACGTGCTGACGCACGGGTCAGTGCCAGCGTACGGGTCAGGAGTAGGGTATGGCGTAAGGTAAGGTGTAGGGCTGGTGGTGGGTTTCTATCCCGGGCTAGGGTTAGGGTTAGGGAACGGCAAGGCTTAGGGCACAGGTGAGGGTACAGAAACGTGGGAGGGTCGGGCTACGTGCTGACGCACGGGTCAGTGCCAGCGTACGGGCCAGGAGTAGGCAACGGCTTAAGGTAAGGTGTAGGGCTGGTGGTGGGTTTCTATTCCGGCCTAGGGTTAGGGTTAGGGAACGGCAAGGCTTAGGGCACAGGTGAGGGTACAGAAACGTGGGAGGGTCGGGCTACGTGATGACGCACGGGTCAGTGCCAGCGTACGGGCCAGGAGTAGGCAACGGCGTAGGATAAAGTGTAGGGCTGGTGGTGGATTTGCGTTCGGGGCTAGGGTTAGGGTTAGGGAACGGCAAGGCTTAGGGCACAGGTGAGGGTACGGAAAAGTGGGAGGGTCAGGCTACGTGCTGACGCACAGGTCAGTGCCAGCGTACAGGTCAGGAGTAGGGTACGGCGTAAGGTAAGGTGTAGGGCTGGTGGTGGGTTTCTATTCCGGGCTAGGGTTAGGGTTAGGGAACGGCAAGGCTAAGGGCACAGGTGAGGGTACGGAAACGTGGGAGGGTCACGCTACATGCTGACGCACGGGTCAGTGCCAGCGTACGGGTCAGGAGTAGGGTATGGCGTAAGGTAAGGTGTAGGGCTGGTGGTGGGTTTCTATTCCCGGCTAGGGTTAGGGTTAGGGAACGGCAAGGCTTAGGGCACAGGTGAGGGTACGGAAACGTGGGAGGGTCGGGCTACGTGCTGACGCACGGGTCAGTGCCAGCGTACGGCCCAGGAGTAGGCAACGGCGTAGGATAAAGTGTAGGCTGGTGGTGGATTTGCGTTCTGGGCTAGGGTTAGGGTTAGGGAACGGCAAGGCTTAGGGCACAGGAGAGGGTACGGAAACGCCAGAGTGTAAGGCTACGTGCTGATGCATGGGGCAGTGCCAGAGTACAGGCCAGGAGTAGGCAACGGCATAGGGTAAGGTGTAGGGCTGGTGGTGGGTTTCCATTCCGGGCTAGGGTTAGGGTTAGGGAACGGCAAGGCTTAGGGCACAGGTGAGGGTACGGAAACGTGGGAGGGTCAGGCTACGTGCAGACGAACGGGTCAGTGCCAGCGTACGGGTCAGGAGTAGGGTACGGCGTAAGGTAAGGTGTAGGGCTGGTGGTGGGTTTCTATTCCGGGCTAGGGTTAGGGTTAGGGAACGGCAAGGCTTAGGGCACAGCTGAGGGCATGGAAACGTGGGAGGGTCAGGCTACGTGCTGACGCACGGGTCAGTGCCAGCGTACGGGCCAGGAGTAGGCAACGGCGTAAGGTAAGGTGTAGGGCTGGTGGTTGGTTTCCGTTCCAGGCTAGGGTTAGAGTTATGGAACGGCAAGGCTTAGGGCACAGGTGAGGGTACGGAAAAGTGGGAGGGTCGGGCTCCGTGCTGACGCACGGGTCAGTGCCAGCGTACTGGCCAGGAGTAGGCAACGGCGTAGGATAAAGTGTAGGGCTGGTGGTGGATTTGCGTTCCGGGCTAGGGTTAGGGTTAGGGAGCGGCAAGGCTTAGGGCACAGGTGAGGGTACGGAAACGTGGGAGGGTCAGGCTACGTGCTGACTCACGGGTCAGTGCCAGCATACGGGTCAGGAGTAGGGTACGGCATAAGGTAAGGTGTAGGGCTGTTGGTGGGTTTCTATTCCGGTCTAGGGTTAGGGTTAGGGAACGGCAAGGCTTAGGGCACAGGTCAGGGTACGGAAACGCGGGAGGGTAAGGCTACGTGCTGATGAACGGGTCAGTGCCAGAGTACAGGCCAGGAGTAGGAAACGGCGTAGGGTAAGGTGTAGGGCTGGTGGTTGGTTTCCATTACAGGCTAGGGTTAGGGTTAGGGAACGGCAAGTCTTAGGGCACAGGTGAGGGTACGGAAACGTGGGAGGGTCGGGCTACGTGCTGACGCACGGGTCAGTGCCACCGTACGGGCCAGGAGTAGGCAACGGCGTTGGATAAAGTGTAGGGCTGGTGGTGGATTTGCGTTCCAGGCTAGGGTTAGGGTTAGGGAACGGCAAGGCTTAGGGCACAGGTGAGGGTACGGAAACGTGGGAGGGTCAGGCTACGTGCTGACGCACGGTTCAGTGCCAGAGTACGGGCCAGGAATAGGGTACGGCGTGAGGTAAGGTGTAGGGCTGGTGGTGGGTTTCTGTTCTGGCCTAGGGTTAGGGTTAGGGAACGGCAAGGCTTAGGGCACAGGTGAGGGTACGGAAACGTGGGAGGGTCAGGCTACGTGCTGACGCACGGGTCAGTGCCAACGTACGGGCCAGGAGTAGAGTACGGCGTAAGGTAAGGTGTAGGGCTTGTGGTTGATTTCCGTTCCAGGCTAGGGTTAGGGTTAGGGAACGGCAAGGCTTAGGGCAAAGGAGAGGGTACGGAAACGTGGGAGGGTCGGGCCCCGTGCCGACGCACGGGTTAGTGCCAGCATACGGGCCAGGAGTAGGCAATGGCGTAGGATAAAGTGTAGGGCTGGTGGTGGGTTTCCATTCCGGGCTAGGGTTAGGGTTAGGGAACGGCAACGCTTAGGGCACAGGTGAGGGTACGGAAACGTGGGAGGGTCAGGCTACGTGCTGACGCACGGGTCAGTGCCAGCGTACGGGCCAGGAGTAGGCAACGGCTTAAGGTAAGGTGTAGGGCTGGTGGTGGGTTTCTATTCCGGGCTAGGGTTAGGGTTAGGGAACGGCAAGGCTTAGGGCACAGGTGAGGGTACAGAAACGTGGGAGGGTCGGGCTACGTGCTGACGCACGGGTCAGTGCCAGCGTACGGGCCAGGAGTAGGCAACGGCGTAGGATAAAGTGTATGGCTGGTGGTGGATTTGCGTTCCGGTCTAGGGTTAGGGTTAGGGAACGGCAAGGCTTAGGGCACAGGTGAGGGTACGGAAACGTGGGAGGGTCAGGCTACGTGCTGACGCACAGGTCAGTGCCAGCGTACAGGTCAGGAGTAGGGTACGGCGTAAGGAAAAGTGTAGGGCTGGTGGTGGGTTTCTATTCCGGGCTAGGGTTAGGGTTAGGGAACGGCAAGGCTTAGGGCACAGGTGAGGGTACGGAAACGTGGGAGGGTCAGGCTACGTGCTGACACACGTGTCAGTGCCAGCGTACGGGCCAGGAGTAGGCAACGGCGTAGGATAAAGTGTAGGGCTGGTGGTGGATTTGCGTTCGGGGCTAGGGTTAGGGTTAGGGAACGGCAAGGCTTAGGGCACAGGTGAGGGTATGGAAACGTGGGAGGGTCAGGCTACGTGCTGACGCACTGGTCAGTGCCAGCGTACAGGTCAGGAGTAGGGTACGGCGAAAGGTAAGGTGTAGGGCTGGTGGTGGGTTTCTATTCCGGGCTAGGGTTAGGGTTAGGGAACGGCAAGGCTTAGGGCACAGGTGAGGGTACGGAAACGTGGGAGGGTCAGGCTACGTGCTGACGCACGGGTCAGTGCCAGCGTACGGGTGAGGAGTAGGGTATGGCGTAAGGTAAGGTGTAGGGCTGGTGGTGGGTTTCTATTCCGGGCTAGGGTTTGGGTTAGGGAACAGCAAGGCTTAGGGCACAGGTGAGGGTACGGAAACGTGTGAGGGTCGGGCTACGTGCTGACGCACGGGTCAGTGCCAGCGTACGGGCCAGGAGTAGGCAACGGCGTAGGATAAAGTGTAGGCTGGTGGTGGATTTGCGTTCTGGGCTAGGGTTAGGGTTAGGGAACGGCAAGGCTTAGGGCACAGGAGAGGGTACGGAAACGCCAGAGTGTAAGGCTACGTGCTGATGCACGGGGCAGTGCCAGAGTACAGGCCAGGAGTAGGCAACGGCGTAGGGTAAGGTGTAGGGCTGGTGGTGGGTTTCCATTCCGGGCTAGGGTTAGGGTTAGGGAACGGCAAGGCTTAGGGCACAGGTGAGGGTACGGAAACGTGGGAGGGTCAGGCTACGTGCTGACGCACGGGTCAGTGCCAGCGTACGGGCCAGGTGTAGGCAACGGCGTAAGGTAAGGTGTAGGGCTGGTGGTTGTTTTCCATTACAGGCTAGGGTTAGGGTTAGGGAACGGCAAGGCTTAGGGCACAGGTGAGGGTACGGAAACGTGGGAGGGTCGGGCTACGTGCTGACGCACGGGTCAGTGCCAGCGTACGGGCCAGGTGTAGGCAACGGCGTAAGGTAAGGTGTAGGGCTGGTGGTTGTTTTCCATTACAGGCTAGGGTTAGGGTTAGGGAACGGCAAGGCTTAGGGCACAGGTGAGGGTACGGAAACGTGGGAGGGTCAGGCTACGTGCTGACGCACGGGTCAGTGCCAGCGTACGGGCCAGGAGTAGGCAACGGCTTAAGGTAAGGTGTAGGGCTGGTGGTGGGTTTCTATTCCGGGCTACGGTTACGGTTAGGGAACGGCAAGGCTTAGGGCACAGGTGAGGGTACAGAAACGTGGGAGGGTCGGGCTACGTGCTGACGCACGGGTCAGTGCCAGCGTACGGGCCAGGAGTAGGCAACGGCGTAGGATAAAGTGTAGGGCTGGTGGTGGATTTGCGTTCCAGGCTAGGGTTAGGGTTAGGGAACGGCACGGCTTAGAGCACAGGTGAGGGTACGGAAACGTGGGAGGGTCAGGCTACGTGCTGACGCACGGGTCAGTGCCAGCGTACGGGCCAGGAGTAGGCAACGGCGTAAGGTAAGGTGTAGGGCTGGTGGTTGGTTTCCGTTCCAGGCCACGGTTAGGGTTAGGGAACGGCAAGGCTTAGGGCACAGGTGAGGGTACGGAAACGTGGGAGGGTCGGGCTACGTGCTGACGCCCGTGTCAGTGCCAGCGTACGGGCCAGGAGTAGGGTACGGCGTAAGGAACGGTGTAGGGCTGGTGGTGGGTTTCTATTCCTGGTTAGGGTTAGGGTTAGGGAACGGCAAGGCTTAGGGCACAGGTGAGGGTACGGAAACGTGGGAGGGTCGGTCTACGTGCTGACGCACGGGTCAGTGCCAGCGTACGGGCCAGGAGTAGGCAACGGCGTAGGATAAAGTGTAGGGCTGGTGGTGGATTTGCGTTCCGGGCTAGGGTTAGGGTTAGGGTACGGCAAGGCTTAGGCCACAGGTGAGGGTACGGAAACGTGGGAGGGTCAGGCTACGTGCTGACGCACAGGTCAGTGCCAGCGTACGGGTCAGGAGTAGGGTACGGCGTAAGGAAAGGTGTTGGGCTGGTGGTGGGTTTCTATTCCTGGTTAGGGTTAGGGTTAGGGAACGGCAAGGCTTAGGGCACAGGTGAGGGTACGGAAACGTGGGAGGGTCGGTCTACGTGCTGACGCATGGGTCAGTGCCAGCGTACGGGCCAGGAGTAGGCAACGGCGTAGGATAAAGTGTAGGGCTGGTGGTGGATTTGCGTTCCAGGCTAGGGTTAGGGTTAGGGAACGGCAAGGCTTAGGGCACAGGTGAGGGTACGGAAACGTGGGAGGGTCAGGCTACGTGCTGATGCACGATTCAGTGCCAGCGTACGGGCCAGGAATAGGGTACGGCGTAAGGTAAGGTGTAGGGCTGGTGGTGGGTTTCCGTTTTGGGCTAGGGTTAGGGTTAGGGAACGGCAACGCTTAGGGCACAGGTGAGGGTACGGAAACGTGGGAGGGTCAGGCTACGTGGTGACGCACGGGTCAGTGGCAGCGTACGGGCCAGGAGTAGGCAATGGCGTAAGGTAAGGTGTAGGGCTGGTGGTGGGTTTCTATTCCGGGCTAGGGTTAGGGTTAGGGAACGGCAAGGCTTAGGGCACAGGTGAGGGTACAGAAACGTGTGAGGGTCGGGCTACGTGCTGACGCACGGGTCAGTGCCAGCGTACGGGCCAGGAGTAGGCAACGGCGTAAGGTAAGGTGTAGGGCTGGTGGTTGGTTTCCGTTCCAGGCTAGGGTTAGGGTTAGGGAACGGCAAGGCTTAGGGCACAGGTGAGGGTACGGAAACGTGGGAGGGTCGGGCTACGTGCTGACGCCCGTGTCAGTGCCAGCGTACGGGACAGGAGTAGGCAACGGCGTAGGATAAAGTGTAGGGCTGGTGGTGGATTTGCGTTCCGTGCTAGGGTTAGGGTTAGGGTACGGCAAGGCTTAGGGCACAGGTGAGGGTACGGAAACGTGGGAGGGTCAGGCTACGTGCTGACGCACAGGTCAGTACCAGCGTACGGGTCAGGAGTAGGGTACGGCGTAAGGAAAGGTGTAGGGCTGGTGGTGGGTTTCTATTCCGGGTTAGGGTTAGGGTTAGGGAACGGCAAGGCTTAGGGCACAGGTGAGGGTACGGAAACGTGGGAGGGTCAGGCTACGTGCTGACGCACGTTTCAGTGCCAGCGTACGGGCCAGGAATAGGGTACGGCGTAAGGTAAGGTGTAGGGCTGGTGGTGGGTTTCCGTTCCGGGCTAGGGTTAGGGTTAGGGAACGGCAAGGCTTAGGGCACAGGTGAGGGTACGGAAACGTGGGAGTGTCGGTCTACGTGCTGACGCACGGGTTAATGCCAGCGTACGGGACAGGAGTAGGCAATGGCGTAGGATAAATTGTAGGGCTGGTGGTGGATTTGCGTTCAGGGCTAGGGTTAGGGTGAGGGAACGGCAAGGCTTAGGGCACAGGTGAGGGTACGGAAACGTGGGAGGGTCGGGCTACGTGCTGACGCACGGGTCAGTGCCAGCGTACGGGCCAGGAGTAGGCAACGGCGTAGGATAAAGTGTAGGGCTGGTGGTGGATTTGCGTTCCAGGCTAGGGTTAGGTTTAGGGAACGGCACGGCTTAGAGCACAGGTAAGGGTACGGAAACGTGGGAGGGTCAGGCTACGTGCTGACGCACGGTTCAGTGCAAGCGTACGGGCCAGGAATAGGGTACGGCGTAAGGTAAGGTGTAGGGCTGGTGCTGGGTTTCCGTTCCGGGCTAGGGTTAGGGTTAGGGAACGGCAAGGCTTAGGGCACAGGTGAGGGTACGGAAACGTGGGAGGGTCAGGCTACGTGCTGACGCACGGGTCAGTGCCAACGTACGGGCCAGTAGTAGGGTACGGCGTAAGATAAGGTGTAGGGCTTGTGGTTGATTTCCGTTCCAGGCTAGGGTTAGGGTTAGGGAACGGCAAGGCTTAGGGCAAAGGAGAGGGTACGGAAACGTGGGAGGATCGGGCCCCGTTCTGACGCACGGGTTAGTGCCAGCATACGGGCCAGGAGTAGGCAACGACGTAGGATAAAGTGTAGGGCTGGTGGTGGGTTTCCTTTCTGGGCTAGAGTTAGGGTTAGGGAACGGCAAGGCTTAGGGCACAGGTGAGGGTACGGAAACGTGGGAGGGTCAGGCTACGTGCTGACGCACGGGTCAGTGCCAGCGTACGGGCCAGGAGTAGGCAACGGCGTAAGGTAAGGTGTAGGGCTGGTGGTGGGTTTCTATTCCGGGCTAGGGTTAGGGTTAGGGAACGGCAAGGATTAGGGCACAGGTGAGGTTACGGAAACGTGGGAGGGTGGGCTACGTGCTGACGCACGGGTCAGTGCCAGCGTACGGGCCAGGAGTATGCAACGGCGTAGGATAAAGTGTAGGGCTGGTGGTTGTTTTCCGTTCCGGGCTAGTGTTAGGGTTAGGGAACGGCAAGGCTTAGGGCACAGGTGAGGTTACGGAAACGTGGGAGGGTCAGGCTACGTGCTGACGCACGGGTTAGTGCCAGCGTACGGGCCAGGAGTAGGCAACGGCGTAAGGTAAGGTGTAGGGCTGGTGGTTGGTTTCCGTTCTAGGCTAGGGTTAGGGTTAGGGAACGGCACGGCTTAGGGCACAGGTGAGGGTACGGAAACGTGGGAGGGTCGGGCTACGTGCTGACGCACGTGTCATTGCCAGCGTACGGGCCAAGAGTATGCAACGGCGTAGGATAAAGTGTAGGGCTGGTGGTGGATTTGCGTTCGGGGCTAGGGTTAGGGTTAGGGAACGGCAAGGCTTAGGGCACAGGTGAGGGTACGGAAACGTGGGAGGGTCAGGCTACGTGCTGACGCACAGGTCAGTGCCAGCGTACAGGTCAGGAGTAGGGTATGGCGTAAGGTAACGTGTAGGGCTGGTGGTGGGTTTCTATTCCGGGCTAGGGTTAGGGTTAGGGAACGGCTAGGCTTAGGGCACAGGTCAGGGTACGGAAACGCGGGAGGGTAAGGCTACGTGCTGATGCACGGGTCAGTGCCAGAATACAGGCCAGGACTAGGCAACGGCGTAGGGTAAGGTGTAGGGCTGGTGGTGGGTTTCCATTCCGGGCTAGGGTTAGCGTTAGGGAAAGGCAAGGCTTAGGGCACAGGTGAGGGTACGGAAACGTGGGAGGGTCAGGCTACGTGCTGACGCACGGGTCAGTGCCAGCATACGTGCCAGAGGTAGGCAACGGCGTAAGGTAAGGTGTAGGGCTGGTGGTGGGTTTCCGTTCCAGGCTAGGGTTAGCGTTAGGGAACGGCAAGGCTTAGGGCACAGGTGAGGGTACGGAAACGTGGGAGGGTCGGGCTACGTGCTGACGCACGGGTCCGTGCCAGCGTACGGGCCAGGAGTAGGCAACGGCGTAGGATAAAGTGTAGGGTTAGTGGTGGATTTGCGTTCCAGGCTAGGGTTAGGGTTAGGGAACGGCAAGGCTTAGGGCACAGGTGATGGTACGGAAACGTGGGAGGTTCAGGCTACGTGCTGACGCACGGGTCAGTGCCAGCGTACGGGTCAGGAGTAGGGTACGGCGTAAGGTAAGGTGTAGGGCTGGTGGTGGGTTTCTATTCCGGGCTAGGGTTAGGGTTAGGGAACCGCAAGGCTTAGGGCACAGGTCAGGGTACGGAAACGCGGGAGGGTAAGGCTACGTTCTGATGAACGGGTCAGTGCCAGAGTACAGGCCAGGAGTAGGCAACGGCGTAGGGTAAGGTGTAGGGCTGGTGGTTGGTTTCCGTTCCAGGCTAGGGTTAGTGTTAGGGAACGGCAAGGCTTAGGGCACAGGTGAGGGTACGGAAACATGGGAGGGTCGGGCTACGTGCTGACGCACGGGTCAGTGCCAGCGTACGGGCCAGGAATAGGCAACGGCGTAGGATAAAGTGTAGGGCTGGTGGTGGATTTGCGTTCCAGGCTAGGGTTAGGGTTAGGGAACGGCAAGGCTTAGGGCACAGGTGAGGGTACGGAAACGTGGGAGGGTCAGGCTACGTGCTGATGCACGGTTCAGTGCCAGAGTACGGGCCAGGAATAGGGTACGGCGTAAGGTAAGGTGTAGGGCTTGTGGTTGATTTCCGTTCCAGGCTAGGGTTAGGGTTAGGGAACGGCAAGGCTTAGGGCAAAGGAGAGGGTACGGAAACGTGGGAGGGTCGGGCCCCGTGCCGACGCACGGGTTAGTGCCAGCATACGGGCCAGGAGTAGGCAATGGCGTACGATAAAGTGTAGGGCTGGTGGTGGGTTTCCATTCCGGGCTAGTCTTAGGGTTAGGGAACGGCAACGCTTAGGGCACAGGTGAGCGTACGGAAACGTGGGAGGGTCAGGCTACGTGCTGACGCACAGGTCAGTGCCAGCGTACGGGCCAGGAGTAGGCAACGGCTTAAGGTAAGGTGTAGGGCTGGTGGTGGGTTTCTATTCCGGGCTAGGGTTAGGGTTAGGGAACGGCAAGGCTTAGGGCACAGTTGAGGGTACAGAAACGTGGGAGGGTCGGGCTACGTGCTGACGCACGGGTCAGTGCCAGCGTACGGGACAGGAGTAGGCAACGGCTTAAGGTAAGGTGTAGGGCTGGTGGTTGGTTTCTATTCCGGGCTAGGATTAGAGTTATGGAACGGCAAGGCTTAGGGCACAGGTGAGGGTACAGAAACGTGGGAGGGTCGGGCTACGTGCTGACGCACGGGTCAGTGCCAGCGTACGGGCCAGGAGTAGGCAACGGCGTAGGATAAAGTGTAGGGCTGGTGGTGGATTTGCATTCGGGGCTAGGGCTAGGGTCAGGGAACGGCAAGGCTTAGGGCACAGGTGAGGGTACGGAAACGTGGGAGGGTCACGCTACGTGCTGACGCACAGGTCAGTGCCAGCGTACAGGTCAGGAGTATGGTATGGCGTAAGGTAACGTGTAGGCCTGGTGGTGGGTTTCTATTCCGGGCTAGGGTTAGGGTTAGGGAACGGCAAGGCTTAGGGCACAGGTGAGGGCACGGAAACGTGGGAGGGTCAGGCTACGTGCTGACGCACGGGTCAGTGCCAGCGTACGGGTCAGGAGTAGGGTATGGCGTAAGGTAAGGTGTAGGGCTGGTGGTGGGTTTCTATTCCGGGCTAGGGTTAGGGTTAGGGAACGGCAAGGCTTAGGGCACAGGTGAGGGTACAGAAACGTGGGAGGGTCGGGCTACGTGCTGACGCACAGGTCAGTGCCAGCGTACGGGCCAGGAGTAGGCAACGGCGTAGGATAAAGTGTATGGCTGGTGGTGGATTTGCGTTCCGGGCTAGGGTTAGGGTTAGGGAACGGCAAGGCTTAGGGCACAGGTGAGGGTACGGAAACGTGGTAGGGTCAGGCTACGTGCTGACGCACGGTTCAGTGCCAGAGTACGGGCCAGGAATAGGGTACGGCGTAAGGTAAGGTGTAGGGCTGTTGGTGGGTTTCCGTTCTGGCCTAGGTTTAGGGTTAGGGAACGGCAAGGCTTAGGGCACAGGTGAGGGTACGGAAACGTGGGAGGGTCAGGATACGTGCTGACGCACGGGTCAGTGCCAACGTACGGGCCAGGAGTAGGGTACGGCGTAAGGTAAGGTGTAGGGCTTGTGGTTGATTGCCGTTCCAGGCTAGGGTTAGGGTTAGGGAACGGCAAGGCTTAGGGCAAAGGAGAGGGTACGGAAACGTGGGAGGGTCGGGCCCCGTGCCGACGCACGGGTTAGTGCCAGCATACGGGCCAGGAGTAGGCAATGGCGTAGGATAAAGTGTAGGGCTGGTGGTGGGTTTCCATTCCGGGCTAGGGTTAGGGTTAGGGAACGGCAACGCTTAGGGCACAGGTGAGGGTACGGAAACGTGGGAGGGTCAGGCTACGTGCTGACGCACGGGTCAGTGCCAGCGTACGGGCCAGGAGTAGGCAACGGCTTAAGGTAAGGTGTAGGGCTGGTGGTGGGTTTCTATTCCGGGCTAGGGTTAGGGTTAGGGAACGGCAAGGCTTAGGGCACAGGTGAGGGTACAGAAACGTGGGAGGGTCGGGCTACGTGCTGACGCATGGGTCAGTGCCAGCGTACGGGCCAGGAGTAGGCAACGGCTTAAGGTAAGGTGTAGGGCTGGTGGTGGGTTTCTATTCCGGGCTAGGGTTAGGGTTATGGAACGGCAAGGCTTAGGGCACAGGTTAGGGTACAGAAACGTGGGAGGGTCGGGCTACGTGCTGACGCACGTGTGAGTGCCAGCGTACGGGCCAGGAGTAGGCAACGGCGTAGGATAAAGTGTAGGGCTGGTGGTGGATTTGCATTCGGGGCTAGGGCTAGGGTCAGGGAACGGCAAGGCTTAGGGCACAGGTGAGGGTACGGAAACGTGGGTGGGTCAGGCTACGTGCTGACGCACAGGTTAGTGCCAGCGTACAGGTCAGGAGTATGGTACGGCGTAAGGTATCGTGTAGGGCTGGTGGTGGGTTTCTATTCCGGGCTAGGGTTAGGGTTAGGGAACGGCAAGGCTTAGGGCACAGGTGAGGGCACGGAAACGTGGGAGGGTCAGGCTACGTGCTGACGCACGGGTCAGTGCCAGCGTACGGGTCAGGAGTAGGGTATGGCGTAAGGTAAGGTGTAGGGCTGGTGGTGGGTTTCTATTCCGGGCTAGGGTTAGGGTTAGGGAACGGCAAGGCTTAGGGCACAGGTGAGGGTACAGAAACGTGGGAGGGTCGGGCTACGTGCTGACGCACGGGTCAGTGCCAGCGTACGGGCCAGGAGTAGGCAACGGCTTAAGGTAAGGTGTAGGGCTGGTGGTGGGTTTCTATTCCGGCCTAGGGTTAGGGTTAGGGAACGGCAAGGCTTAGGGCACAGGTGAGGGTACAGAAACGTGGGAGGGTCGGGCTACGTGATGACGCACGGGTCAGTGCCAGCGTACGGGCCAGGAGTAGGCAACGGCGTAGGATAAAGTGTAGGGCTGGTGGTGGATTTGCGTTCGGGGCTAGGGTTAGGGTTAGGGAACGGCAAGGCTTAGGGCACAGGTGAGGGTACGGAAAAGTGGGAGGGTCAGGCTACGTGCTGACGCACAGGTCAGTGCCAGCGTACAGGTCAGGAGTAGGGTACGGCGTAAGGTAAGGTGTAGGGCTGGTGGTGGGTTTCTATTCCGGGCTAGGGTTAGGGTTAGGGAACGGCAAGGCTAAGGGCACAGGTGAGGGTACGGAAACGTGGGAGGGTCACGCTACATGCTGACGCACGGGTCAGTGCCAGCGTACGGGTCAGGAGTAGGGTATGGCGTAAGGTAAGGTGTAGGGCTGGTGGTGGGTTTCTATTCCCGGCTAGGGTTAGGGTTAGGGAACGGCAAGGCTTAGGGCACAGGTGAGGGTACGGAAACGTGGGAGGGTCGGGCTACGTGCTGACGCACGGGTCAGTGCCAGCGTACGGCCCAGGAGTAGGCAACGGCGTAGGATAAAGTGTAGGCTGGTGGTGGATTTGCGTTCTGGGCTAGGGTTAGGGTTAGGGAACGGCAAGGCTTAGGGCACAGGAGAGGGTACGGAAACGCCAGAGTGTAAGGCTACGTGCTGATGCATGGGGCAGTGCCAGAGTACAGGCCAGGAGTAGGCAACGGCATAGGGTAAGGTGTAGGGCTGGTGGTGGGTTTCCATTCCGGGCTAGGGTTAGGGTTAGGGAACGGCAAGGCTTAGGGCACAGGTGAGGGTACGGAAACGTGGGAGGGTCAGGCTACGTGCAGACGAACGGGTCAGTGCCAGCGTACGGGTCAGGAGTAGGGAACGGCGTAAGGTAAGGTGTAGGGCTGGTGGTGGGTTTCTATTCCGGGCTAGGGTTAGGGTTAGGGAACGGCAAGGCTTAGGGCACAGCTGAGGGCACGGAAACGTGGGAGGGTCAGGCTACGTGCTGACGCACGGGTCAGTGCCAGCGTACGGGCCAGGAGTAGGCAACGGCGTAAGGTAAGGTGTAGGGCTGGTGGTTGGTTTCCGTTCCAGGCTAGGGTTAGAGTTATGGAACGGCAAGGCTTAGGGCACAGGTGAGGGTACGGAAAAGTGGGAGGGTCGGGCTCCGTGCTGACGCACGGGTCAGTGCCAGCGTACTGGCCAGGAGTAGGCAACGGCGTAGGATAAAGTGTAGGGCTGGTGGTGGATTTGCGTTCCGGGCTAGGGTTAGGGTTAGGGAGCGGCAAGGCTTAGGGCACAGGTGAGGGTACGGAAACGTGGGAGGGTCAGGCTACGTGCTGACTCACGGGTCAGTGCCAGCATACGGGTCAGGAGTAGGGTACGGCATAAGGTAAGGTGTAGGGCTGTTGGTGGGTTTCTATTCCGGTCTAGGGTTAGGGTTAGGGAACGGCAAGGCTTAGGGCACAGGTCAGGGTACGGAAACGCGGGAGGGTAAGGCTACGTGCTGATGAACGGGTCAGTGCCAGAGTACAGGCCAGGAGTAGGAAACGGCGTAGGGTAAGGTGTAGGGCTGGTGGTTGGTTTCCATTACAGGCTAGGGTTAGGGTTAGGGAACGGCAAGTCTTAGGGCACAGGTGAGGGTACGGAAACGTGGGAGGGTCGGGCTACGTGCTGACGCACGGGTCAGTGCCACCGTACGGGCCAGGAGTAGGCAACGGCGTTGGATAAAGTGTAGGGCTGGTGGTGGATTTGCGTTCCAGGCTAGGGTTAGGGTTAGGGAACGGCAAGGCTTAGGGCACAGGTGAGGGTACGGAAACGTGGGAGGGTCAGGCTACGTGCTGACGCACGGTTCAGTGCCAGAGTACGGGCCAGGAATAGGGTACGGCGTGAGGTAAGGTGTAGGGCTGGTGGTGGGTTTCTGTTCTGGCCTAGGGTTAGGGTTAGGGAACGGCAAGGCTTAGGGCACAGGTGAGGGTACGGAAACGTGGGAGGGTCAGGCTACGTGCTGACGCACGGGTCAGTGCCAACGTACGGGCCAGGAGTAGAGTACGGCGTAAGGTAAGGTGTAGGGCTTGTGGTTGATTTCCGTTCCAGGCTAGGGTTAGGGTTAGGGAACGGCAAGGCTTAGGGCAAAGGAGAGGGTACGGAAACGTGGGAGGGTCGGGCCCCGTGCCGACGCACGGGTTAGTGCCAGCATACGGGCCAGGAGTAGGCAATGGCGTAGGATAAAGTGTAGGGCTGGTGGTGGGTTTCCATTCCGGGCTAGGGTTAGGGTTAGGGAACGGCAACGCTTAGGGCACAGGTGAGGGTACGGAAACGTGGGAGGGTCAGGCTACGTGCTGACGCACGGGTCAGTGCCAGCGTACGGGCCAGGAGTAGGCAACGGCTTAAGGTAAGGTGTAGGGCTGGTGGTGGGTTTCTATTCCGGGCTAGGGTTAGGGTTAGGGAACGGCAAGGCTTAGGGCACAGGTGAGGGTACAGAAACGTGGGAGGGTCGGGCTACGTGCTGACGCACGGGTCAGTGCCAGCGTACGGGCCAGGAGTAGGCAACGGCGTAGGATAAAGTGTATGGCTGGTGGTGGATTTGCGTTCCGGTCTAGGGTTAGGGTTAGGGAACGGCAAGGCTTAGGGCACAGGTGAGGGTACGGAAACGTGGGAGGGTCAGGCTACGTGCTGACGCACAGGTCAGTGCCAGCGTACAGGTCAGGAGTAGGGTACGGCGTAAGGAAAAGTGTAGGGCTGGTGGTGGGTTTCTATTCCGGGCTAGGGTTAGGGTTAGGGAACGGCAAGGCTTAGGGCACAGGTGAGGGTACGGAAACGTGGGAGGGTCAGGCTACGTGCTGACACACGTGTCAGTGCCAGCGTACGGGCCAGGAGTAGGCAACGGCGTAGGATAAAGTGTAGGGCTGGTGGTGGATTTGCGTTCTGGGCTAGGGTTAGGGTTAGGGAACGGCAAGGCTTAGGGCACAGGTGAGGGTATGGAAACGTGGGAGGGTCAGGCTACGTGCTGACGCACTGGTCAGTGCCAGCGTACAGGTCAGGAGTAGGGTACGGCGTAAGGTAAGGTGTAGGGCTGGTGGTGGGTTTCTATTCCGGGCTAGGGTTAGGGTTAGGGAACGGCAAGGCTTAGGGCACAGGTGAGGGTACGGAAACGTGGGAGGGTCAGGCTACGTGCTGACGCACGGGTCAGTGCCAGCGTACGGGTCAGGAGTAGGGTATGGCGTAAGGTAAGGTGTAGGGCTGGTGGTGGGTTTCTATTCCGGGCTAGGGTTTGGGTTAGGGAACAGCAAGGCTTAGGGCACAGGTGAGGGTACGGAAACGTGTGAGGGTCGGGCTACGTGCTGACGCACGGGTCAGTGCCAGCGTACGGGCCAGGAGTAGGCAACGGCGTAGGATAAAGTGTAGGCTGGTGGTGGATTTGCGTTCTGGGCTAGGGTTAGGGTTAGGGAACGGCAAGGCTTAGGGCACAGGAGAGGGTACGGAAACGCCAGAGTGTAAGGCTACGTGCTGATGCACGGGGCAGTGCCAGAGTACAGGCCAGGAGTAGGCAACGGCGTAGGGTAAGGTGTAGGGCTGGTGGTGGGTTTCCATTCCGGGCTAGGGTTAGGGTTAGGGAACGGCAAGGCTTAGGGCACAGGTGAGGGTACGGAAACGTGGGAGGGTCAGGCTACGTGCTGACGCACGGGTCAGTGCCAGCGTACGGGCCAGGTGTAGGCAACGGCGTAAGGTAAGGTGTAGGGCTGGTGGTTGTTTTCCATTACAGGCTAGGGTTAGGGTTAGGGAACGGCAAGGCTTAGGGCACAGGTGAGGGTACGGAAACGTGGGAGGGTCGGGCTACGTGCTGACGCACGGGTCAGTGCCAGCGTACTGGCCAGGAGTAGGCAACGGCGTAGGATAAAGTGTAGGGCTGGTGGTGGATTTGCGTTCCGGGCTAGGGTTAGGGTTAGGGAACGGCAAGGCTTAGGGCACAGGTGAGGGTACGGAAGCGTGGGAGGGTCAGGCTACGTGCAGACGAACGGGTCAGTTCAAGCGTACGGGTCAGGAGTAGGGTACGGCGTAAGGTAAGGTGTAGGGCTGGTGGTGGGTTTCTCTTCCGGGCTAGGGTTAGGGTTAGGGAACGCAAAGCCTTAGGGCAGAAGTGAGGGTACGGAAACGTGGGAGGGTCAGGCTACATGCTGACGCACGGTTCAGTGCCAGCGTACGGGCCAGGAATAGGGTACGGCGTAAGGTAAGGTGTAGGGCTGTTGGTGGGTTTCCGTTCTGGCCTAGGTTTAGGGTTAGGGAACGGCAAGGCTTAGGGCACAGGTGAGGGTACGGAAACGTGGGAGGGTCAGGATACGTGCTGACGCACGGGTCAGTGCCAACGTACGGGCCAGGAGTAGGGTACGGCGTAAGGTAAGGTGTAGGGCTTGTGGTTGATTGCCGTTCCAGGCTAGGGTTAGGGTTAGGGAACGGCAAGGCTTAGGGCAAAGGAGAGGGTACGGAAACGTGGGAGGGTCGGGCCCCGTGCCGACGCACGGGTTAGTGCCAGCATACGGGCCAGGAGTAGGCAATGGCGTAGGATAAAGTGTAGGGCTGGTGGTGGGTTTCCATTCCGGGCTAGGGTTAGGGTTAGGGAACGGCAACGCTTAGGGCACAGGTGAGGGTACGGAAACGTGGGAGGGTCAGGCTACGTGCTGACGCACGGGTCAGTGCCAGCGTACGGGCCAGGAGTAGGCAACGGCTTAAGGTAAGGTGTAGGGCTGGTGGTGGGTTTCTATTCCGGGCTAGGGTTAGGGTTAGGGAACGGCAAGGCTTAGGGCACAGGTGAGGGTACAGAAACGTGGGAGGGTCGGGCTACGTGCTGACGCATGGGTCAGTGCCAGCGTACGGGCCAGGAGTAGGCAACGGCTTAAGGTAAGGTGTAGGGCTGGTGGTGGGTTTCTATTCCGGGCTAGGGTTAGGGTTATGGAACGGCAAGGCTTAGGGCACAGGTTAGGGTACAGAAACGTGGGAGGGTCGGGCTACGTGCTGACGCACGTGTGAGTGCCAGCGTACGGGCCAGGAGTAGGCAACGGCGTAGGATAAAGTGTAGGGCTGGTGGTGGATTTGCATTCGGGGCTAGGGCTAGGGTCAGGGAACGGCAAGGCTTAGGGCACAGGTGAGGGTACGGAAACGTGGGTGGGTCAGGCTACGTGCTGACGCACAGGTTAGTGCCAGCGTACAGGTCAGGAGTATGGTACGGCGTAAGGTATCGTGTAGGGCTGGTGGTGGGTTTCTATTCCGGGCTAGGGTTAGGGTTAGGGAACGGCAAGGCTTAGGGCACAGGTGAGGGCACGGAAACGTGGGAGGGTCAGGCTACGTGCTGACGCACGGGTCAGTGCCAGCGTACGGGTCAGGAGTAGGGTATGGCGTAAGGTAAGGTGTAGGGCTGGTGGTGGGTTTCTATTCCGGGCTAGGGTTAGGGTTAGGGAACGGCAAGGCTTAGGGCACAGGTGAGGGTACAGAAACGTGGGAGGGTCGGGCTACGTGCTGACGCACGGGTCAGTGCCAGCGTACGGGCCAGGAGTAGGCAACGGCTTAAGGTAAGGTGTAGGGCTGGTGGTGGGTTTCTATTCCGGCCTAGGGTTAGGGTTAGGGAACGGCAAGGCTTAGGGCACAGGTGAGGGTACAGAAACGTGGGAGGGTCGGGCTACGTGATGACGCACGGGTCAGTGCCAGCGTACGGGCCAGGAGTAGGCAACGGCGTAGGATAAAGTGTAGGGCTGGTGGTGGATTTGCGTTCGGGGCTAGGGTTAGGGTTAGGGAACGGCAAGGCTTAGGGCACAGGTGAGGGTACGGAAAAGTGGGAGGGTCAGGCTACGTGCTGACGCACAGGTCAGTGCCAGCGTACAGGTCAGGAGTAGGGTACGGCGTAAGGTAAGGTGTAGGGCTGGTGGTGGGTTTCTATTCCGGGCTAGGGTTAGGGTTAGGGAACGGCAAGGCTAAGGGCACAGGTGAGGGTACGGAAACGTGGGAGGGTCACGCTACATGCTGACGCACGGGTCAGTGCCAGCGTACGGGTCAGGAGTAGGGTATGGCGTAAGGTAAGGTGTAGGGCTGGTGGTGGGTTTCTATTCCCGGCTAGGGTTAGGGTTAGGGAACGGCAAGGCTTAGGGCACAGGTGAGGGTACGGAAACGTGGGAGGGTCGGGCTACGTGCTGACGCACGGGTCAGTGCCAGCGTACGGCCCAGGAGTAGGCAACGGCGTAGGATAAAGTGTAGGCTGGTGGTGGATTTGCGTTCTGGGCTAGGGTTAGGGTTAGGGAACGGCAAGGCTTAGGGCACAGGAGAGGGTACGGAAACGCCAGAGTGTAAGGCTACGTGCTGATGCATGGGGCAGTGCCAGAGTACAGGCCAGGAGTAGGCAACGGCATAGGGTAAGGTGTAGGGCTGGTGGTGGGTTTCCATTCCGGGCTAGGGTTAGGGTTAGGGAACGGCAAGGCTTAGGGCACAGGTGAGGGTACGGAAACGTGGGAGGGTCAGGCTACGTGCAGACGAACGGGTCAGTGCCAGCGTACGGGTCAGGAGTAGGGAACGGCGTAAGGTAAGGTGTAGGGCTGGTGGTGGGTTTCTATTCCGGGCTAGGGTTAGGGTTAGGGAACGGCAAGGCTTAGGGCACAGCTGAGGGCACGGAAACGTGGGAGGGTCAGGCTACGTGCTGACGCACGGGTCAGTGCCAGCGTACGGGCCAGGAGTAGGCAACGGCGTAAGGTAAGGTGTAGGGCTGGTGGTTGGTTTCCGTTCCAGGCTAGGGTTAGAGTTATGGAACGGCAAGGCTTAGGGCACAGGTGAGGGTACGGAAAAGTGGGAGGGTCGGGCTCCGTGCTGACGCACGGGTCAGTGCCAGCGTACTGGCCAGGAGTAGGCAACGGCGTAGGATAAAGTGTAGGGCTGGTGGTGGATTTGCGTTCCGGGCTAGGGTTAGGGTTAGGGAGCGGCAAGGCTTAGGGCACAGGTGAGGGTACGGAAACGTGGGAGGGTCAGGCTACGTGCTGACTCACGGGTCAGTGCCAGCATACGGGTCAGGAGTAGGGTACGGCATAAGGTAAGGTGTAGGGCTGTTGGTGGGTTTCTATTCCGGTCTAGGGTTAGGGTTAGGGAACGGCAAGGCTTAGGGCACAGGTCAGGGTACGGAAACGCGGGAGGGTAAGGCTACGTGCTGATGAACGGGTCAGTGCCAGAGTACAGGCCAGGAGTAGGAAACGGCGTAGGGTAAGGTGTAGGGCTGGTGGTTGGTTTCCATTACAGGCTAGGGTTAGGGTTAGGGAACGGCAAGTCTTAGGGCACAGGTGAGGGTACGGAAACGTGGGAGGGTCGGGCTACGTGCTGACGCACGGGTCAGTGCCACCGTACGGGCCAGGAGTAGGCAACGGCGTTGGATAAAGTGTAGGGCTGGTGGTGGATTTGCGTTCCAGGCTAGGGTTAGGGTTAGGGAACGGCAAGGCTTAGGGCACAGGTGAGGGTACGGAAACGTGGGAGGGTCAGGCTACGTGCTGACGCACGGTTCAGTGCCAGAGTACGGGCCAGGAATAGGGTACGGCGTGAGGTAAGGTGTAGGGCTGGTGGTGGGTTTCTGTTCTGGCCTAGGGTTAGGGTTAGGGAACGGCAAGGCTTAGGGCACAGGTGAGGGTACGGAAACGTGGGAGGGTCAGGCTACGTGCTGACGCACGGGTCAGTGCCAACGTACGGGCCAGGAGTAGAGTACGGCGTAAGGTAAGGTGTAGGGCTTGTGGTTGATTTCCGTTCCAGGCTAGGGTTAGGGTTAGGGAACGGCAAGGCTTAGGGCAAAGGAGAGGGTACGGAAACGTGGGAGGGTCGGGCCCCGTGCCGACGCACGGGTTAGTGCCAGCATACGGGCCAGGAGTAGGCAATGGCGTAGGATAAAGTGTAGGGCTGGTGGTGGGTTTCCATTCCGGGCTAGGGTTAGGGTTAGGGAACGGCAACGCTTAGGGCACAGGTGAGGGTACGGAAACGTGGGAGGGTCAGGCTACGTGCTGACGCACGGGTCAGTGCCAGCGTACGGGCCAGGAGTAGGCAACGGCTTAAGGTAAGGTGTAGGGCTGGTGGTGGGTTTCTATTCCGGGCTAGGGTTAGGGTTAGGGAACGGCAAGGCTTAGGGCACAGGTGAGGGTACAGAAACGTGGGAGGGTCGGGCTACGTGCTGACGCACGGGTCAGTGCCAGCGTACGGGCCAGGAGTAGGCAACGGCGTAGGATAAAGTGTATGGCTGGTGGTGGATTTGCGTTCCGGTCTAGGGTTAGGGTTAGGGAACGGCAAGGCTTAGGGCACAGGTGAGGGTACGGAAACGTGGGAGGGTCAGGCTACGTGCTGACGCACAGGTCAGTGCCAGCGTACAGGTCAGGAGTAGGGTACGGCGTAAGGAAAAGTGTAGGGCTGGTGGTGGGTTTCTATTCCGGGCTAGGGTTAGGGTTAGGGAACGGCAAGGCTTAGGGCACAGGTGAGGGTACGGAAACGTGGGAGGGTCAGGCTACGTGCTGACACACGTGTCAGTGCCAGCGTACGGGCCAGGAGTAGGCAACGGCGTAGGATAAAGTGTAGGGCTGGTGGTGGATTTGCGTTCTGGGCTAGGGTTAGGGTTAGGGAACGGCAAGGCTTAGGGCACAGGTGAGGGTATGGAAACGTGGGAGGGTCAGGCTACGTGCTGACGCACTGGTCAGTGCCAGCGTACAGGTCAGGAGTAGGGTACGGCGTAAGGTAAGGTGTAGGGCTGGTGGTGGGTTTCTATTCCGGGCTAGGGTTAGGGTTAGGGAACGGCAAGGCTTAGGGCACAGGTGAGGGTACGGAAACGTGGGAGGGTCAGGCTACGTGCTGACGCACGGGTCAGTGCCAGCGTACGGGTCAGGAGTAGGGTATGGCGTAAGGTAAGGTGTAGGGCTGGTGGTGGGTTTCTATTCCGGGCTAGGGTTTGGGTTAGGGAACAGCAAGGCTTAGGGCACAGGTGAGGGTACGGAAACGTGTGAGGGTCGGGCTACGTGCTGACGCACGGGTCAGTGCCAGCGTACGGGCCAGGAGTAGGCAACGGCGTAGGATAAAGTGTAGGCTGGTGGTGGATTTGCGTTCTGGGCTAGGGTTAGGGTTAGGGAACGGCAAGGCTTAGGGCACAGGAGAGGGTACGGAAACGCCAGAGTGTAAGGCTACGTGCTGATGCACGGGGCAGTGCCAGAGTACAGGCCAGGAGTAGGCAACGGCGTAGGGTAAGGTGTAGGGCTGGTGGTGGGTTTCCATTCCGGGCTAGGGTTAGGGTTAGGGAACGGCAAGGCTTAGGGCACAGGTGAGGGTACGGAAACGTGGGAGGGTCAGGCTACGTGCTGACGCACGGGTCAGTGCCAGCGTACGGGCCAGGTGTAGGCAACGGCGTAAGGTAAGGTGTAGGGCTGGTGGTTGTTTTCCATTACAGGCTAGGGTTAGGGTTAGGGAACGGCAAGGCTTAGGGCACAGGTGAGGGTACGGAAACGTGGGAGGGTCGGGCTACGTGCTGACGCACGGGTCAGTGCCAGCGTACTGGCCAGGAGTAGGCAACGGCGTAGGATAAAGTGTAGGGCTGGTGGTGGATTTGCGTTCCGGGCTAGGGTTAGGGTTAGGGAACGGCAAGGCTTAGGGCACAGGTGAGGGTACGGAAGCGTGGGAGGGTCAGGCTACGTGCAGACGAACGGGTCAGTTCAAGCGTACGGGTCAGGAGTAGGGTACGGCGTAAGGTAAGGTGTAGGGCTGGTGGTGGGTTTCTCTTCCGGGCTAGGGTTAGGGTTAGGGAACGCAAAGCCTTAGGGCAGAAGTGAGGGTACGGAAACGTGGGAGGGTCAGGCTACATGCTGACGCACGGTTCAGTGCCAGCGTACGGGCCAGGAATAGGGTACGGCGTAAGGTAAGGTGTAGGGCTGGTGGTGGGTTTCCATTCAGGGCTAGGGTTAGGGTTAGGGAACGGCAAGGCTTAGGGCACAGCTGAGGGCACGGAAACGTGGGAGGGTCAGGCTACGTGCTGACGCACGGGTCAGTGCCAGCGTACGGGCCAGGAGTAGGCAACGGCGTAAGGTAAGGTGTAGGGCTGGTGGTTGGTTTCCGTTCCAGGCTAGGGTTAGAGTTAGGGAACGGCAAGGCTTAGGGCACAGGTGAGGGTATGGAAACGTGGGAGGGTCGGGCTCCGTGCTGACGCACGGGTCAGTGCCAGCGTACTGGCCAGGAGTAGGCAACGGCGTAGGATAAAGTGTAGGGCTGGTGGTGGATTTGCGTTCCGGGCTAGGGTTAGGGTTAGGGAACGGCAAGGCTTAGGGCACAGGTGAGGGTACGGAAACGTGGGAGGGTCAGGCTACGTGCTGACGCACGGGTCAGTGCCAGCGTACGGGTCAGGAGTAGGGTACGGCATAAGTTAAGGTGTAGGGCTGGTGGTGGGTTTTTATTCCGGGCTAGGGTTAGGGTTAGGGAACGGCAAGGCTTAGGGCACAGGTCAGGGAACGGAAACGCGGGAGGGTAAGGCTACGTGCTGATGAACGGGTCAGTGCCAGAGTACAGGCCAGGAGTAGGCAACGGCGTAGGGTAAGGTGTAGGGCTGGTGGTTGGTTTCCGTTCCAGGCTAGGGTTAGGGTTAGGGAACGGCAAGGCTTAGGGCACAGGTGAGGGTACGGAAACGTGGGAGGGTCGGGCTACGTGCTGACGCACGGGTCAGTGCCAGCGTACGGGCCAGGAGTAGGCAGCGGCGTAGGATAAAGTGTAGGGCTGGTGGTGGATTTGCGTTCCAGGCTAGGGTTAGGGTTAGGGAACGGCAAGGCTTAGGGCACAGGTGAGGGTACGGAAACGTGGGAGGGTCAGGCTACGTGCTGACGCACAGTTCAGTGCCAGCGTACAGGTCAGGAGTAGGGTACGGCGTAAGGTAAGGTGTAGGGCTGGTGGTGGGTTTCTATTCCGGGCTAGGGTTAGGGTTAGGGAACGGCAAGGCTTAGGGCACAGGTGAGGGTACGGAAACGTGGGAGGGTCGGGCTACGTGCTGACGCACGGGTCAGTGCCAGCGTACGGGCCAGGAGTAGGCAACGGCGTAGGATAAAGTGTAGGCTGGTGGTGGATTTGCGTTTAGGGCTAGGTTTAGGGTTAGGGAACGGCAAGGCTTAGGGCACAGGAGAGGGTACGGAAATGCCAGAGTGTAAGGCTACGTGCTGATGCACGGGGCAGTTCCAGAGTACAGGCCAGGAGTAGGCAACGGCGTAGGGTAAGGTGTAGGGCTGGTGGTGGGTTTCCATTCCGGGCTAGGGTTAGGGTTAGGGAACGGCAAGGCTTAGGGCACAGGTGAGGGTATGGAAACGTGGGAGGGTCAGGCTACGTGCTGACGCACGGTTCAGTGCCAGAGTACGGGCCAGGAATAGGGTACGGCGTAAGGTAAGGTGTAGGGCTGGTGGTGTGTTTCCGTTCAGGCCTAGGGTTAGGGTTAGGGAACGGCAAGGCTTAGGGCACAGGTGAGGGTACGGAAACGTGGGAGGGTCAGGCTACGTGCTGACGCACGGGTCAGTGCCAACGTACGGGCCAGGAGTAGGGTACGGCGTAAGGTAAGGTGTAGGGCTTGTGGTTGATTTCCGTTCCAGGCTAGGGTTAGGGTTAGGGAACGGCAAGGCTTAGGGCAAAGGAGAGGGTACGGAAACGTGGGAGGTTCGGGCCCCGTGCCGACGCACGGGTTAGTGCCAGCATACGGGCCAGGAGTAGGCAATGGCGTAGGATAAAGTGTAGGGCTGGTGGTGGGTTTCCATTCCGGGCTAGGGTTAGGGTTAGGGAACGGCAAGGCTTAGGGCACAGGTGAGGGTACGGAAACGTGGGAGGGTCAGGCTACGTGCTGACGCACGGGTCAGTGCCAGCGTATGGGCCAGGAGTAGGCAACGGCTTAAGGTAAGGTGTAGGGCTGGTGGTGGGTTTCTATTCCGGGCTAGGGTTAGGGTTAGGGAACGGCAAGGCTTAGGGCACAGGTGAGGGTACAGAAACGTGGGAGGGTCGGGCTACGTGCTGACGCACGGGTCAGTGCCAGCGTACGGGCCAGGAGTAGGCAACGGCGTAGGATAAAGTGTAGGGCTGGTGGTGGATTTGCGTTCCAGGCTAGGGTTAGGGTTAGGGAACGGCACGGCTTAGAGCACAGGTGAGGGTACGGAAACGTGGGAGGGTCAGGCTACGTGCTGACGCACGGGTCAGTGCCAGAGTACGGGCCAGGAGTAGGCAACGGCGTAAGGTAAGGTGTAGGGCTGGTGGTTGGTTTCCGTTCCAGGCCACGGTTAGGGTTAGGGAACGGAAAGGCTTAGGGCACAGGTGAGGGTACGGAAACGTGGGAGGGTCGGGCTACGTGCTGACGCCCGTGTCAGTGCCAGCGTACGGGCCAGGAGTAGGCAACGGCGTAGGATAAAGTGTAGGGCTGGTGGTGGATTTGCGTTCCGGGCTAGGGTTAGGGTTAGGGTACGGCAAGGCTTAGGGCACAGGTGAGGGTACGGAAACGTGGGAGGGTCAGGCTACGTGCTGACGCACAGGTCAGTGCCAGCGTACGGGTCAGGAGTAGGGTACGGCGTAAGGAAAGGTGTAGGGCTGGTGGTGGGTTTCTATTCCGGGTTAGGGTTAGGGTTAGGGAACGGCAAGGCTTAGGGCACAGGTGAGGGTACGGAAACGTGGGAGGGTCGGGCTACGTGCTGACGCACGGGTCAGTGCCAGCGTACGGGCCAGGAGTAGGCAACGGCGTAGGATAAAGTGTAGGGCTGGTGGTGGATTTGCGTTCCAGGCTAGGGTTAGGGTTAGGGAACGGCAAGGCTTAGGGCACAGGTGAGGGTACGGAAACGTGGGAGGGTCAGGCTACGTGCTGATGCACGGTTCAGTGCCAGCGTACGGGCCAGTAATAGGGTACGGCGTAATGTAAGGTGTAGGGCTGGTGGTGGGTTTCCGTTTTGGGCTAGGGTTAGGGTTAGGGAACGGCAACGCTTAGGGCACAGGTGAGGGTACGGAAACGTGGGAGGGTCAGGCTACGTGCTGACGCACGTTTCAGTGCCAGCGTACGGGCCAGGAATAGGGTACGGCGTAAGGTAAGGTGTAGGGCTGGTGGTGGGTTTCCGTTCCGGGCTAGGGTTAGGGTTAGGGAACGGCAAGGCTTAGGGCACAGGTGAGGGTACGGAAACGTGGGAGTGTCGGTCTACGTGCTGACGCACGGGTTAATGCCAGCGTACGGGACAGGAGTAGGCAACGGCGTAGGATAAATTGTAGGGCTGGTGGTGGATTTGCGTTCAGGGCTAGGGTTAGGGTGAGGGAACGGCAAGGCTTAGGGCACAGGTGAGGGTACGGAAACGTGGGAGGGTCGGGCTACGTGCTGACGCACGGGTCAGTGCCAGCGTACGGGCCAGGAGTAGGCAACGGCGTAGGATAAAGTGTAGGGCTGGTGGTGGATTTGTGTTCCGGGCTAGGGTTAGGGTTAGGGAACGGCAAGGCTTAGGGCACAGGTGAGGGTACGGAAACGTGGGAGGGTCAGGCTACGTGCTGACGCACGGTTCAGTGCCAGCGTACGGGCCAGGAATAGGGTACGGCGTAAGGTAAGGTGTCAGGCTGGTGGTGGGTTTCCGTTCCGGGCTAGGGTTAGGGTTAGGGAACGACAAGGCTTAGGGCACAGGTGAAGTTACGGAAACGTGGGAGGCTCGGGCTACGTGCTGACGCACGGGTCAGTGCCAGCGTACGGGCCAGGAGTAGGCAACGGCGTAGGATAAAGTGTAGGGCTGGTGGTGGATTTGCGTTCTGGGCTAGGGTTAGGGTTAGGGAACGGCAAGGCTTAGGGCACAGGTGAGGGTACGGAAACGCGGGAGGGTAAGGCTGCGTGGTGATGCACGGGGCAGTGCCAGCGTACGGGCCAGGAGTAGGCAACGGCGTAAGGTAAGGTGTAGGGCTGGTGGTTGGTTTCCGTTCCAGGCTAGGGTTAGGGTTAGGGAACGGCATGGCTTAGGGCACAGGTGAGGGTATGGAAACGTGGGAGGGTCGGGCTACGTGCTGACGCACGGGTCAGTGCCAGCGTACGGGCCAGGAGTAGGCAACGGCGTAGGATAAAGTGTAGGGCTGGTGGTGGATTTGCGTTCCAGGCTATGGTCAGGTTTAGGGAACGGCACGGCTTAGAGCACAGGTGAGGGTACGGAAACGTGGGAGGGTCAGGCTACGTGCTGACGCACGGTTCAGTGCCAGCGTACGGGCCAGGAATAGGGTACGGCGTAAGGTAAGGTGTAGGGCTTGTGGTTGATTTCCGTTCCAGGCTAGGGTTAGGGTTAGGGAACGGCAAGGCTTAGGGCAAAGGAGAGGGTACGGAAACGTGGGAGGATCGGGCCCCGTTCTGACGCACGGGTTAGTGGCAGCATACGGGCCAGGAGTAGGCAACGACGTAGGATAAAGTGTAGGGCTGGTGGTGGGTTTCCTTTCTGGGCTAGAGTTAGGGTTAGGGAACGGCAAGGCTTAGGGCACAGGTGAGGGTACGGAAACGTGGGAGGGTCAGGCTACGTGCTGACGCACGGTTCAGTGCCAGCGTACGGGCCAGGAGTAGGCAACGGCTTAAGGTAAGGTGTAGGGCTGGTGGTGGGTTTCTATTCCGGGCTAGGGTTAGGGTTAGGGAACGGCAAGGCTTAGGGCACAGGTGAGGTTACGGAAACGTGGGAGGGTCGGGCTACGTGCTGACGCACGGGTCAGTGCCAGCGTACGGGCCAGGAGTATGCAACGGCGTAGGATAAAGTGTAGGGCTGGTGGTTGTTTTCCGTTCCGGGCTAGTGTTAGGGTTAGGGAACGGCAAGGCTTAGGGCACAGGTGAGGTTACGGAAACGTGGGAGGGTCAGGCTACGTGCTGACGCACGGGTTAGTGCCAGCGTACGGGCCAGGAGTAGGCAACGGCGTAAGGTAAGGTGTAGGGCTGGTGGTTGGTTTCCGTTCTAGGCTAGGGTTAGGGTTAGGGAACGGCAAGGCTTAGGGCACAGGTGAGGGTACGGAAACGTGGGAGGGTCGGGCTACGTGCTGACGCACGTGTCAGTGCCAGCGTACGGGCCAGGAGTATGCAACGGCGTAGGATAAAGTGTAGGGCTGGTGGTGGATTTGCGTTCGGGGCTAGGGTTAGGGTTAGGGAACGGCAAGGCTTAGGGCACAGGTGAGGGTACGGAAACGTGGGAGGGTCAGGCTACGTGCTGACGCACAGGTCAGTGCCAGCGTACAGGTCAGGAGTAGGGTATGGCGTAAGGTAACGTGTAGGGCTGGTGGTGGGTTTCTATTCCGGGCTAGGGTTAGGGTTAGGGAACGGCAAGGCTTAGGGCACAGGTCAGGGTACGGAAACGCGGGAGGGTAAGGCTACGTGCTGATGCACGGGTCAGTGCCAGAGTACAGGCCAGGACTAGGCAACGGCGTAGGGTAAGGTGTAGGGCTGGTGGTGGGTTTCCATTCCGGGCTAGGGTTAGCGTTAGGGAAAGGCAAGGCTTAGGGCACAGGTGAGGGTACAGAAACGTGGGAGGGTCGGGCTACGTGCTGACGCACGGGTCAGTGCCAGCGTACGGGCCAGGAGTAGGCAACGGCTTAAGGTAAGGTGTAGGGCTGGTGGTGGGTTTCTATTCCGGGCTAGGGTTAGGGTTAGGGAACGGCAAGGCTTAGGGCACAAGTGAGGGTACGGAAACGTGGGAGGGTCGGGCTACGTGCTGACGCACGGGTCAGTGCCAGCGTACGGGTCAGGAGTAGGGTATGGCGTAAGGTAAGGTGTAGGGCTGGTGGTGGGTTTCTATTCCGGGCTAGGGTTAGGGTTAGGGAACGGCAAGGCTTAGGGCACAGGTGAAGGTACAGAAACGTGGGAGGGTCGGGCTACGTGCTGACGCACAGGTCAGTGCCAGCGTACGGGCCAGGAGTAGGCAACGGCGTAGGATAAAGTGTAGGCTGGTGGTGGATTTGCGTTCTGGGCTAGGGTTAGGGTTAGGGAACGGCAAGGCTTAGGGCACAGGAGAGGGTACGGAAACGCCAGAGTGTAAGGCTACGTGCTGATGCATGGGGCAGTGCCAGAGTACAGGCCAGGAGTAGGCAACGGCATAGGGTAAGGTGTAGGGCTGGTGGTGGGTTTCCATTCCGGGCTAGGGTTAGGGTTAGGGAACGGCAAGGCTTAGGGCACAGGTGAGGGTACGGAAACGTGGGAGGGTCAGGCTACGTGCTGACGCACGGGTCCGTGCCAGCGTACGGGCCAGGTGTAGGCAACGGCGTAAGGTAAGGTGTAGGGCTGGTGGTTGTTTTCCGTACCAGGCTAGGGTTAGGGTTAGGGAACGGCAAGGCTTAGGGCACAGGTGAGGGTACAGAAACGTGGGAAGGTCGGGCTACGTGCTGACGCATGGGTCAGTGCCAGCGTACTGGCCAGGAGTAGGCAACGGCGTAGGATAAAGTGTAGGGCTGGTGGTGGATTTGCGTTCCGGGCTAGGGTTAGGGTTAGGGAACGGCAAGGCTTAGGGCACAGGTGAGGGTACGGAAGCGTGGGAGGGTCAGGCTACGTGCAGACGAACGGGTCAGTGCCAGCGTACGGGTCAGGAGTAGGGTACGGCGTAAGGTAAGGTGTAGGGCTGGTGGTGGGTTTCTATTCCGGGCTAGGGTTAGGGTTAGGGAACGGCAAGGCTTAGGGCACAAGTGAGGGTACGGAAACGTGGGAGGGTCAGGCTACGTGCTGACGCACGGTTCAGTGCCAGCGTACGGGCCAGGAATAGGGTACGGCGTAAGGTAAGGTGTAGGGCTGGTGGTGGGTTTCCATTTCGGGCTAGGGTTAGGGTTAGGGAACGGCAAGGCTTAGGGCACAGCTGAGGGCACGGAAACGTGGGAGGGTCAGGCTACGTGCTGACGCACGGGTCAGTGCCACCGTACGGGCCAGGAGCAGGCAACGGCGTAAGGTAAGGTGTAGGGCTGGTGGTTGGTTTCCGTTCCAGGCTAGGGTTAGAGTTATGGAACGGCAAGGCTTAGGGCACAGGTGAGGGTACGGAAACGTGGGAGGGTCGGGCTCCGTGCTGACGCACGGGTCAGTGCCAGCGTACTGGCCAGGAGTAGGCAACGGCGTAGGATAAAGTGTAGGGCTGGTGGTGGATTTGCGTTCCGGGCTAGGGTTAGGGTTAGGGAACGGCAAGGCTTAGGGCACAGGTGAGGGTACGGAAACGTGGGAGGGTCAGGCTACGTGCTGACTCACGGGTCAGTGCCAGCATACGGGTCAGGAGTAAGGTACGGCATAAGGTAAGGTGTAGGGCTGGTGGTGGGTTTCTATTCCGGTCTAGGGTTAGGGTTAGGGAACGGCAAGGCTTAGGGCACAGGTCAGGGTACGGAAACGCGGGAGGGTAAGGCTACGTGCTGATGAACGGGTCAGTGCCAGAGTACAGGCCAGGAGTAGGAAACGGCGTAGGGTAAGGTGTAGGGCTGGTGGTTGGTTTCCATTACAGGCTAGGGTTAGGGTTAGGGAACGGCAAGGCTTAGGGCACAGGTGAGGGTACGGAAACGTGGGAGGGTCGGGCTACGTGCTGACGCACGGGTCAGTGCCACCGTACGGGCCAGGAGTAGGCAACGGCGTAGGATAAAGTGTAGGGCTGGTGGTGGATTTGCGTTCCAGGCTAGGGTTAGGGTTAGGGAACGGCAAGGCTTAGGGCACAGGTGAGGGTACGGAAACGTGGGAGGGTCAGGCTACGTGCTGACGCACGGTTCAGTGCCAGAGTACGGGCCAGGAATAGGGTACGGCGTAAGGTAAGGTGTAGGGCTGGTGGTGGGTTTCCGTTCTGGCCTAGGGTTAGGGTTAGGGAACGGCAAGGCTTAGGGCACAGGTGAGGGTACGGAAACGTGGGAGGGTCAGGCTACGTGCTGACGCACGGGTCAGTGCCAACGTACGGGCCAGGAGTAGGGTACGGCGTACGGTAAGGTGTAGGGCTTGTGGTTGATTTCCGTTCCAGGCTAGGGTTAGGGTTAGGGAACGGCAAGGCTTAGGGCAAAGGAGAGGGTACGGAAACGTGGGAGGGTCAGGCCCCGTGCCGACGCACGGGTTAGTGCCAGCATACGGGCCAGGAGTAGGCAATGGCGTAGGATAAAGTGTAGGGCTGGTGGTGGGTTTCCATTCCGGGCTAGGGTTAGGGTTAGGGAACGGCAACGCTTAGGGCACAGGTGAGGGTACGGAAACGTGGGAGGGTCAGGCTACGTGCTGACGCACGGGTCAGTGCCAGCGTACGGGCCAGGAGTAGGCAACGGCTTAAGGTAAGGTGTAGGGCTGGTGGTGGGTTTCTATTCCGGGCTAGGGTTAGGGTTAGGGAACGGCAAGGCTTAGGGCACAGGTGAGGGTACAGAAACGTGGGAGGGTCGGGCTACGTGCTGACGCACGGGTCAGTGCCAGCGTACGGGCCAGGAGTAGGCAACGGCGTAGGATAAAGTGTATGGCTGGTGGTGGATTTGCGTTCCGGGCTAGGGTTAGGGTTAGGGAACGGCAAGGCTTAGGGCACAGGTGAGGGTTCGGAAACGTGGGAGGGTCAGGCTACGTGCTGACGCACAGGTCAGTGCCAGCGTACAGGTCAGGAGTAGGGTACGGCGTAAGGAAAAGTGTAGGGCTGGTGGTGGGTTTCTATTCCGGGCTAGGGTTAGGGTTAGGGAACGGCAAGGCTTAGGGCACAGTTGAGGGTACGGAAACGTGGGAGGGTCAGGCTACGTGCTGACACACGTGTCACTGCCAGCGTACGGGCCAGGAGTAGGCAACGGCGTAGGATAAAGTGTAGGGCTGGTGGTGGATTTGCGTTCGGGGCTAGGGTTAGGGTTAGGGAACGGCAAGGCTTAGGGCACAGGTCAGGGTACGGAAACGTGGGAGGGTCAGGCTACGTGCTGACGCACTGGTCAGTGCCAGCGTACAGGTCAGGAGTAGGGTACGGCGTAAGGTAAGGTGTAGGGCTGGTGGTGGGTTTCTATTCCGGGCTAGGGTTAGGGTTAGGGAACGGCAAGGCTTAGGGCACAGGTGAGGGTACGGAAACGTGGGAGGGTCAGGCTACGTGCTGACGCACGGGTCAGTGCCAGCGTACGGGTCAGGAGTAGGGTATGGCGTAAGGTATGGTGTAGGGCTGGAGGTGGGTTTCTATTCCGGGCTAGGGTTTGGGTTAGGGAACGGCAAGGCTTAGGGCACAGGTGAGGGTACGGAAACGTGGGAGGGTCGGGCTACGTGCTGACGCACGGGTCAGTGCCAGCGTACGGGCCAGGAGTAGGCAACGGCGTAGGATAAAGTGTAGGCTGGTGGTGGATTTGCGTTCTGGGCTAGGGTTAGGGTTAGGGAACGGCAAGGCTTAGGGCACAGGAGAGGGTACGGAAACACCAGAGTGTAAGGCTACGTGCTGATGCACGGGGCAGTGCCAGAGTACAGGCCAGGAGCAGGCAACGGCGTAGGGTAAGGTGTAGGGCTGGTGGTGGGTTTCCATTCCGGGCTAGGGTTAGGGTTAGGGAACGGCAAGGCTTAGGGCACAGGTGAGGGTACGGAAACGTGGGAGGGTCAGGCTACGTGCTGACGCACGGGTCAGTGCCAGCGTACGGGCCAGGTGTAGGCAACGGCGTAAGGTAAGGTGTAGGGCTGGTGGTTGTTTTCCATTCCAGGCTAGGGTTAGGGTTAGGGAACGGCAAGGCTTAGGGCACAGGTGAGGGTACGGAAACGTGGGAGGGTCGGGCTACGTGCTGACGCACGGGTCAGTGACAGCGTACTGGCCAGGAGTAGGCAACGGCGTAGGATAAAGTGTAGGGCTGGTGGTGGATTTGCGTTCCGGGCTAGGGTTAGGGTTAGGGAACGGCAAGGCTTAGGGCACAGGTGAGGGTACGGAAGCGTGGGAGGGTCAGGCTACGTGCAGACGAACGGGTCAGTGCAAGCGTACGGGTCAGGAGTAGGGTACGGCGTAAGGTAAGGTGTAGGGCTGGTGTTGGGTTTCTATTCCGGGCTAGGGTTAGGGTTAGGGAACGGCAAGGCTTAGGGCACAAGTGAGGGTACGGAAACGTGGGAGGGTCAGGCTATGTGCTGACGCACGGTTCAGTGCCAGCGTACGGGCCAGGAATAGGGTACGGCGTAAGGTAAGCTGTAGGGCTGGTGGTGGGTTTCCATTCCGGGCTAGGGTTAGGGTTAGGGAACGGCAAGGCTTAGGGCACAGCTGAGGGCACGGAAACGTGGGAGGGTCAGGCTACGTGCTGACGCACGGGTCAGTGCCAGCGTACGGGCCAGGAGTAGGCAACGGCGTAAGGTAAGGTGTAGGGCTGGTGGTTGGTTTCCGTTCCAGGCTAGGGTTAGAGTTAGGGAACGGCAAGGCTTAGGGCACAGGTGAGGGTATGGAAACGTGGGAGGGTCGGGCTCCGTGCTGACGCACGGGTCAGTGCCAGCGTACTGGCCAGGAGTAGGCAACGGCGTAGGATAAAGTGTAGGGCTGGTGGTGGATTTGCGTTCCGGGCTAGGGTTAGGGTTAGGGAACGGCAAGGCTTAGGACACAGGTGAGGGTACGGAAACGTGGGAGGGTCAGGCTACGTGCTGACGCACGGGTCAGTGCCAGCGTACGGGTCAGGAGTTGGGTACGGCATAAGTTAAGGTGTAGGGCTGGTGGTGGGTTTCTATTCCGGGCTAGGGTTAGGGTTAGGGAACGGCAAGGCTTAGGGCACAGGTCAGGGTACGGAAACGCGGGAGGGTAAGGCTACGTGCTGATGAACGGGTCAGTGCCAGAGTACAGGCCAGGAGTAGGCAACGGCGTAGGGTAAGGTGTAGGGCTGGTGGTTGGTTTCCGTTCCAGGCTAGGGTTAGGGTTAGGGAACGGCAAGGCTTAGGGCACAGGTGAGGGTACGGAAACGTGGGAGGGTCGGGCTACGTGCTGACGCATGGGTCAGTGCCAGCGTACGGGCCAGGAGTAGGCAACGGCGTAGGATAAAGTGTAGGGCTGGTGGTGGATTTGCGTTCCAGGCTAGGGTTAGGGTTAGGGAACGGCAAGGCTTAGGGCACAGGTGAGGGTACGGAAACGTGGGAGGGTCAGGCTACGTGCTGACGCACAGTTCAGTGCCCGCGTACAGGTCAGGAGTAGGGTACGGCGTAAGGTAAGGTGTAGGGCTGGTGGTGGGTTTCTATTCCGGGCTAGGGTTAGGGTTAGGGAACGGCAAGGCTTAGGGCACAGGTGAGGGTACGGAAACGTGGGAGGGTCAGGCTACGTGCTGACGCACGGGTCAGTGCCAGCGTACGGGCCAGGAGTAGGCAACGGCGTAGGATAAATTGTAGGGCTGGTGGTGGATTTGAGTTCAGGGCTAGGGTTAGGGTGAGGGAACGGCAAGGCTTAGGGCACAGGTGAGGGTACGGAAACGTGGGAGGGTCGGGCTACGTGCTGACGCACGGGTCAGTGCCAGCGTACGGGCCAGGAGTAGGCAACGGCGTAGGATAAAGTGTAGGGCTGGTGGTGGATTTGCGTTCCGGGCTAGGGTTAAGGTTAGGGAACGGCAAGGCTTAGGGCACAGGTGAGGGTACGGAAACGTGGGTGGGTCAGGCTACGTGCTGACGCACGGTTCAGTGCCAGCGTACGGGCCAGGAATAGGGTACGGCGTAACTTAAGGTGTCAGGCTGGTGGTGGGTTTCCGTTCCGGGCTAGGGTTAGGGTTAGGGAACGACAAGGCTTAGGGCACAGGTGAAGTTACGGAAACGTGGGAGGCTCGGGCTACGTGCTGACGCACGGGTCAGTGCCAGCGTACGGGCCAGGAGTAGGCAACGGCGTAGGATAAAGTGTAGGGCTGGTGGTGGATTTGCGTTCTGGGCTAGGGTTAGGGTTAGGGAACGGCAAGGCTTAGGGCACAGGTGAGGGTACGGAAACGCGGGAGGGTAAGGCTGCGTGCTGATGCACGGGGCAGTGCCAGCGTACGGGCCAGGAGTAGGCAACGGCGTAAGGTAAGGTGTAGGGCTGGTGGTTGGTTTCCGTTCCAGGCTAGGGTTAGGGTTAGGGAACGGCAAGGCTTAGGGCACAGGTGAGGGTATGGAAACGTGGGAGGGTCGGGCTACGTGCTGACGCACGGGTCAGTGCCAGCGTACGGGCCAGGAGTAGGCAACGGCGTAGGATAAAGTGTAGGGCTGGTGGTGGATTTGCGTTCCAGGCTATGGTTAGGTTTAGGGAACGGCACGGCTTAGAGCACAGGTGAGGGTACGGAAACGTGGGAGGGTCAGGCTACGTGCTGACGCACAGTTCAGTGCCAGCGTACGGGCCAGGAATAGGGTACGGCGTAAGGTAAGGTGTAGGGCTGGTGCTGGGTTTCCGTTCCGGGCTAGGGTTAGGGTTAGGGAACGGCAAGGCTTAGGGCACAGGTGAGGGTACGGAAACGTGGGAGGGTCAGGCTACGTGCTGACGCACGGGTCAGTGCCAACGTAAGGGCCAGGAGTAGGGTACGGCGTAAGATAAGGTGTAGGGCTTGTGGTTGATTTCCGTTCCAGGCTAGGGTTAGGGTTAGGGAACGGCAAGGCTTAGGGCAAAGGAGAGGGTACGGAAACGTGGGAGGATCGGGCCCCGTTCTGACGCACGGGTTAGTGCCAGCATACGGGCCAGGAGTAGGCAACGACGTAGGATAAAGTGTAGGGCTGGTGGTGGGTTTCCTTTCTGGGCTAGAGTTAGGGTTAGGGAACGGCAAGGCTTAGGGCACAGGTGAGGGTACGGAAACGTGGGAGGGTCAGGCTACGTGCTGACGCACGGTTCAGTGCCAGCGTACGGGCCAGGAGTAGGTAACGGCGTAAGGTAAGGTGTAGGGCTGGTGGTGGGTTTCTATTCCGGGCTAGGGTTAGGGTTAGGGAACGGCAAGGCTTAGGGCACAGGTGAGGTTACGGAAACGTGGGAGGGTCGGGCTACGTGCTGACGCACGGGTCAGTGCCAGCGTACGGGCCAGGAGTATGCAACGGCGTAGGATAAAGTGTAGGGCTGGTGGTTGTTTTCCGTTCCGGGCTAGGGTTAGGGTTAGGGAACGGCAAGGCTTAGGGCTCAGGTGAGGTTACGGAAACGTGGGAGGGTCACGCTACGTGCTGACGCACGGGTTAGTGCCAGCGTACGGGCCAGGAGTAGGCAACGGCGTAAGGTAAGGTGTAGGGCTGGTGGTTGGTTTCCGTTCTAGGCTAGGGTTTGGGTTAGGGAACGGCAAGGCTTAGGGCACAGGTGAGGGTACGGAAACGTGGGAGGGTCGGGCTACGTGCTGATGCACGTGTCAGTGCCAGCGTACGGGCCAGGAGTATGCAACGGCGTAGGATAAAGTGTAGGGCTGGTGGTGGATTTGCGTTCGGGGCTAGGGTTAGGGTTAGGGAACGGCAAGGCTTAGGGCACAGGTGAGGGTACGGAAACGTGGGAGGGTCAGGCTACGTGCTGACACACAGGTCAGTGCCAGCGTACAGGTCAGGAGTAGGGTATGGCGTAAGGTAACGTGTAGGGCTGGTGGTGGGTTTCTATTCCGGGCTAGGTTTAGGGTTAGGGAACGGCAAGGCTTAGGGCACAGGTCAGGGTACGGAAACGCGGGAGGGTAAGGCTACGTGCTGATGCACGGGTCAGTGCCAGAGTACAGGCCAGGACTAGGCAACGGCGTAGGGTAAGGTGTAGGGCTGGTGGTGGGTTTCCATTCCGGGCTAGGGTTAGCGTTAGGGAAAGGCAAGGCTTAGGGCACAGATGAGGGTACAGAAACGTGGGAGGGTCGGGCTACGTGCTGACGCACGGGTCAGTGCCAGCGTACGGGCCAGGAGTAGGCAACGGCTTAAGGTAAGGTGTAGGGCTGGTGGTGGGTTTCTATTCCGGGCTAGGGTTAGGGTTAGGGAACGGCAAGGCTTAGGGCACAGGTGAGGGTACAGAAACGTGGGAGGGTCGGGCTACGTGCTGACGCACGGGTCAGTGCCAGCGTACGGGCCAGGAGTAGGCAACGGCGTAGGATAAAGTGTAGGGCTGGTGGTGGATTTGCATTCGGGGCTAGGGCTAGGGTCAGGGAACGGCAAGGCTTAGGGCACAGGTGAGGGTCCGGAAACGTGGGAGGGTCAGGCTACGTGCTGACGCACAGGTCAGTGCCAGCGTACAGGTCAGGAGTATGGTATGGCGTAAGGTAAAGTGTAGGCCTGGTGGTGGGTTTCTATTCCGGGCTAGGGTTAGGGTTAGGGAACGGCAAGGCTTAGGGCACAGGTGAGGGTACAGAAACGTGGGAGGGTCGGGCTACGTGCTGACGCACAGGTCAGTGCCAGCGTACGGGCCAGGAGTAGGCAACGGCGTAGGATAAAGTGTAGGCTGGTGGTGGATTTGCGTTCTGGGCTAGGGTTAGGGTTAGGGAACGGCAAGGCTTAGGGCACAGGAGAGGGTACGGAAACGCCAGAGTGTAAGGCTACGTGCTGATGCATGGGGCAGTGCCAGAGTACAGGCCAGGAGTAGGCAACGGCATAGGGTAAGGTGTAGGGCTGGTGGTGGGTTTCCATTCCGGGCTAGGGTTAGGGTTAGGGAACGGCAAGGCTTAGGGCACAGGTGAGGGTACGGAAACGTGGGAGGGTCAGGCTACGTGCTGACGCACGGGTCCGTGCCAGCGTACGGGCCAGGTGTAGGCAACGGCGTAAGGTAAGGTGTAGGGCTGGTGGTTGTTTTCCGTACCAGGCTAGGGTTAGGGTTAGGGAACGGCAAGGCTTAGGGCACAGGTGAGGGTATGGAAACGTGGGAGGGTCGGGCTACGTGCTGACGCACGGGTCAGTGCCAGCGTACGGGCCAGGAGTAGGCAACGGCGTAGGATAAAGTGTAGGGCTGGTGGTGGATTTGCGTTGCAGGCTATGGTTAGGTTTAGGGAACGGCACGGCTTAGAGCACAGGTGAGGGTACGGAAACGTGGGAGGGTCAGGCTACGTGCTGACGCACAGTTCAGTGCCAGCGTACGGGCCAGGAATAGGGTACGGCGTAAGGTAAGGTGTAGGGCTGGTGCTGGGTTTCCGTTCTGGGCTAGGGTTAGGGTTAGGGAACGGCAAGGCTTAGGGCACAGGTGAGGGTACGGAAACGTGGGAGGGTCAGGCTACGTGCTGACGCACGGGTCAGTGCCAACGTACGGGCCAGGAGTAGGGTACGGCGTAAGATAAGGTGTAGGGCTTGTGGTTGATTTCCGTTCCAGGCTAGGGTTAGGGTTAGAGAACGGCAAGGCTTAGGGCAAAGGAGAGGGTACGGAAACGTGGGAGGATCGGGCCCCGTTCTGACGCACGGGTTAGTGCCAGCATACGGGCCAGGAGTAGGCAACGACGTAGGATAAAGTGTAGGGCTGGTGGTGGGTTTCCTTTCTGGGCTAGAGTTAGGGTTAGGGAACGGCAAGGCTTAGGGCACAGGTGAGGGTACGGAAACGTGGGAGGGTCAGGCTACGTGCTGACGCACGGTTCAGTGCCAGCGTACGGGCCAGGAGTAGGTAACGACGTAAGGTAAGGTGTAGGGCTGGTGGTGGGTTTCTATTCCGGGCTAGGGTTAGGGTTAGGGAACGGCAAGGCTTAGGGCACAGGTGAGGTTACGGAAACGTGGGAGGGTCAGGCTACGTGCTGACGCACGGGTTAGTGCCAGCGTACGGGCCAGGAGTAGGCAACGGCGTAAGGTAAGGTGTAGGGCTGGTGGTTGGTTTCCGTTCTAGGCTAGGGTTAGGGTTAGGGAACGGCAAGGCTTAGGGCACAGGTGAGGGTACGGAAACGTGGGAGGGTCGGGCTACGTGCTGATGCACGTGTCAGAGCCAGCGTACGGGCCAGGAGTATGCAACGGCGTAGGATAAAGTGTAGGGCTGGTGGTGGATTTGCGTTCGGGGCTAGGGTTAGGGTTAGGGAACGGCAAGGCTTAGGGCACAGGTGAGGGTACGGAAACGTGGGAGGGTCAGGCTACGTGCTGACGCACAGGTCAGTGCCAGCGTACAGGTCAGGAGTAGGGTATGGCGTAAGGTAACGTGTAGGGCTGGTGGTGGGTTTCTATTCCGGGCTAGGGTTAGGGTTAGGGAACGGCAAGGCTTAGGGCACAGGTCAGGGTACGGAAACGCGGGAGGGTAAGGCTACGTGCTGATGCACGGGTCAGTGCCAGAGTACAGGCCAGGACTAGGCAACGGCGTAGGGTAAGGTGTAGGGCTGGTGGTGGGTTTCCATTCCGGGCTAGGGTTAGCGTTAGGGAAAGGCAAGGCTTAGGGCACAGATGAGGGTACAGAAACGTGGGAGGGTCGGGCTACGTGCTGACGCACGGGTCAGTGCCAGCGTACGGGCCAGGAGTAGGCAACGGCTTAAGGTAAGGTGTAGGGCTGGTGGTGGGTTTCTATTCCGGGCTAGGGTTAGGGTTAGGGAACGGCAAGGCTTAGGGCACAGGTGAGGGTACAGAAACGTGGGAGGGTCGGGCTACGTGCTGACGCACGGGTCAGTGCCAGCGTACGGGCCAGGAGTAGGCAACGGCGTAGGATAAAGTGTAGGGCTGGTGGTGGATTTGCATTCGGGGCTAGGGCTAGGGTCAGGGAACGGCAAGGCTTAGGGCACAGGTGAGGGTACGGAAACGTGGGAGGGTCAGGCTACGTGCTGACGCACAGGTCAGTGCCAGCGTACAGGTCAGGAGTATGGTATGGCGTAAGGTAAAGTGTAGGCCTGGTGGTGGGTTTCTATTCCGGGCTAGGGTTAGGGTTAGGGAACGGCAAGGCTTAGGGCACAGGTGAGGGCACGGAAACGTGGGAGGGTCAGGCTACGTGCTGACGCACGGGTCAGTGCCAGCGTACGGGTCAGGAGTAGGGTATGGCGTAAGGTAAGGTGTAGGGCTGGTGGTGGGTTTCTATTCCGGGCTAGGGTTAGGGTTAGGGAACGGCAAGGCTTAGGGCACAGGTGAGGGTACAGAAACGTGGGAGGGTCGGGCTACGTGCTGACGCACAGGTCAGTGCCAGCGTACGGGCCAGGAGTAGGCAACGGCGTAGGATAAAGTGTAGGCTGGTGGTGGATTTGCGTTCTGGGCTAGGGTTAGGGTTAGGGAACGGCAAGGCTTAGGGCACAGGAGAGGGTACGGAAACGCCAGAGTGTAAGGCTACGTGCTGATGCATGGGGCAGTGCCAGAGTACAGGCCAGGAGTAGGCAACGGCATAGGGTAAGGTGTAGGGCTGGTGGTGGGTTTCCATTCCGGGCTAGGGTTAGGGTTAGGGAACGGCAAGGCTTAGGGCACAGGTGAGGGTACGGAAACGTGGGAGGGTCAGGCTACGTGCTGACGCACGGGTCCGTGCCAGCGTACGGGCCAGGTGTAGGCAACGGCGTAAGGTAAGGTGTAGGGCTGGTGGTTGTTTTCCGTACCAGGCTAGGGTTAGAGTTAGGGAACGGCAAGGCTTAGGGCACAGGTGAGGGTACGGAAACGTGGGAGGGTCGGGCTACGTGCTGACGCACGGGTCAGTGCCAGCGTACTGGCCAGGAGTAGGCAACGGCGTAGGATAAAGTGTAGGGCTGGTGGTGGATTTGCGTTCCGGGCTAGGGTTAGGGTTAGGGAACGGCAAGGCTTAGGGCACAGGTGAGGGTACGGAAGCGTGGGAGGGTCAGGCTACGTGCAGACGAACGGGTCAGTGCCAGCGTACGGGTCAGGAGTAGGGTACGGCGTAAGGTAAGGTGTAGGGCTGGTGGTGGGTTTCTATTCCGGGCTAGGGTTAGGGTTAGGGAACGGCAAGGCTTAGGGCACAAGTGAGGGTACGGAAACGTGGGAGGGTCAGGCTACGTGCTGACGCACGGTTCAGTGCCAGCGTACGGGCCAGGAATAGGGTACGGCATAAGGTAAGGTGTAGGGCTTGTGGTGGGTTTCCATTTCGGGCTAGGGTTAGGGTTAGGGAACGGCAAGGCTTAGGGCACAGCTGAGGGCACGGAAACGTGGGAGGGTCAGGCTACGTGCTGACGCACGGGTCAGTGCCAGCGTACGGGCCAGGAGTAGGCAACGGCGTAAGGTAAGGTGTAGGGCTGGTGGTTGGTTTCCGTTCCAGGCTAGGGTTAGAGTTATGGAACGGCAAGGCTTAGGGCACAGGTGAGGGTACGGAAACGTGGGAGGGTCGGGCTCCGTGCTGACGCACGGGTCAGTGCCAGCGTACTGGCCAGGAGTAGGCAACGGCGTAGGATAAAGTGTAGGGCTGGTGGTGGATTTGCGTTCCGGGCTAGGGTTAGGGTTAGGGAACGGCAAGGCTTAGGGCACAGGTGAGGGTACGGAAACGTGGGAGGGTCAGGCTACGTGCTGACTCACGGGTCAGTGCCAGCATACGGGTCAAGAGTAAGGTACGGCATAAGGTAAGGTGTAGGGCTGGTGGTGGGTTTCTATTCCGGTCTAGGGTTAGGGTTAGGGAACGGCAAGGCTTAGGGCACAGGTCAGGGTACGGAAACGCGGGAGGGTAAGGCTACGTGCTGATGAACGGGTCAGTGCCAGAGTACAGGCCAGGAGTAGGAAACGGCGTAGGGTAAAGTGTAGGGCTGGTGGTTGGTTTCCATTACAGGCTAGGGTTAGGGTTAGGGAACGGCAAGGCTTAGGGCACAGGTGAGGGTACGGAAACGTGGGAGGGTCGGGCTACGTGCTGACGCACGGGTCAGTGCCACCGTACGGGCCAGGAGTAGGCAACGGCGTAGGATAAAGTGTAGGGCTGGTGGTGGATTTGCGTTCCAGGCTAGGGTTAGGGTTAGGGAACGGCAAGGCTTAGGGCACAGGTGAGGGTACGGAAACGTGGGAGGGTCAGGCTACGTGCTGACGCACGGTTCAGTGCCAGAGTACGGGCCAGGAATAGGGTACGGCGTAAGGTAAGGTGTAGGGCTGGTGGTGTGTTTCCGTTCTGGCCTAGGGTTAGGGTTAGGGAACGGCAAGGCTTAGGGCACAGGTGAGGGTACGGAAACGTGGGAGGGTCAGGCTACGTGCTGACGCACGGTTCAGTGCCAGAGTACGGGCCAGGAGTAGGCAACGGCTTAAGGTAAGGTGTAGGGCTGGTGGTGGGTTTCTATTCCGGGCTAGGGTTAGGGTTAGGGAACGGCAAGGCTTAGGGCACAGGTGAGGGTACAGAAACGTGGGAGGGTTGGGCTACGTGCTGACGCACGGGTCAGTGCCAGCGTACGGGCCAGGAGTAGGCAACGGCGTAGGATAAAGTGTATGGCTGGTGGTGGATTTGCGTTCCGGGCTAGGGTTAGGGTTAGGGAACGGCAAGGCTTAGGGCACAGGTGAGGGTACGGAAACGTGGGAGGGTCAGGCTACGTGCTGACGCACTGGTCAGTGCCAGCGTACAGGTCAGGAGTAGGGTACGGCGTAAGGTGTGTAGGGCTGGTGGTGGGTTTCTATTCCGGGCTAGGGTTAGGGTTAGGGAACGGCAAGGCTTAGGGCACAGGTGAGGGTACGGAAACGTGGGAGGGTCAGGCTACGTGCTGACGCACGGGTCAGTGCCAGCGTACGGGTCAGGAGTAGGGTATGGCGTAAGGTAAGGTGTTGGGCTGGTGGTGGGTTTCTATTCCGGGCTAGGGTTTGGGTTAGGGAACGGCAAGGCTTAGGGCACAGGTGAGGGTACGGAAACGTGGGAGGGTCGGGCTACGTGCTGACGCACGGGTCAGTGCCAGCGTACGGGCCAGGAGTAGGCAACGGCGTAGGATAAAGTGTAGGCTGGTGGTGGATTTGCGTTCTGGGCTAGGGTTAGGGTTAGGGAACGGCAAGGCTTAGGGCACAGGAGAGGGTACGGAAACGCCAGAGTGTAAGGCTACGTGCTGATGCACGGGGCAGTGCCAGAGTACAGGTCAGGAGTAGGCAACGGCGTAGGGTAAGGTGTAGGGCTGGTGGTGGGTTTCCATTCCGGGCTAGGGTTACGGTTAGGGAACGGCAAGGCTTAGGGCACAGGTGAGGGTACGGAAACGTGGGAGGGTCAGGCTACGTGCTGACGCACGGGTCAGTGCCAGCGTACGGGCCAGGTGTAGGCAACGGCGTAAGGTAAGGTGTAGGGCTGGTGGTTGTTTTCCATTCCAGGCTAGGGTTAGGGTTAGGGAACGGCAAGGCTTAGGGCACAGGTGAGGGTACGGAAACGTGGGAGGGTCGGGCTACGTGCTGACGCACGGGTCAGTGCCAGCGTACTGGCCAGGAGTAGGCAACGGCGTAGGATAAAGTGTAGGGCTGGTGGTGGATTTGCGTTCCGGGCTAGGGTTAGCGTTAGGGAACGGCAAGGCTTAGGGCACAGGTGAGGGTACGGAAGCGTGGGAGGGTCAGGCTACGTGCAGACGAACGGGTCAGTGCAAGCGTACGGGTCAGGAGTAGGGTACGGCGTAAGGTAAGGTGTAGGGCTGTTGGTGGGTTTCCGTTCTGGCCTAGGTTTAGGGTTAGGGAACGGCAAGGCTTAGGGCACAGGTGAGGGTACGGAAACGTGGGAGGGTCAGGATACGTGCTGACGCACGGGTCAGTGCCAACGTACGGGCCAGGAGTAGGGTACGGCGTAAGGTAAGGTGTAGGGCTTGTGGTTGATTTCCGTTCCAGGCTAGGGTTAGGGTTAGGGAACGGCAAGGCTTAGGGCAAAGGAGAGGGTACGGAAACGTGGGAGGGTCGGGCCCCGTGCCGACGCACGGGTTAGTGCCAGCATACGGGCCAGGAGTAGGCAATGGCGTAGGATAAAGTGTAGGGCTGGTGGTGGATTTCCATTCCGGGCTAGGGTTAGGGTTAGGGAACGGCAACGCTTAGGGCACAGGTGAGGGTACGGAAACGTGGGAGGGTCAGGCTACGTGCTGACGTACGGGTCAGTGCCAGCGTACGGGCCAGGAGTAGGTAACGGCTTAAGGTAAGGTGTAGGGCTGGTGGTGGGTTTCTATTCCGGGCTAGGGTTAGGGTTAGGGAACGGCAAGGCTTAGGGCACAGGTGAGTGTACAGAAACGTGGGAGGGTCGGGCTACGTGCTGACGCACGGGTCAGTGCCAGCGTACGGGCCAGGAGTAGGCAACGGCGTAGGATAAAGTGTATGGCTGGTGGTGGATTTGCGTTCCGGGCTAGGGTTAGGGTTAGGGAACGGCAAGGCTTAGGGCACAGGTGAGGGTACGGAAACGTGGGAGGTTCAGGCTACGTGCTGACGCACAGGTCAGTGCCAGCGTACAGGTCAGGAGTAGGATACGGCGTAAGGAAAAGTGTAGGGCTGGTGGTGGGTTTCTATTCCGAGGTAGGGTTAGGGTTAGGGAACGGCAAGGCTTAGGGCACAGGTGAGGGTACGGAAACGTGGGAGGGTCAGGCTACGTGCTGACACACGTGTCAGTGCCAGCGTACGGGCCAGGAGTAGGCAACGGCGTAGGATAAAGTGTAGGGCTGGTGGTGGATTTGCGTTCGGGGCTAGGGTTAGGGTTAGGGAACGGCAAGGCTTAGGGCACAGGTGAGGGTACGGAAACGTGGGAGGGTCAGGCTACGTGCTGACGCACAGGTCAGTGCCAGCGTACAGGTCAGGAGTAGGGTACGGCATAAGGTAAGGTGTAGGGCTGGTGGTGGGTTTCTATTCCGGGCTAGGGTTAGGGTTAGGGAACGGCAAGGCTTAGGGCACAGGTGAGGGTACGGAAACGTGGGAGGGTTAGGCTACGTGCTGACGCACGGGTCAGTGCCAGCGTACGGGTCAGGAGTAGGGTATGGCGTAAGGTAAGGTGTAGGGCTGGTGGTGGGTTTCTATTCCGGGCTAGGTTTAGGGTTAGGGAACGGCAAGGCTTAGGGCACAGGTGAGGGTACAGAAACGTGGGAGGGTCGGGCTACGTGCTGACGCACGGGTCAGTGCCAGCGTACGGGCCAGGAGTAGGCAACGGCGTAGGATAAAGTGTAGGCTGGTGGTGGATTTGCGTTCTGGGCTACGGTTAGGGTTAGGGAACGGCAAGGCTTAGGGCACAGGAGAGGGTACGGAAACGCCAGAGTGTAAGGCTACGTGCTGATGCACGGGGCAGTGCCAGAGTACAGGCCAGGAGTAGGCAACGGCGTAGGGTAAGGTGTAGGGCTGGTGGTGGGTTTCCATTCCGGGCTAGGGTTAGGGTTAGGGAACGGCAAGGCTTAGGGCACAGGTGAGGGTACGGAAACGTGGGAGGGTCAGGCTACGTGCTGACGCACGGGTCAGTGCCAGCGTACGGGCCAGGTGTAGGCAACGGCGTAAGGTAAGGTGTAGGGCTGGTGGTTGTTTTCCATTCCAGGCTAGGGTTAGGGTTAGGGAACGGCAAGGCTTAGGGCACAGGTGAGGGTACGGAAACGTGGGAGGGTCGGGCTACGTGCTGACGCACGGGTCAGTGGCAGCGTACTGGCCAGGAGTAGGCAACGGCGTAGGATAAAGTGTAGGGCTGGTGGTGGATTTGCGTTCCGGGCTAGGGTTAGGGTTAGGGAACGGCAAGGCTTAGGGCACAGGTGAGGGTATGGAAGCGTGGGAGGGTCAGGCTACGTGCAGACGAACGGGTCAGTGCAAGCGTACGGGTCAGGAGTAGGGTACGGCGTAAGGTAAGGTGTAGGGCTGGTGGTGGGTTTCTATTCCGGGCTAGGGTTAGGGTTAGGGAACGGCAAGGCTTAGGGCACAAGTGAGGGTACGGAAACGTGGGAGGGTCAGGCTACGTGCTGACGCACGGTTCAGTGCCAGCGTACGGGCCAGGAATAGGGTACGGCGTAAGGTAAGGTGTAGGGCTGGTGGTGGGTTTCCATTCCGGGCTAGGGTTAGGGTTAGGGAACGGCAAGGCTTAGGGCACAGCTGAGGGCACGGAAACGTGGGAGGGTCAGGCTACGTGCTGACGCACGGGTCAGTGCCAGCGTACGGGCCAGGAGTAGGCAACGGCGTAAGGTAAGGTGTAGGGCTGGTGGTTGGTTTCCGTTCAAGGCTAGGGTTAGAGTTAGGGAACGGCAAGGCTTAGGGCACAGGTGAGGGTATGGAAACGTGGGAGGGTAAGGCTACGTGCTGATGAACGGGTCAGTGCCAGAGTACAGGACATGAGTAGGCAACGGCGTAGGGTAAGGTGTAGGGCTGGTGGTTGGTTTCCGTTCCAGGCTAGGGTTAGGGTTAGGGAACGGCAAGGCTTAGGGCACAGGTGAGGGTACGGAAACGTGGGAGGGTCGGGCTACGTGCTGACGCACGGGTCAGTGCCAGCGTACGGGCCAGGAGTAGGCAACGGCGTAGGATAAAGTGTAGGGCTGGTGGTGGATTTGCGTTCAAGGCTAGGGTTAGGGTTAGGGAACGGCAAGGCTTAGGGCACAGGTGAGGGTACGGAAACGTGGGAGGGTCAGGCTACGTGCTGACGCACAGTTCAGTGCCAGTGTACAGGTCAGGAGTAGGGTACGGCGTAAGGTAAGGTGTTGGGCTGGTGGTGGGTTTCTATTCCGGGCTAGGGTTAGGGTTAAGGAACGGCAAGGCTTAGGGCACAGGTGAGGGTACGGAAACGTGGGAGGGTCAGGCTACGTGCTGACGCACGGGTCAGTGCCAGCGTACGGGTCAGGAGTAGGGTATGGCGTAAGGTAAGGTGTAGGGCTGGTGGTGGGTTTCTATTCCGGGCTAGGGTTAGGGTTAGGGAACGGCAAGGCTTAGGGCACAGGTGAGGGTACGGAAACGTGGGAGGGTCGGGCTACGTGCTGACGCACGGGTCAGTGCCAGCGTACGGCCCAGGAGTAGGCAACGGCGTAGGATAAAGTGTAGGCTGGTGGTGGATTTGCGGTCTGGGCTAGGGTTAGGGTTAGGGAACGGCAAGGCTTAGGGCACAGGAGAGGGTACGGAAACGCCAGAATGTAAGGCTACGTGCTGATGCATGAGGCAGTGCCAGAGTACAGGCCAGGAGTATGCAACGGCGTAGGGTAAGGTGTAGGGCTGGTGGTGGGTTTCCATTCCGGGCTAGGGTTAGGGTTAGGGAACGGCAAGGCTTAGGGCACAGGTGAGGGTACGGAAACGTGGGAGGGTCAGGCTACGTGCTGACGCACGGGTCAGTGCCAGCGTACGGGCCAGGTGTAGGCAACGGCGTAAGGTAAGGTGTAGGGCTGGTGGTTGTTTTCCGTTCCAGGCTAGGGTTAGGGTTAGGGAACGGCAAGGCTTAGGGCACAGGTGAGGGTACGGAAACGTGGGAGGGTCGGGCTACGTGCTGACGCACGGGTCAGTGGCAGCGTACTGGCCAGGAGTAGGCAACGGCGTAGGATAAAGTGTAGGGCTGGTGGTGGATTTGCGTTCCGGGCTAGGGTTAGGGTTAGGGAACGGCAAGGCTTAGGGCACAGGTGAGGGTACGGAAGCGTGGGAGGGTCAGGCTACGTGCAGACGAACCGGTCAGTGCCAGCGTACGGGTCAGGAGTAGGGTACGGCGTAAGGTAAGGTGTAGGGCTGGTGGTGGGTTTCTATTCCGGGCTAGGGTTAGGGTTAGGGAAGGCAAGGCTTAGGGCACAGGTGAGGGCACGGAAACGTGGGAGGGTCAGGCTACGTGCTGACGCACGGGTCAATGCCAGCGTACGGGTCTGGAGTAGGGTATGGCGTAAGGTAAGGTGTAGGGCTGGTGGTGGGTTTCTATTCCGGGCTAGGGTTAGGGTTAGGGAACGGCAAGGCTTAGGGCACAGGTGAGGGTACAGAAACGTGGGAGGGTCCGGCTACGTGCTGACGCACAGGTCAGTGCCAGCGTACGGGCCAGGAGTAGGCAACGGCGTAGGATAAAGTGTATGGCTGGTGGTGGATTTGCGTTCCGGGCTAGGGTTAGGGTTAGGGAACGGCAAGGCTTAGGGCACAGGTGAGGGTACGGAAACGTGGGAGGGTCAGGCTACGTGCAGACGAACGGGTCAGTGCAAGCGTACGGGTCAGGAGTAGGGTACGGCGTAAGGTAAGGTGTAGGGCTGGTGGTGGGTTTCTATTCCGGGCTAGGGTTAGGGTTAGGGAACGGCAAGGCTTAGGGCACAAGTGAGGGTACGGAAACGTGGGAGGGTCAGGCTACGTGCTGACGCACGGTTCAGTGCCAGCGTACGGGCCAGGAATAGGGTACGGCGTAAGGTAAGGTGTAGGGCTGGTGGTGGGTTTCCATTCCGGGCTAGGGTTAGGGTTAGGGAACGGCAAGGCTTAGGGCACAGCTGAGGGCACGGAAACGTGGGAGGGTCAGGCTACGTGCTGACGCACGGGTCAGTGCCAGCGTACGGGCCAGGAGTAGGCAACGGCGTAAGGTAAGGTGTAGGGCTGGTGGTTGGTTTCCGTTCAAGGCTAGGGTTAGAGTTAGGGAACGGCAAGGCTTAGGGCACAGGTGAGGGTATGGAAACGTGGGAGGGTAAGGCTACGTGCTGATGAACGGGTCAGTGCCAGAGTACAGGACATGAGTAGGCAACGGCGTAGGGTAAGGTGTAGGGCTGGTGGTTGGTTTCCGTTCCAGGCTAGGGTTAGGGTTAGGGAACGGCAAGGCTTAGGGCACAGGTGAGGGTACGGAAACGTGGGAGGGTCGGGCTACGTGCTGACGCACGGGTCAGTGCCAGCGTACGGGCCAGGAGTAGGCAACGGCGTAGGATAAAGTGTAGGGCTGGTGGTGGATTTGCGTTCAAGGCTAGGGTTAGGGTTAGGGAACGGCAAGGCTTAGGGCACAGGTGAGGGTACGGAAACGTGGGAGGGTCAGGCTACGTGCTGACGCACAGTTCAGTGCCAGTGTACAGGTCAGGAGTAGGGTACGGCGTAAGGTAAGGTGTTGGGCTGGTGGTGGGTTTCTATTCCGGGCTAGGGTTAGGGTTAGGGAACGGCAAGGCTTAGGGCACAGGTGAGGGTACGGAAACGTGGGAGGGTCAGGCTACGTGCTGACGCACGGGTCAGTGCCAGCGTACGGGTCAGGAGTAGGGTATGGCGTAAGGTAAGGTGTAGGGCTGGTGGTGGGTTTCTATTCCGGGCTAGGGTTAGGGTTAGGGAACGGCAAGGCTTAGGGCACAGGTGAGGGTACGGAAACGTGGGAGGGTCGGGCTACGTGCTGACGCACGGGTCAGTGCCAGCGTACGGCCCAGGAGTAGGCAACGGCGTAGGATAAAGTGTAGGCTGGTGGTGGATTTGCGGTCTGGGCTAGGGTTAGGGTTAGGGAACGGCAAGGCTTAGGGCACAGGAGAGGGTACGGAAACGCCAGAGTGTAAGGCTACGTGCTGATGCATGAGGCAGTGCCAGAGTACAGGCCAGGAGTATGCAACGGCGTAGGGTAAGGTGTAGGGCTGGTGGTGGGTTTCCATTCCGGGCTAGGGTTAGGGTTAGGGAACGGCAAGGCTTAGGGCACAGGTGAGGGTACGGAAACGTGGGAGGGTCAGGCTACGTGCTGACGCACGGGTCAGTGCCAGCGTACGGGCCAGGTGTAGGCAACGGCGTAAGGTAAGGTGTAGGGCTGGTGGTTGTTTTCCGTTCCAGGCTAGGGTTAGGGTTAGGGAACGGCAAGGCTTAGGGCACAGGTGAGGGTACGGAAACGTGGGAGGGTCGGGCTACGTGCTGACGCACGGGTCAGTGGCAGCGTACTGGCCAGGAGTAGGCAACGGCGTAGGATAAAGTGTAGGGCTGGTGGTGGATTTGCGTTCCGGGCTAGGGTTAGGGTTAGGGAACGGCAAGGCTTAGGGCACAGGTGAGGGTACGGAAGCGTGGGAGGGTCAGGCTATGTGCAGACGAACCGGTCAGTGCCAGCGTACGGGTCAGGAGTAGGTTACGGCGTAAGGTAAGGTGTAGGGCTGGTGGTGGGTTTCTATTCCGGGCTAGGGTTAGGGTTAGGGAAGGCAAGGCTTAGGGCACAGGTGAGGGCACGGAAACGTGGGAGGGTCAGGCTACGTGCTGACGCACGGGTCAATGCCAGCGTACGGGTCTGGAGTAGGGTATGGCGTAAGGTAAGGTGTAGGGCTGGTGGTGGGTTTCTATTACGGGCTAGGGTTAGGGTTAGGGAACGGCAAGGCTTAGGGCACAGGTGAGGGTACAGAAACGTGGGAGGGTCCGGCTACGTGCTGACGCACAGGTCAGTGCCAGCGTACGGGCCAGGAGTAGGCAACGGCGTAGGATAAAGTGTATGGCTGGTGGTGGATTTGCGGTCTGGGCTAGGGTTAGGGTTAGGGAACGGCAAGGCTTAGGGCACAGGTGAGGGTACGGAAACGTGGTAGGGTCAGGCTACGTGCTGACGCACGGTTCAGTGCCAGAGTACGGGCCAGGAATAGGGTACGGCGTAAGGTAAGGTGTAGGGCTGTTGGTGGGTTTCCGTTCTGGCCTAGGTTTAGGGTTAGGGAACGGCAAGGCTTAGGGCAAAGGTGAGGGTACGGAAACGTGGGAGGGTCAGGCTACGTGCTGACGCACGGGTCAGTGCCAACGTACGGGCCAGGAGTAGGGTACGGCGTAAGGTAAGGTATAGGGCTTGTGGTTGATTTCCGTTCCAGGCTAGGGTTAGGGTTAGGGAACGGCAAGGCTTAGGGCAAAGGAGAGGGTACGGAAACGTGGGAGGGTCGGGCCCCGTGCCGACGCACGGGTTAGTGCCAGCATATGGGCCAGGAGTAGGCAATGGCGTAGGAGAAAGTGTAGGGCTAGTGGTGGGTTTCCATTCCGGGCTAGGGTTAGGGTTAGGGAACGGCAACGCTTAGGGCACAGGTGAGGGTACGGAAACGTGGGAGGGTCAGGCTACGTGCTGACGCACGGGTCAGTGCCAGCGTACGGGCCAGGAGTAGGCAACGGCTTAAGGTAAGGTGTAGGGCTGGTGGTGGGTTTCTATTCCGGGCTAGGGTTAGGGTTAGGGAACGGCAAGGCTTAGGGCACAGGTGAGGGTACAGAAACGTGGGAGGGTCGGGCTACGTGCTGACGCACAGGTCAGTGCCAGCGTACGGGCCAGGAGTAGGCAACGGCTTAAGGTAAGGTGTAGGGCTGGTGGTGGGTTTCTATTCCGGGCTAGGGTTAGGGTTATGGAACGGCAAGGCTTAGGGCACAGGTGAGGGTACAGAAACGTGGGAGGGTCGGGCTACGTGCTGACGCACGGGTGAGTGCCAGCGTACGGGCCAGGAGTAGGCAACGGCGTAGGATAAAGTGTAGGGCTGGTGGTGGATTTGCATTCGCGGCTAGGGCTAGGGTCAGGAACGGCAAGGCTTAGGGCACAGGTGAGGGTACGGAAACGTGGGAGGGTCAGGCTACGTGCTGACGCACAGGTCAGTGCCAGCGTACAGGTCAGGAGTATGGTACGGCGTAAGGTAACGTGTAGGGCTGCTGGTGGGTTTCTATTCCAGGCTAGGGTTAGGGTTAGGGAACGGCAAGGCTTAGGGCACAGGTGAGGGCACGGAAACGTGCGAGGGTCAGGCTACGTGCTGACGCACGGGTCAGTGCCAGCGTACGGGTCAGGAGTAGGGTATGGCGTAAGGTAAGGTGTAGGGCTGGTGGTGGGATTCTATTCCGGGCTAGGGTTAGGGTTAGGGAACGGCAAGGCTTAGGGCACAGGTGAGGGTACAGAAACGTGGGAGGGTCGGGCTACGTGCTGACGCACGGGTCAGTGCCAGCGTACGGGCCAGGAGTAGGCAACGGCTTAAGGTAAGGTGTAGGGCTGGTGGTGGGTTTCTATTCCGGGCTAGGGTTAGGGTTAGGGAACGGCAAGGCTTAGGGCACAGGTGAGGGTACAGAAACGTGGGAGGGTCAGGCTACGTGATGACGCACGGGTCAGTGCCAGCGTACGGGCCAGGAGTAGGCAACGGCGTAGGATAAAGTGTAGGGCTGGTGGTGGATTTGCGTTCGGTGCTAGGGTTAGGGTTAGGGAACGGCAAGGCTTAGGGCACAGGTGAGGGTACGGAAACGTGGGAGGGTCAGGCTACGTGCTGACGCACAGGTCAGTGCCAGCGTACAGGTCAGGAGTAGGGTACGGCGTAAGGTAAGGTGTAGGGCTGGTGGTGGGTTTCTATTCCGGGCTAGGGTTAGGGTTAGGGAACGGCAAGGCTTAGGGCACAGGTGAGGGTACGGAAACGTGGGAGGGTCAGGCTACATGCTGACGCACGGGTCAGTGCCAGCGTATGGGTCAGGAGTAGGGTATGGCGTAAGGTAAGGTGTAGGGCTGGTGGTGGGTTTCTATTCCGGGCTAGGGTTAGGGTTAGGGAACGGCAAGGCTTAGGGCACAGTTGAGGGTACGGAAACGTGGGAGGGTCGGGCTACGTGCTGACGCACGGGTCAGTGCCAGCGTACGGCCCAGGAGTAGGCAACGGCGTAGGATAAAGTGTAGGCTGGTGGTGGATTTGCGTTCTGGGCTAGGGTTAGGGTTAGGGAACGGCAAGGCTTAGGGCACAGGAGAGGGTACGGAAACGCCAGAGTGTAAGGCTACGTGCTGATGCATGGGGCAGTGCCAGAGTACAGGCCAGGAGTAGGCAACGGCGTAGGGTAAGGTGTAGGGTTGGTGGTGGGTTTCCAATCCGGTCTAGGGTTAGGGTTAGGGAACGGCAAGGCTTAGGGCACAGGTGAGGGTACGGAAACGTGGGAGGGTCAGGCTACGTGCTGACGCACGGGTCAGTGCCAGCGTACGGGCCAGGTGTAGGCAACGGCGTAAGGTAAGGTGTAGGGCTGGTGGTGGGTTTCTATTCCGGGCTAGGGTTAGGGTTAGGGAACGGCAAGGCTTAGGGCACAGGTGAGGGTACGGAAACGTGGGAGGGTCAGGCTACGTGCTGACGCACGGGTCAGTGCCAGCGTACGGGTCAGGAGTAGGGTATGGCGTAAGGTAAGGTGTAGGGCTGGTGGTGGGTTTCTATTCCGGGCTAGCGTTAGGATTAGGGAACGGCAAGGCTTAGGGCACAGGTGAGGGTACGGAAACGTGGGAGGGTCGGGCTACGTGCTGACGCACGGGTCAGTGCCAGCGTACAGGCCAGGAGTAGGCAACGGCGTAGGATAAAGTGTAGGCTGGTGGTGGATTTGCGTTCTGGGCTAGGGTTAGGGTTAGGGAACGGCAAGGCTTAGGGCACAGGAGAGGGTACGGAAACGCCAGAGTGTAAGGCTACGTGCTGATGCATGGGGCAGTGCCAGAGTACAGGCCAGGAGTAGGCAACGGCGTAGGGTAAGGTGTAGGGTTGGTGGTGGGTTTCCAATCCGGGCTAGGGTTAGGGTTAGGGAACGGCAAGGCTTAGGGCACAGGTGAGGGTACGGAAACGTGGGAGGGTCAGGCTACGTGCTGACGCACGGGTCAGTGCCAGCGTACGGGCCAGGTGTAGGCAACGGCGTAAGGTAAGGTGTAGGGCTGGTGGTGGGTTTCTATTCCGGGCTAGGGTTAGGGTTAGGGAACGGCAAGGCTTAGGGCACAGGTGAGGGTACGGAAACGTGGGAGGGTCAGGCTACGTGCTGACGCACGGGTCAGTGCCAGCGTACGGGTCAGGAGTAGGGTATGGCGTAAGGTAAGGTGTAGGGCTGGTGGTGGGTTTCTATTCCGGGCTAGCGTTAGGATTAGGGAACGGCAAGGCTTAGGGCACAGGTGAGGGTACGGAAACGTGGGAGGGTCGGGCTACGTGCTGACGCACGGGTCAGTGCCAGCGTACAGGCCAGGAGTAGGCAACGGCGTAGGATAAAGTGTAGGCTGGTGGTGGATTTGCGTTCTGGGCTAGGGTTAGGGTTAGGGAACGGTAAGGCTTAGGGCACAGGAGAGGGTACGGAAACGCCAGAGTGTAAGGCTACGTGCTGATGCACGGGGCAGTTCCAGAGTACAGGCCAGGAGTAGGCAACGGCGTAAGGAAAAGTGTAGGGCTGGTGGTGGGTTTCTATTCCGGGCTAGGGTTAGGGTTAGGGAACGGCAAGGCTTAGGGCACAGTTGAGGGTACGGAAACGTGGGAGGGTCAGGCTACGTGCTGACACACGTGTCACTGCCAGCGTACGGGCCAGGAGTAGGCAACGGCGTAGGATAAAGTGTAGGGCTGGTGGTGGATTTGCGTTCGGGGCTAGGGTTAGGGTTAGGGAACGGCAAGGCTTAGGGCACAGGTCAGGGTACGGAAACGTGGGAGGGTCAGGCTACGTGCTGACGCACTGGTCAGTGCCAGCGTACAGGTCAGGAGTAGGGTACGGCGTAAGGTAAGGTGTAGGGCTGGTGGTGGGTTTCTATTCCGGGCTAGGGTTAGGGTTAGGGAACGGCAAGGCTTAGGGCACAGGTGAGGGTACGGAAACGTGGGAGGGTCAGGCTACGTGCTGACGCACGGGTCAGTGCCAGCGTACGGGTCAGGAGTAGGGTATGGCGTAAGGTATGGTGTAGGGCTGGAGGTGGGTTTCTATTCCGGGCTAGGGTTTGGGTTAGGGAACGGCAAGGCTTAGGGCACAGGTGAGGGTACGGAAACGTGGGAGGGTCGGGCTACGTGCTGACGCACGGGTCAGTGCCAGCGTACGGGCCAGGAGTAGGCAACGGCGTAGGATAAAGTGTAGGCTGGTGGTGGATTTGCGTTCTGGGCTAGGGTTAGGGTTAGGGAACGGCAAGGCTTAGGGCACAGGAGAGGGTACGGAAACACCAGAGTGTAAGGCTACGTGCTGATGCACGGGGCAGTGCCAGAGTACAGGCCAGGAGCAGGCAACGGCGTAGGGTAAGGTGTAGGGCTGGTGGTGGGTTTCCATTCCGGGCTAGGGTTAGGGTTAGGGAACGGCAAGGCTTAGGGCACAGGTGAGGGTACGGAAACGTGGGAGGGTCAGGCTACGTGCTGACGCACGGGTCAGTGCCAGCGTACGGGCCAGGTGTAGGCAACGGCGTAGGATAAAGTGTAGGGCTGGTGGTGGATTTGCGTTCCGGGCTAGGGTTAGGGTTAGGGAACAGCAAGGCTTAGGGCACAGGTGAGGGTACGGAAGCGTGGGAGGGTCAGGCTACGTGCAGACGAACGGGTCAGTGCAAGCGTACGGGTCAGGAGTAGGGTACGGCGTAAGGTAAGGTGTAGGGCTGGTGTTGGGTTTCTATTCCGGGCTAGGGTTAGGGTTAGGGAACGGCAAGGCTTAGGGCACAAGTGAGGGTACGGAAACGTGGGAGGGTCAGGCTATGTGCTGACGCACGGTTCAGTGCCAGCGTACGGGCCAGGAATAGGGTACGGCGTAAGGTAAGCTGTAGGGCTGGTGGTGGGTTTCCATTCCGGGCTAGGGTTAGGGTTAGGGAACGGCAAGGCTTAGGGCACAGCTGAGGGCACGGAAACGTGGGAGGGTCAGGCTACGTGCTGACGCACGGGTCAGTGCCAGCGTACGGGCCAGGAGTAGGCAACGGCGTAAGGTAAGGTGTAGGGCTGGTGGTTGGTTTCCGTTCCAGGCTAGGGTTAGAGTTAGGGAACGGCAAGGCTTAGGGCACAGGTGAGGGTATGGAAACGTGGGAGGGTCGGGCTCCGTGCTGACGCACGGGTCAGTGCCAGCGTACTGGCCAGGAGTAGGCAACGGCGTAGGATAAAGTGTAGGGCTGGTGGTGGATTTGCGTTCCGGGCTAGGGTTAGGGTTAGGGAACGGCAAGGCTTAGGACACAGGTGAGGGTACGGAAACGTGGGAGGGTCAGGCTACGTGCTGACGCACGGGTCAGTGCCAGCGTACGGGTCAGGAGTTGGGTACGGCATAAGTTAAGGTGTAGGGCTGGTGGTGGGTTTCTATTCCGGGCTAGGGTTAGGGTTAGGGAACGGCAAGGCTTAGGGCACAGGTCAGGGTACGGAAACGCGGGAGGGTAAGGCTACGTGCTGATGAACGGGTCAGTGCCAGAGTACAGGCCAGGAGTAGGCAACGGCGTAGGGTAAGGTGTAGGGCTGGTGGTTGGTTTCCGTTCCAGGCTAGGGTTAGGGTTAGGGAACGGCAAGGCTTAGGGCACAGGTGAGGGTACGGAAATGTGGGAGGGTCGGGCTACGTGCTGACGCATGGGTCAGTGCCAGCGTACGGGCCAGGAGTAGGCAACGGCGTAGGATAAAGTGTAGGGCTGGTGGTGGATTTGCGTTCCAGGCTAGGGTTAGGGTTAGGGAACGGCAAGGCTTAGGGCACAGGTGAGGGTACGGAAACGTGGGAGGGTCAGGCTACGTGCTGACGCACAGTTCAGTGCCCGCGTACAGGTCAGGAGTAGGGTACGGCGTAAGGTAAGGTGTAGGGCTGGTGGTGGGTTTCTATTCCGGGCTAGGGTTAGGGTTAGGGAACGGCAAGGCTTAGGGCACAGGTGAGGGTACGGAAACGTGGGAGGGTCAGGCTACGTGCTGACGCACGGGTCAGTGCCAGCGTACGGGCCAGGAGTAGGCAACGGCGTAGGATAAATTGTAGGGCTGGTGGTGGATTTGAGTTCAGGGCTAGGGTTAGGGTGAGGGAACGGCAAGGCTTAGGGCACAGGTGAGGGTACGGAAACGTGGGAGGGTCGGGCTACGTGCTGACGCACGGGTCAGTGCCAGCGTACGGGCCAGGAGTAGGCAACGGCGTAGGATAAAGTGTAGGGCTGGTGGTGGATTTGCGTTCCGGGCTAGGGTTAAGGTTAGGGAACGGCAAGGCTTAGGGCACAGGTGAGGGTACGGAAACGTGGGTGGGTCAGGCTACGTGCTGACGCACGGTTCAGTGCCAGCGTACGGGCCAGGAATAGGGTACGGCGTAACTTAAGGTGTCAGGCTGGTGGTGGGTTTCCGTTCCGGGCTAGGGTTAGGGTTAGGGAACGACAAGGCTTAGGGCACAGGTGAAGTTACGGAAACGTGGGAGGCTCGGGCTACGTGCTGACGCACGGGTCAGTGCCAGCGTACGGGCCAGGAGTAGGCAACGGCGTAGGATAAAGTGTAGGGCTGGTGGTGGATTTGCGTTCTGGGCTAGGGTTAGGGTTAGGGAACGGCAAGGCTTAGGGCACAGGTGAGGGTACGGAAACGCGGGAGGGTAAGGCTGCGTGCTGATGCACGGGGCAGTGCCAGCGTACGGGCCAGGAGTAGGCAACGGCGTAAGGTAAGGTGTAGGGCTGGTGGTTGGTTTCCGTTCCAGGCTAGGGTTAGGGTTAGGGAACGGCAAGGCTTAGGGCACAGGTGAGGGTATGGAAACGTGGGAGGGTCGGGCTACGTGCTGACGCACGGGTCAGTGCCAGCGTACGGGCCAGGAGTAGGCAACGGCGTAGGATAAAGTGTAGGGCTGGTGGTGGATTTGCGTTCCAGGCTATGGTTAGGTTTAGGGAACGGCACGGCTTAGAGCACAGGTGAGGGTACGGAAACGTGGGAGGGTCAGGCTACGTGCTGACGCACAGTTCAGTGCCAGCGTACGGGCCAGGAATAGGGTACGGCGTAAGGTAAGGTGTAGGGCTGGTGCTGGGTTTCCGTTCCGGGCTAGGGTTAGGGTTAGGGAACGGCAAGGCTTAGGGCACAGGTGAGGGTACGGAAACGTGGGAGGGTCAGGCTACGTGCTGACGCACGGGTCAGTGCCAACGTAAGGGCCAGGAGTAGGGTACGGCGTAAGATAAGGTGTAGGGCTTGTGGTTGATTTCCGTTCCAGGCTAGGGTTAGGGTTAGGGAACGGCAAGGCTTAGGGCAAAGGAGAGGGTACGGAAACGTGGGAGGATCGGGCCCCGTTCTGACGCACGGGTTAGTGCCAGCATACGGGCCAGGAGTAGGCAACGACGTAGGATAAAGTGTAGGGCTGGTGGTGGGTTTCCTTTCTGGGCTAGAGTTAGGGTTAGGGAACGGCAAGGCTTAGGGCACAGGTGAGGGTACGGAAACGTGGGAGGGTCAGGCTACGTGCTGACGCACGGTTCAGTGCCAGCGTACGGGCCAGGAGTAGGTAACGGCGTAAGGTAAGGTGTAGGGCTGGTGGTGGGTTTCTATTCCGGGCTAGGGTTAGGGTTAGGGAACGGCAAGGCTTAGGGCACAGGTGAGGTTACGGAAACGTGGGAGGGTCGGGCTACGTGCTGACGCACGGGTCAGTGCCAGCGTACGGGCCAGGAGTATGCAACGGCGTAGGATAAAGTGTAGGGCTGGTGGTTGTTTTCCGTTCCGGGCTAGGGTTAGGGTTAGGGAACGGCAAGGCTTAGGGCTCAGGTGAGGTTACGGAAACGTGGGAGGGTCACGCTACGTGCTGACGCACGGGTTAGTGCCAGCGTACGGGCCAGGAGTAGGCAACGGCGTAAGGTAAGGTGTAGGGCTGGTGGTTGGTTTCCGTTCTAGGCTAGGGTTTGGGTTAGGGAACGGCAAGGCTTAGGGCACAGGTGAGGGTACGGAAACGTGGGAGGGTCGGGCTACGTGCTGATGCACGTGTCAGTGCCAGCGTACGGGCCAGGAGTATGCAACGGCGTAGGATAAAGTGTAGGGCTGGTGGTGGATTTGCGTTCGGGGCTAGGGTTAGGGTTAGGGAACGGCAAGGCTTAGGGCACAGGTGAGGGTACGGAAACGTGGGAGGGTCAGGCTACGTGCTGACACACAGGTCAGTGCCAGCGTACAGGTCAGGAGTAGGGTATGGCGTAAGGTAACGTGTAGGGCTGGTGGTGGGTTTCTATTCCGGGCTAGGTTTAGGGTTAGGGAACGGCAAGGCTTAGGGCACAGGTCAGGGTACGGAAACGCGGGAGGGTAAGGCTACGTGCTGATGCACGGGTCAGTGCCAGAGTACAGGCCAGGACTAGGCAACGGCGTAGGGTAAGGTGTAGGGCTGGTGGTGGGTTTCCATTCCGGGCTAGGGTTAGCGTTAGGGAAAGGCAAGGCTTAGGGCACAGATGAGGGTACAGAAACGTGGGAGGGTCGGGCTACGTGCTGACGCACGGGTCAGTGCCAGCGTACGGGCCAGGAGTAGGCAACGGCTTAAGGTAAGGTGTAGGGCTGGTGGTGGGTTTCTATTCCGGGCTAGGGTTAGGGTTAGGGAACGGCAAGGCTTAGGGCACAGGTGAGGGTACAGAAACGTGGGAGGGTCGGGCTACGTGCTGACGCACGGGTCAGTGCCAGCGTACGGGCCAGGAGTAGGCAACGGCGTAGGATAAAGTGTAGGGCTGGTGGTGGATTTGCATTCGGGGCTAGGGCTAGGGTCAGGGAACGGCAAGGCTTAGGGCACAGGTGAGGGTCCGGAAACGTGGGAGGGTCAGGCTACGTGCTGACGCACAGGTCAGTGCCAGCGTACAGGTCAGGAGTATGGTATGGCGTAAGGTAAAGTGTAGGCCTGGTGGTGGGTTTCTATTCCGGGCTAGGGTTAGGGTTAGGGAACGGCAAGGCTTAGGGCACAGGTGAGGGCACGGAAACGTGGGAGGGTCAGGCTACGTGCTGACGCACGGGTCAGTGCCAGCGTACGGGTCAGGAGTAGGGTATGGCGTAAGGTAAGGTGTAGGGCTGGTGGTGGGTTTCTATTCCGGGCTAGGGTTAGGGTTAGGGAACGGCAAGGCTTAGGGCACAGGTGAGGGTACAGAAACGTGGGAGGGTCGGGCTACGTGCTGACGCACAGGTCAGTGCCAGCGTACGGGCCAGGAGTAGGCAACGGCGTAGGATAAAGTGTAGGCTGGTGGTGGATTTGCGTTCTGGGCTAGGGTTAGGGTTAGGGAACGGCAAGGCTTAGGGCACAGGAGAGGGTACGGAAACGCCAGAGTGTAAGGCTACGTGCTGATGCATGGGGCAGTGCCAGAGTACAGGCCAGGAGTAGGCAACGGCATAGGGTAAGGTGTAGGGCTGGTGGTGGGTTTCCATTCCGGGCTAGGGTTAGGGTTAGGGAACGGCAAGGCTTAGGGCACAGGTGAGGGTACGGAAACGTGGGAGGGTCAGGCTACGTGCTGACGCACGGGTCCGTGCCAGCGTACGGGCCAGGTGTAGGCAACGGCGTAAGGTAAGGTGTAGGGCTGGTGGTTGTTTTCCGTACCAGGCTAGGGTTAGGGTTAGGGAACGGCAAGGCTTAGGGCACAGGTGAGGGTATGGAAACGTGGGAGGGTCGGGCTACGTGCTGACGCACGGGTCAGTGCCAGCGTACGGGCCAGGAGTAGGCAACGGCGTAGGATAAAGTGTAGGGCTGGTGGTGGATTTGCGTTGCAGGCTATGGTTAGGTTTAGGGAACGGCACGGCTTAGAGCACAGGTGAGGGTACGGAAACGTGGGAGGGTCAGGCTACGTGCTGACGCACAGTTCAGTGCCAGCGTACGGGCCAGGAATAGGGTACGGCGTAAGGTAAGGTGTAGGGCTGGTGCTGGGTTTCCGTTCTGGGCTAGGGTTAGGGTTAGGGAACGGCAAGGCTTAGGGCACAGGTGAGGGTACGGAAACGTGGGAGGGTCAGGCTACGTGCTGACGCACGGGTCAGTGCCAACGTACGGGCCAGGAGTAGGGTACGGCGTAAGATAAGGTGTAGGGCTTGTGGTTGATTTCCGTTCCAGGCTAGGGTTAGGGTTAGAGAACGGCAAGGCTTAGGGCAAAGGAGAGGGTACGGAAACGTGGGAGGATCGGGCCCCGTTCTGACGCACGGGTTAGTGCCAGCATACGGGCCAGGAGTAGGCAACGACGTAGGATAAAGTGTAGGGCTGGTGGTGGGTTTCCTTTCTGGGCTAGAGTTAGGGTTAGGGAACGGCAAGGCTTAGGGCACAGGTGAGGGTACGGAAACGTGGGAGGGTCAGGCTACGTGCTGACGCACGGTTCAGTGCCAGCGTACGGGCCAGGAGTAGGTAACGACGTAAGGTAAGGTGTAGGGCTGGTGGTGGGTTTCTATTCCGGGCTAGGGTTAGGGTTAGGGAACGGCAAGGCTTAGGGCACAGGTGAGGTTACGGAAACGTGGGAGGGTCAGGCTACGTGCTGACGCACGGGTTAGTGCCAGCGTACGGGCCAGGAGTAGGCAACGGCGTAAGGTAAGGTGTAGGGCTGGTGGTTGGTTTCCGTTCTAGGCTAGGGTTAGGGTTAGGGAACGGCAAGGCTTAGGGCACAGGTGAGGGTACGGAAACGTGGGAGGGTCGGGCTACGTGCTGATGCACGTGTCAGAGCCAGCGTACGGGCCAGGAGTATGCAACGGCGTAGGATAAAGTGTAGGGCTGGTGGTGGATTTGCGTTCGGGGCTAGGGTTAGGGTTAGGGAACGGCAAGGCTTAGGGCACAGGTGAGGGTACGGAAACGTGGGAGGGTCAGGCTACGTGCTGACGCACAGGTCAGTGCCAGCGTACAGGTCAGGAGTAGGGTATGGCGTAAGGTAACGTGTAGGGCTGGTGGTGGGTTTCTATTCCGGGCTAGGGTTAGGGTTAGGGAACGGCAAGGCTTAGGGCACAGGTCAGGGTACGGAAACGCGGGAGGGTAAGGCTACGTGCTGATGCACGGGTCAGTGCCAGAGTACAGGCCAGGACTAGGCAACGGCGTAGGGTAAGGTGTAGGGCTGGTGGTGGGTTTCCATTCCGGGCTAGGGTTAGCGTTAGGGAAAGGCAAGGCTTAGGGCACAGATGAGGGTACAGAAACGTGGGAGGGTCGGGCTACGTGCTGACGCACGGGTCAGTGCCAGCGTACGGGCCAGGAGTAGGCAACGGCTTAAGGTAAGGTGTAGGGCTGGTGGTGGGTTTCTATTCCGGGCTAGGGTTAGGGTTAGGGAACGGCAAGGCTTAGGGCACAGGTGAGGGTACAGAAACGTGGGAGGGTCGGGCTACGTGCTGACGCATGGGTCAGTGCCAGCGTACGGGCCAGGAGTAGGCAACGGCGTAGGATAAAGTGTAGGGCTGGTGGTGGATTTGCATTCGGGGCTAGGGCTAGGGTCAGGGAACGGCAAGGCTTAGGGCACAGGTGAGGGTACGGAAACGTGGGAGGGTCAGGCTACGTGCTGACGCACAGGTCAGTGCCAGCGTACAGGTCAGGAGTATGGTATGGCGTAAGGTAAAGTGTAGGCCTGGTGGTGGGTTTCTATTCCGGGCTAGGGTTAGGGTTAGGGAACGGCAAGGCTTAGGGCACAGGTGAGGGCACGGAAACGTGGGAGGGTCAGGCTACGTGCTGACGCACGGGTCAGTGCCAGCGTACGGGTCAGGAGTAGGGTATGGCGTAAGGTAAGGTGTAGGGCTGGTGGTGGGTTTCTATTCCGGGCTAGGGTTAGGGTTAGGGAACGGCAAGGCTTAGGGCACAGGTGAGGGTACAGAAACGTGGGAGGGTCGGGCTACGTGCTGACGCACAGGTCAGTGCCAGCGTACGGGCCAGGAGTAGGCAACGGCGTAGGATAAAGTGTAGGCTGGTGGTGGATTTGCGTTCTGGGCTAGGGTTAGGGTTAGGGAACGGCAAGGCTTAGGGCACAGGAGAGGGTACGGAAACGCCAGAGTGTAAGGCTACGTGCTGATGCATGGGGCAGTGCCAGAGTACAGGCCAGGAGTAGGCAACGGCATAGGGTAAGGTGTAGGGCTGGTGGTGGGTTTCCATTCCGGGCTAGGGTTAGGGTTAGGGAACGGCAAGGCTTAGGGCACAGGTGAGGGTACGGAAACGTGGGAGGGTCAGGCTACGTGCTGACGCACGGGTCCGTGCCAGCGTACGGGCCAGGTGTAGGCAACGGCGTAAGGTAAGGTGTAGGGCTGGTGGTTGTTTTCCGTACCAGGCTAGGGTTAGAGTTAGGGAACGGCAAGGCTTAGGGCACAGGTGAGGGTACGGAAACGTGGGAGGGTCGGGCTACGTGCTGACGCACGGGTCAGTGCCAGCGTACTGGCCAGGAGTAGGCAACGGCGTAGGATAAAGTGTAGGGCTGGTGGTGGATTTGCGTTCCGGGCTAGGGTTAGGGTTAGGGAACGGCAAGGCTTAGGGCACAGGTGAGGGTACGGAAGCGTGGGAGGGTCAGGCTACGTGCAGACGAACGGGTCAGTGCCAGCGTACGGGTCAGGAGTAGGGTACGGCGTAAGGTAAGGTGTAGGGCTGGTGGTGGGTTTCTATTCCGGGCTAGGGTTAGGGTTAGGGAACGGCAAGGCTTAGGGCACAAGTGAGGGTACGGAAACGTGGGAGGGTCAGGCTACGTGCTGACGCACGGTTCAGTGCCAGCGTACGGGCCAGGAATAGGGTACGGCATAAGGTAAGGTGTAGGGCTTGTGGTGGGTTTCCATTTCGGGCTAGGGTTAGGGTTAGGGAACGGCAAGGCTTAGGGCACAGCTGAGGGCACGGAAACGTGGGAGGGTCAGGCTACGTGCTGACGCACGGGTCAGTGCCAGCGTACGGGCCAGGAGTAGGCAACGGCGTAAGGTAAGGTGTAGGGCTGGTGGTTGGTTTCCGTTCCAGGCTAGGGTTAGAGTTATGGAACGGCAAGGCTTAGGGCACAGGTGAGGGTACGGAAACGTGGGAGGGTCGGGCTCCGTGCTGACGCACGGGTCAGTGCCAGCGTACTGGCCAGGAGTAGGCAACGGCGTAGGATAAAGTGTAGGGCTGGTGGTGGATTTGCGTTCCGGGCTAGGGTTAGGGTTAGGGAACGGCAAGGCTTAGGGCACAGGTGAGGGTACGGAAACGTGGGAGGGTCAGGCTACGTGCTGACTCACGGGTCAGTGCCAGCATACGGGTCAAGAGTAAGGTACGGCATAAGGTAAGGTGTAGGGCTGGTGGTGGGTTTCTATTCCGGTCTAGGGTTAGGGTTAGGGAACGGCAAGGCTTAGGGCACAGGTCAGGGTACGGAAACGCGGGAGGGTAAGGCTACGTGCTGATGAACGGGTCAGTGCCAGAGTACAGGCCAGGAGTAGGAAACGGCGTAGGGTAAAGTGTAGGGCTGGTGGTTGGTTTCCATTACAGGCTAGGGTTAGGGTTAGGGAACGGCAAGGCTTAGGGCACAGGTGAGGGTACGGAAACGTGGGAGGGTCGGGCTACGTGCTGACGCACGGGTCAGTGCCACCGTACGGGCCAGGAGTAGGCAACGGCGTAGGATAAAGTGTAGGGATGGTGGTGGATTTGCGTTCCAGGCTAGGGTTAGGGTTAGGGAACGGCAAGGCTTAGGGCACAGGTGAGGGTACGGAAACGTGGGAGGGTCAGGCTACGTGCTGACGCACGGTTCAGTGCCAGAGTACGGGCCAGGAATAGGGTACGGCGTAAGGTAAGGTGTAGGGCTGGTGGTGTGTTTCCGTTCTGGCCTAGGGTTAGGGTTAGGGAACGGCAAGGCTTAGGGCACAGGTGAGGGTACGGAAACGTGGGAGGGTCAGGCTACGTGCTGACGCACGGTTCAGTGCCAGAGTACGGGCCAGGAGTAGGCAACGGCTTAAGGTAAGGTGTAGGGCTGGTGGTGGGTTTCTATTCCGGGCTAGGGTTAGGGTTAGGGAACGGCAAGGCTTAGGGCACAGGTGAGGGTACAGAAACGTGGGAGGGTTGGGCTACGTGCTGACGCACGGGTCAGTGCCAGCGTACGGGCCAGGAGTAGGCAACGGCGTAGGATAAAGTGTATGGCTGGTGGTGGATTTGCGTTCCGGGCTAGGGTTAGGGTTAGGGAACGGCAAGGCTTAGGGCACAGGTGAGGGTACGGAAACGTGGGAGGGTCAGGCTACGTGCTGACGCACAGGTCAGTGCCAGCGTACAGGTCAGGAGTAGGGTACGGCGTAAGGAAAAGTGTAGGGCTGGTGGTGGGTTTCGATTCCGGGCTAGGGTTAGGGTTAGGGAACGGCAAGGCTTAGGGCACAGGTGAGGGTACGGAAACGTGGGAGGGTCAGGCTACGTGCTGACACACGTGTCAGTGCCAGCGTACGGGCCAGGAGTAGACAACGGCGTAGGATAAAGTGTAGGGCTGGTGGTGGATTTGCGTTCGGGGCTAGGGTTAGGGTTAGGGAACGGCAAGGCTTAGGGCACAGGTGAGGGTACGGAAACGTGGGAGGGTCAGGCTACGTGCTGACGCACTGGTCAGTGCCAGCGTACAGGTCAGGAGTAGGGTACGGCGTAAGGTGTGTAGGGCTGGTGGTGGGTTTCTATTCCGGGCTAGGGTTAGGGTTAGGGAACGGCAAGGCTTAGGGCACAGGTGAGGGTACGGAAACGTGGGAGGGTCAGGCTACGTGCTGACGCACGGGTCAGTGCCAGCGTACGGGTCAGGAGTAGGGTATGGCGTAAGGTAAGGTGTTGGGCTGGTGGTGGGTTTCTATTCCGGGCTAGGGTTTGGGTTAGGGAACGGCAAGGCTTAGGGCACAGGTGAGGGTACGGAAACGTGGGAGTGTCGGGCTACGTGCTGACGCACGGGTCAGTGCCAGCGTACGGGCCAGGAGTAGGCAACGGCGTAGGATAAAGTGTAGGGCTGGTGGTGGATTTGCGTTCGGGGCTAGGGTTAGGGTTAGGGAACGGCAAGGCTTAGGGCACAGGTGAGGGTACGGAAACGTGGGAGGGTCTGGCTACGTGCTGACGCACAGGTCAGTGCCAGCGTACAGGTCAGGAGTAGGGTACGGCATAAGGTAAGGTGTAGGGCTGGTGGTGGGTTTCTATTCCGGGCTAGGGTTAGGGTTAGGGAACGGCAAGGCTTAGGGCACAGGTGAGGGTACGGAAACGTGGGAGGGTTAGGCTACGTGCTGACGCACGGGTCAGTGCCAGCGTACGGGTCAGGAGTAGGGTATGGCGTAAGGTAAGGTGTAGGGCTGGTGGTGGGTTTCTATTCCGGGCTAGGTTTAGGGTTAGGGAACGGCAAGGCTTAGGGCACAGGTGAGGGTACAGAAACGTGGGAGGGTCGGGCTACGTGCTGACGCACGGGTCAGTGCCAGCGTACGGGCCAGGTGTAGGCAACGGCGTAGGGTAAGGTGTAGGGCTGGTGGTGGGTTTCCATTCCGGGCTAGGGTTAGGGTTAGGGAACGGCAAGGCTTAGGGCACAGGAGAGGGTACGGAAACGCCAGAGTGTAAGGCTACGTGCTGATGCACGGGGCAGTGCCAGAGTACAGGCCAGGAGTAGGCAACGGCGTAGGGTAAGGTGTAGGGCTGGTGGTGGGTTTCCATTCCGGGCTAGGGTTAGGGTTAGGGAACGGCAAGGCTTAGGGCACAGGTGAGGGTACGGAAACGTGGGAGGGTCAGGCTACGTGCTGACGCACGGGTCAGTGCCAGCGTACGGGCCAGGTGTAGGCAACGGCGTAAGGTAAGGTGTAGGGCTGGTGGTTGTTTTCCATTCCAGGCTAGGGTTAGGGTTAGGGAACGGCAAGGCTTAGGGCACAGGTGAGGGTACGGAAACGTGGGAGGGTCGGGCTACGTGCTGACGCACGGGTCAGTGGCAGCGTACTGGCCAGGAGTAGGCAACGGCGTAGGATAAAGTGTAGGGCTGGTGGTGGATTTGCGTTCCGGGCTAGGGTTAGGGTTAGGGAACGGCAAGGCTTAGGGCACAGGTGAGGGTATGGAAGCGTGGGAGGGTCAGGCTACGTGCAGACGAACGGGTCAGTGCAAGCGTACGGGTCAGGAGTAGGGTACGGCGTAAGGTAAGGTGTAGGGCTGGTGGTGGGTTTCTATTCCGGGCTAGGGTTAGGGTTAGGGAACGGCAAGGCTTAGGGCACAAGTGAGGGTACGGAAACGTGGGAGGGTCAGGCTACGTGCTGACGCACGGTTCAGTGCCAGCGTACGGGCCAGGAATAGGGTACGGCGTAAGGTAAGGTGTAGGGCTGGTGGTGGGTTTCCATTCCGGGCTAGGGTTAGGGTTAGGGAACGGCAAGGCTTAGGGCACAGCTGAGGGCACGGAAACGTGGGAGGGTCAGGCTACGTGCTGACGCACGGGTCAGTGCCAGCGTACGGGCCAGGAGTAGGCAACGGCGTAAGGTAAGGTGTAGGGCTGGTGGTTGGTTTCCGTTCAAGGCTAGGGTTAGAGTTAGGGAACGGCAAGGCTTAGGGCACAGGTGAGGGTATGGAAACGTGGGAGGGTAAGGCTACGTGCTGATGAACGGGTCAGTGCCAGAGTACAGGACATGAGTAGGCAACGGCGTAGGGTAAGGTGTAGGGCTGGTGGTTGGTTTCCGTTCCAGGCTAGGGTTAGGGTTAGGGAACGGCAAGGCTTAGGGCACAGGTGAGGGTACGGAAACGTGGGAGGGTCGGGCTACGTGCTGACGCACGGGTCAGTGCCAGCGTACGGGCCAGGAGTAGGCAACGGCGTAGGATAAAGTGTAGGGCTGGTGGTGGATTTGCGTTCAAGGCTAGGGTTAGGGTTAGGGAACGGCAAGGCTTAGGGCACAGGTGAGGGTACGGAAACGTGGGAGGGTCAGGCTACGTGCTGACGCACAGTTCAGTGCCAGTGTACAGGTCAGGAGTAGGGTACGGCGTAAGGTAAGGTGTTGGGCTGGTGGTGGGTTTCTATTCCGGGCTAGGGTTAGGGTTAGGGAACGGCAAGGCTTAGGGCACAGGTGAGGGTACGGAAACGTGGGAGGGTCAGGCTACGTGCTGACGCACGGGTCAGTGCCAGCGTACGGGTCAGGAGTAGGGTATGGCGTAAGGTAAGGTGTAGGGCTGGTGGTGGGTTTCTATTCCGGGCTAGGGTTAGGGTTAGGGAACGGCAAGGCTTAGGGCACAGGTGAGGGTACGGAAACGTGGGAGGGTCGGGCTACGTGCTGACGCACGGGTCAGTGCCAGCGTACGGCCCAGGAGTAGGCAACGGCGTAGGATAAAGTGTAGGCTGGTGGTGGATTTGCGGTCTGGGCTAGGGTTAGGGTTAGGGAACGGCAAGGCTTAGGGCACAGGAGAGGGTACGGAAACGCCAGAATGTAAGGCTACGTGCTGATGCATGAGGCAGTGCCAGAGTACAGGCCAGGAGTATGCAACGGCGTAGGGTAAGGTGTAGGGCTGGTGGTGGGTTTCCATTCCGGGCTAGGGTTAGGGTTAGGGAACGGCAAGGCTTAGGGCACAGGTGAGGGTACGGAAACGTGGGAGGGTCAGGCTACGTGCTGACGCACGGGTCAGTGCCAGCGTACGGGCCAGGTGTAGGCAACGGCGTAAGGTAAGGTGTAGGGCTGGTGGTTGTTTTCCGTTCCAGGCTAGGGTTAGGGTTAGGGAACGGCAAGGCTTAGGGCACAGGTGAGGGTACGGAAACGTGGGAGGGTCGGGCTACGTGCTGACGCACGGGTCAGTGGCAGCGTACTGGCCAGGAGTAGGCAACGGCGTAGGATAAAGTGTAGGGCTGGTGGTGGATTTGCGTTCCGGGCTAGGGTTAGGGTTAGGGAACGGCAAGGCTTAGGGCACAGGTGAGGGTACGGAAACGTGGGAGGGTCAGGCTACGTGCAGACGAACGGGTCAGTGCAAGCGTACGGGTCAGGAGTAGGGTACGGCGTAAGGTAAGGTGTAGGGCTGGTGGTGGGTTTCTATTCCGGGCTAGGGTTAGGGTTAGGGAACGGCAAGGCTTAGGGCACAAGTGAGGGTACGGAAACGTGGGAGGGTCAGGCTACGTGCTGACGCACGGTTCAGTGCCAGCGTACGGGCCAGGAATAGGGTACGGCGTAAGGTAAGGTGTAGGGCTGGTGGTGGGTTTCCATTCCGGGCTAGGGTTAGGGTTAGGGAACGGCAAGGCTTAGGGCACAGCTGAGGGCACGGAAACGTGGGAGGGTCAGGCTACGTGCTGACGCACGGGTCAGTGCCAGCGTACGGGCCAGGAGTAGGCAACGGCGTAAGGTAAGGTGTAGGGCTGGTGGTTGGTTTCCGTTCAAGGCTAGGGTTAGAGTTAGGGAACGGCAAGGCTTAGGGCACAGGTGAGGGTATGGAAACGTGGGAGGGTAAGGCTACGTGCTGATGAACGGGTCAGTGCCAGAGTACAGGACATGAGTAGGCAACGGCGTAGGGTAAGGTGTAGGGCTGGTGGTTGGTTTCCGTTCCAGGCTAGGGTTAGGGTTAGGGAACGGCAAGGCTTAGGGCACAGGTGAGGGTACGGAAACGTGGGAGGGTCGGGCTACGTGCTGACGCACGGGTCAGTGCCAGCGTACGGGCCAGGAGTAGGCAACGGCGTAGGATAAAGTGTAGGGCTGGTGGTGGATTTGCGTTCAAGGCTAGGGTTAGGGTTAGGGAACGGCAAGGCTTAGGGCACAGGTGAGGGTACGGAAACGTGGGAGGGTCAGGCTACGTGCTGACGCACAGTTCAGTGCCAGTGTACAGGTCAGGAGTAGGGTACGGCGTAAGGTAAGGTGTTGGGCTGGTGGTGGGTTTCTATTCCGGGCTAGGGTTAGGGTTAGGGAACGGCAAGGCTTAGGGCACAGGTGAGGGTACGGAAACGTGGGAGGGTCAGGCTACGTGCTGACGCACGGGTCAGTGCCAGCGTACGGGTCAGGAGTAGGGTATGGCGTAAGGTAAGGTGTAGGGCTGGTGGTGGGTTTCTATTCCGGGCTAGGGTTAGGGTTAGGGAACGGCAAGGCTTAGGGCACAGGTGAGGGTACGGAAACGTGGGAGGGTCGGGCTACGTGCTGACGCACGGGTCAGTGCCAGCGTACGGCCCAGGAGTAGGCAACGGCGTAGGATAAAGTGTAGGCTGGTGGTGGATTTGCGGTCTGGGCTAGGGTTAGGGTTAGGGAACGGCAAGGCTTAGGGCACAGGAGAGGGTACGGAAACGCCAGAGTGTAAGGCTACGTGCTGATGCATGAGGCAGTGCCAGAGTACAGGCCAGGAGTATGCAACGGCGTAGGGTAAGGTGTAGGGCTGGTGGTGGGTTTCCATTCCGGGCTAGGGTTAGGGTTAGGGAACGGCAAGGCTTAGGGCACAGGTGAGGGTACGGAAACGTGGGAGGGTCAGGCTACGTGCTGACGCACGGGTCAGTGCCAGCGTACGGGCCAGGTGTAGGCAACGGCGTAAGGTAAGGTGTAGGGCTGGTGGTTGTTTTCCGTTCCAGGCTAGGGTTAGGGTTAGGGAACGGCAAGGCTTAGGGCACAGGTGAGGGTACGGAAACGTGGGAGGGTCGGGCTACGTGCTGACGCACGGGTCAGTGGCAGCGTACTGGCCAGGAGTAGGCAACGGCGTAGGATAAAGTGTAGGGCTGGTGGTGGATTTGCGTTCCGGGCTAGGGTTAGGGTTAGGGAACGGCAAGGCTTAGGGCACAGGTGAGGGTACGGAAGCGTGGGAGGGTCAGGCTATGTGCAGACGAACCGGTCAGTGCCAGCGTACGGGTCAGGAGTAGGGTACGGCGTAAGGTAAGGTGTAGGGCTGGTGGTGGGTTTCTATTCCGGGCTAGGGTTAGGGTTAGGGAAGGCAAGGCTTAGGGCACAGGTGAGGGCACGGAAACGTGGGAGGGTCAGGCTACGTGCTGACGCACGGGTCAATGCCAGCGTACGGGTCTGGAGTAGGGTATGGCGTAAGGTAAGGTGTAGGGCTGGTGGTGGGTTTCTATTACGGGCTAGGGTTAGGGTTAGGGAACGGCAAGGCTTAGGGCACAGGTGAGGGTACAGAAACGTGGGAGGGTCCGGCTACGTGCTGACGCACAGGTCAGTGCCAGCGTACGGGCCAGGAGTAGGCAACGGCGTAGGATAAAGTGTATGGCTGGTGGTGGATTTGCGGTCTGGGCTAGGGTTAGGGTTAGGGAACGGCAAGGCTTAGGGCACAGGTGAGGGTACGGAAACGTGGTAGGGTCAGGCTACGTGCTGACGCACGGTTCAGTGCCAGAGTACGGGCCAGGAATAGGGTACGGCGTAAGGTAAGGTGTAGGGCTGTTGGTGGGTTTCCGTTCTGGCCTAGGTTTAGGGTTAGGGAACGGCAAGGCTTAGGGCAAAGGTGAGGGTACGGAAACGTGGGAGGGTCAGGCTACGTGCTGACGCACGGGTCAGTGCCAACGTACGGGCCAGGAGTAGGGTACGGCGTAAGGTAAGGTATAGGGCTTGTGGTTGATTTCCGTTCCAGGCTAGGGTTAGGGTTAGGGAACGGCAAGGCTTAGGGCAAAGGAGAGGGTACGGAAACGTGGGAGGGTCGGGCCCCGTGCCGACGCACGGGTTAGTGCCAGCATATGGGCCAGGAGTAGGCAATGGCGTAGGAGAAAGTGTAGGGCTAGTGGTGGGTTTCCATTCCGGGCTAGGGTTAGGGTTAGGGAACGGCAACGCTTAGGGCACAGGTGAGGGTACGGAAACGTGGGAGGGTCAGGCTACGTGCTGACGCACGGGTCAGTGCCAGCGTACGGGCCAGGAGTAGGCAACGGCTTAAGGTAAGGTGTAGGGCTGGTGGTGGGTTTCTATTCCGGGCTAGGGTTAGGGTTAGGGAACGGCAAGGCTTAGGGCACAGGTGAGGGTACAGAAACGTGGGAGGGTCGGGCTACGTGCTGACGCACAGGTCAGTGCCAGCGTACGGGCCAGGAGTAGGCAACGGCTTAAGGTAAGGTGTAGGGCTGGTGGTGGGTTTCTATTCCGGGCTAGGGTTAGGGTTATGGAACGGCAAGGCTTAGGGCACAGGTGAGGGTACAGAAACGTGGGAGGGTCGGGCTACGTGCTGACGCACGGGTGAGTGCCAGCGTACGGGCCAGGAGTAGGCAACGGCGTAGGATAAAGTGTAGGGCTGGTGGTGGATTTGCATTCGCGGCTAGGGCTAGGGTCAGGGAACGGCAAGGCTTAGGGCACAGGTGAGGGTACGGAAACGTGGGAGGGTCAGGCTACGTGCTGACGCACAGGTCAGTGCCAGCGTACAGGTCAGGAGTATGGTACGGCGTAAGGTAACGTGTAGGGCTGCTGGTGGGTTTCTATTCCAGGCTAGGGTTAGGGTTAGGGAACGGCAAGGCTTAGGGCACAGGTGAGGGCACGGAAACGTGCGAGGGTCAGGCTACGTGCTGACGCACGGGTCAGTGCCAGCGTACGGGTCAGGAGTAGGGTATGGCGTAAGGTAAGGTGTAGGGCTGGTGGTGGGATTCTATTCCGGGCTAGGGTTAGGGTTAGGGAACGGCAAGGCTTAGGGCACAGGTGAGGGTACAGAAACGTGGGAGGGTCGGGCTACGTGCTGACGCACGGGTCAGTGCCAGCGTACGGGCCAGGAGTAGGCAACGGCTTAAGGTAAGGTGTAGGGCTGGTGGTGGGTTTCTATTCCGGGCTAGGGTTAGGGTTAGGGAACGGCAAGGCTTAGGGCACAGGTGAGGGTACAGAAACGTGGGAGGGTCAGGCTACGTGATGACGCACGGGTCAGTGCCAGCGTACGGGCCAGGAGTAGGCAACGGCGTAGGATAAAGTGTAGGGCTGGTGGTGGATTTGCGTTCGGTGCTAGGGTTAGGGTTAGGGAACGGCAAGGCTTAGGGCACAGGTGAGGGTACGGAAACGTGGGAGGGTCAGGCTACGTGCTGAAGCACAGGTCAGTGCCAGCGTACAGGTCAGGAGTAGGGTACGGCGTAAGGTAAGGTGTAGGGCTGGTGGTGGGTTTCTATTCCGGGCTAGGGTTAGGGTTAGGGAACGGCAAGGCTTAGGGCACAGGTGAGGGTACGGAAACGTGGGAGGGTCAGGCTACATGCTGACGCACGGGTCAGTGCCAGCGTATGGGTCAGGAGTAGGGTATGGCGTAAGGTAAGGTGTAGGGCTGGTGGTGGGTTTCTATTCCGGGCTAGGGTTAGGGTTAGGGAACGGCAAGGCTTAGGGCACAGTTGAGGGTACGGAAACGTGGGAGGGTCGGGCTACGTGCTGACGCACGGGTCAGTGCCAGCGTACGGCCCAGGAGTAGGCAACGGCGTAGGATAAAGTGTAGGCTGGTGGTGGATTTGCGTTCTGGGCTAGGGTTAGGGTTAGGGAACGGCAAGGCTTAGGGCACAGGAGAGGGTACGGAAACGCCAGAGTGTAAGGCTACGTGCTGATGCATGGGGCAGTGCCAGAGTACAGGCCAGGAGTAGGCAACGGCGTAGGGTAAGGTGTAGGGTTGGTGGTGGGTTTCCAATCCGGGCTAGGGTTAGGGTTAGGGAACGGCAAGGCTTAGGGCACAGGTGAGGGTACGGAAACGTGGGAGGGTCAGGCTACGTGCTGACGCACGGGTCAGCGCCAGCGTACGGGCCAGGTGTAGGCAACGGCGTAAGGTAAGGTGTAGGGCTGGTGGTGGGTTTCTATTCCGGGCTAGGGTTAGGGTTAGGGAACGGCAAGGCTTAGGGCACAGGTGAGGGTACGGAAACGTGGGAGGGTCAGGCTACGTGCTGACGCACGGGTCAGTGCCAGCGTACGGGTCAGGAGTAGGGTATGGCGTAAGGTAAGGTGTAGGGCTGGTGGTGGGTTTCTATTCCGGGCTAGCGTTAGGATTAGGGAACGGCAAGGCTTAGGGCACAGGTGAGGGTACGGAAACGTGGGAGGGTCGGGCTACGTGCTGACGCACGGGTCAGTGCCAGCGTACAGGCCAGGAGTAGGCAACGGCGTAGGATAAAGTGTAGGCTGGTGGTGGATTTGCGTTCTGGGCTAGGGTTAGGGTTAGGGAACGGCAAGGCTTAGGGCACAGGAGAGGGTACGGAAACGCCAGAGTGTAAGGCTACGTGCTGATGCATGGGGCAGTGCCAGAGTACAGGCCAGGAGTAGGCAACGGCGTAGGGTAAGGTGTAGGGTTGGTGGTGGGTTTCCAATCCGGGCTAGGGTTAGGGTTAGGGAACGGCAAGGCTTAGGGCACAGGTGAGGGTACGGAAACGTGGGAGGGTCAGGCTACGTGCTGACGCACGGGTCAGTGCCAGCGTACGGGCCAGGTGTAGGCAACGGCGTAAGGTAAGGTGTAGGGCTGGTGGTGGGTTTCTATTCCGGGCTAGGGTTAGGGTTAGGGAACGGCAAGGCTTAGGGCACAGGTGAGGGTACGGAAACGTGGGAGGGTCAGGCTACGTGCTGACGCACGGGTCAGTGCCAGCGTACGGGTCAGGAGTAGGGTATGGCGTAAGGTAAGGTGTAGGGCTGGTGGTGGGTTTCTATTCCGGGCTAGCGTTAGGATTAGGGAACGGCAAGGCTTAGGGCACAGGTGAGGGTACGGAAACGTGGGAGGTTCGGGCTACGTGCTGACGCACGGGTCAGTGCCAGCGTACAGGCCAGGAGTAGGCAACGGCGTAGGATAAAGTGTAGGCTGGTGGTGGATTTGCGTTCTGGGCTAGGGTTAGGGTTAGGGAACGGTAAGGCTTAGGGCACAGGAGAGGGTACGGAAACGCCAGAGTGTAAGGCTACGTGCTGATGCACGGGGCAGTTCCAGAGTACAGGCCAGGAGTAGGCAACGGCGTAGGGTAAGGTGTAGGGCTGGTGGTGGGTTTCCATTCCGGGCTAGGGTTAGGGTTAGGGAACGGCAAGGCTTAGGGCACAGGTGAGGGTACGGAAACGTGGGAGTGTCAGGCTACGTGCTGACGCACGTTCAGTGCCAGCGTACGGGCCAGGTGTAGGCAACGGCGTAAGGTAAGGTGTAGGGCTGGTGGTTGTTTTCCGTTCCAGGCTAGGGTTAGGGTTAGGGAACGGCAAGGCTTAGGGCACAGGTGAGGGTTCGGAAACGTGGGAGGGACGGGCTACGTGCTGACGCACGGGTCAGTGCCAGCGTACGGGCCAGGAGTAGGCAACGGCGTAGGATAAAGTGTAGGGTTAGTGGTGGATTTGCGTTCCAGGCTAGGGTTAGGGTTAGGGAACGGCAAGGCTTAGGGCACAGGTGAGGGTACGGAAACGTGGGAGGTTCAGGCTACGTGCTGACGCACGGGTCAGTGCCAGCGTACGGGTCAGGAGTAGGGTACGGCGTAAGGTAAGGTGTAGGGCTGGTGGTGGGTTTCTATTCTGGGCTAGGGTTAGGGTTAGGGAACCGCAAGGCTTAGGGCACAGGTCAGGGTACGGAAACGCGGGAGGGTAAGGCTACGTTCTGATGAACGGGTCAGTGCCAGAGTACAGGCCAGGAGTAGGCAACGGCGTAGGGTAAGGTGTAGGGCTGGTGGTTGGTTTCCGTTCCAGGCTAGGGTTAGGGTTAGGGAACGCCAAGGCTCAGGGCACAGGTGAGGGTACGGAAACGTGGGAGGGTCGGGCTACGTGCTGACGCACGGGTCAGTGCCAGCGTACGGGCCAGGAATAGGCAACGGCGTAGGATAAAGTGTAGGGCTGGTGGTGGATTTGCGTTCCAGGCTAGGCTTAGGGTTAGGGAACGGCAAGGCTTAGGGCACAGGTGAGGGTACGGAAACGTGGGAGGGTCAGGCTACGTGCTGACGCACGGTTCAGTGCCAGAGTACGGGCCAGGAATAGGGTACGGCGTAAGGTAAGGTGTAGGGCTTGTGGTTGATTTCCGTTCCAGGCTAGGGTTAGGGTTAGGGAACGGCAAGGCTTAGGGCAAAGGAGAGGGTACGGAAACGTGGGAGGGTCGGGCCCCGTGCCGACGCACGGGTTAGTGCCAGCATACGGGCCAGGAGTAGGCAATGGCGTAGGATAAAGTGTAGGGCTGGTGGTGGGTTTCCATTCCGGGCTAGGGTTAGGGTTAGGGAACGGCAATGCTTAGGGCACAGGTGAGCGTACGGAAACGTGGGAGGGTCAGGCTACGTGCTGACGCACGGGTCAGTGCCAGCGTACGGGCCAGGAGTATGCAACGGCTTAAGGTAAGGTGTAGGGCTGGTGGTGGGTTTCTATTCCGGGCTAGGGTTAGGGTTAGGGAACGGCAAGGCTTAGGGCACAGGTGAGGGTACAGAAACGTGGTAGGGTCGGGCTACGTGCTGACGCACGGGTCAGTGCCAGCGTACGGGCCAGGAGTAGGCAACGGCTTAAGGTAAGGTTTAGGGCTGGTGGTGGGTTTCTATTCCGGGCTAGGGTTAGGGTTAGGGAACGGCAAGGCTTAGGGCACAGGTGAGGGTACAGAAACGTGGGAGGGTCGGGCTACGTGCTGACGCACGGGTGAGTGCCAGCGTACGGGCCAGGAGTAGGCAACGGCGTAGGATAAAGTGTAGGGCTGGTGGTGGATTTGCATTCGGGGCTAGTGCTAGGGTCAGGGAACGGCAAGGTTTAGGGCACAGGTGAGGGTACGGAAACGTGGGAGGGTCGGGCTACGTGCTGACGCCCGTGTCAGTGCCAGCGTACGGGCCAGGAGTAGGCAACGGCGTAGGATAAAGTGTAGGGCTGGTGGTGGATTTGCGTTCCGTGCTAGGGTTAGGGTTAGGGAATGGCAAGGCTTAGGGCACAGGTGAGGGTACGGAAACGTGGGAGGGTCAGGCTACGTGCTGACGCACAGGTCAGTACCAGCGTACGGGTCAGGAGTAGGGTACGGCGTAAGGAAAGGTGTAGGGCTGGTGGTGGGTTTCAATTCCGGGTTAGGGTTAGGGTTAGGGAACGGCAAGGCTTAGGGCACAGGTGAGGGTACGGAAACGTGGGAGGGTCAGGCTACGTGCTGACGCACGTTTCAGTGCCAGCGTACGGGCCAGGAATAGGGTACGGCGTAAGGTAAGGTGTAGGGCTGGTGGTGGGTTTCCGTTCCGGGCTAGGGTTAGGGTTAGGGAACGGCAAGGCTTAGGGCACAGGTGAGGGTACGGAAACGTGGGAGTGTCGGTCTACGTGCTGACGCACGGGTTAATGCCAGCGTACGGGACAGGAGTAGGCAACGGCGTAGGATAAATTGTAGGGCTGGTGGTGGATTTGCGTTCAGGGCTAGGGTTAGGGTGAGGGAACGGCAAGGCTTAGGGCACAGGTGAGGGTACGGAAACGTGGGAAGGTCGGGCTACGTGCTGACGCACGGGTCAGTGCCAGCGTACGGGCCAGGAGTAGGCAACGGCGTAGGATAAAGTGTAGGGCTGGTGGTGGATTTGCGTTCCAGGCTAGGGTTAGGTTTAGGGAACGGCACGGCTTAGAGCACAGGTGAGGGTACGGAAACGTGGGAGGGTCAGGCTACGTGCTGACGCACGGTTCAGTGCCAGCGTACGGGCCAGGAATAGGGTACGGCGTAAGGTAAGGTGTAGGGCTGGTGCTGGGTTTCCGTTCCGGGCTAGGGTTAGGGTTAGGGAACGGCAAGGCTTAGGGCACAGGTGAGGGTACGGAAACGTGGGAGGGTCAGGCTACGTGCTGACGCACGGGTCAGTGCCAACGTACGGGCCAGGAGTAGGGTACGGCGTAAGATAAGGTGTAGGGCTTGTGGTTGATTTCCGTTCCAGGCTAGGGTTAGGGTTAGGGAACGGCAAGGCTTAGGGCAAAGGAGAGGGTACGGAAACGTGGGAGGATCGGGCCCCGTTCTGACGCACGGGTTAGTGCCAGCATACGGGCCAGGAGTAGGCAACGACGTAGGATAAAGTGTAGGGCTGGTGGTGGGTTTCCTTTCTGGGCTAGAGTTAGGGTTAGGGAACGGCAAGGCTTAGGGCACAGGTGAGGGTACGGAAACGTGGGAGGGTCAGGCTACGTGCTGACGCACGGGTCAGTGCCAGCGTACGGGCCAGGAGTAGGCAACGGCGTAAGGTAAGGTGTAGGGCTGGTGGTGGGTTTCTATTCCGGGCTAGGGTTAGGGTTAGGGAACGGCAAGGCTTAGGGCACAGGTGAGGTTACGGAAACGTGGGAGGGTGGGCTACGTGCTGACGCACGGGTCAGTGCCAGCGTACGGGCCAGGAGTATGCAACGGCGTAGGATAAAGTGTAGGGCTGGTGGTTGTTTTCCGTTCCGGGCTAGTGTTAGGGTTAGGGAACGGCAAGGCTTAGGGCACAGGTGAGGTTACGGAAACGTGGGAGGGTCAGGCTACGTGCTGACGCACGGGTTAGTGCCAGCGTACGGGCCAGGAGTAGGCAACGGCGTAAGGTAAGGTGTAGGGCTGGTGGTTGGTTTCCGTTCTAGGCTAGGGTTAGGGTTAGGGAACGGCACGGCTTAGGGCACAGGTGAGGGTACGGAAACGTGGGAGGGTCGGGCTACGTGCTGACGCACGTGTCAGTGCCAGCGTACGGGCCAAGAGTATGCAACGGCGTAGGATAAAGTGTAGGGCTGGTGGTGGATTTGCGTTCGGGGCTAGGGTTAGGGTTAGGGAACGGCAAGGCTTAGGGCACAGGTGAGGGTACGGAAACGTGGGAGGGTCAGGCTACGTGCTGACGCACAGGTCAGTGCCAGCGTACAGGTCAGGAGTAGGGTATGGCGTAAGGTAACGTGTAGGGCTGGTGGTGGGTTTCTATTCCGGGCTAGGGTTAGGGTTAGGGAACGGCTAGGCTTAGGGCACAGGTCAGGGTACGGAAACGCGGGAGGGTAAGGCTACGTGCTGATGCACGGGTCAGTGCCAGAATACAGGCCAGGACTAGGCAACGGCGTAGGGTAAGGTGTAGGGCTGGTGGTGGGTTTCCATTCCGGGCTAGGGTTAGCGTTAGGGAAAGGCAAGGCTTAGGGCACAGGTGAGGGTACGGAAACGTGGGAGGGTCAGGCTACGTGCTGACGCACGGGTCAGTGCCAGCATACGTGCCAGGAGTAGGCAACGGCGTAAGGTAAGGTGTAGGGCTGGTGGTGGGTTTCCATTCCAGGCTAGGGTTAGCGTTAGGGAACGGCAATGCTTAGGGCACAGGTGAGGGTACGGAAACGTGGGAGGGTCGGGCTACGTGCTGACGCACGGGTCAGTGCCAGCGTACGGGCCAGGAGTAGGCAACGGCGTAGGATAAAGTGTAGGGTTAGTGGTGGATTTGCGTTCCAGGCTAGGGTTAGGGTTAGGGAACGGCAAGGCTTAGGGCACAGGTGATGGTACGGAAACGTGGGAGGTTCAGGCTACGTGCTGACGCACGGGTCAGTGCCAGCGTACGGGTCAGGAGTAGGGTACGGCGTAAGGTAAGGTGTAGGGCTGGTGGTGGGTTTCTATTCCGGGCTAGGGTTAGGGTTAGGGAACCGCAAGGCTTAGGGCACAGGTCAGGGTACGGAAACGCGCGAGGGTAAGGCTACGTTCTGATGAACGGGTCAGTGCCAGAGTACAGGCCAGGAGTAGGCAACGGCGTAGGGTAAGGTGTAGGGCTGGTGGTTGGTTTCCGTTCCAGGCTAGGGTTAGTGTTAGGGAACGGCAAGGCTTAGGGCAAAGGAGAGGGTACGGAAACGTGGGAGGGTCGGGCCCCGTGCCGACGCACGGGTTAGTGCCAGCATACGAGCCAGGAGTAGGCAATGGCGTAGGATAAAGTGTAGGGCTGGTGGTGGGTTTCCATTCCGGGCTAGTGTTAGCGTTAGGGAATGGCAACGCTTAGGGCACAGGTGAGCGTACGGAAACGTGGGAGGGTCAGGCTACGTGCTGACGCACAGGTCAGTGCCAGCGTACGGGCCAGGAGTAGGCAACGGCTTAAGGTAAGGTGTAGGGCTGGTGGTGGGTTTCTATTCCGGGCTAGGGTTAGGGTTAGGGAACGGCAAGGCTTAGGGCACAGTTGAGGGTACAGAAACGTGGGAGGGTCGGGCTACGTGCTGACGCACGGGTCAGTGCGAGCGTACGGGACAGGAGTAGGCAACGGCTTAAGGTAAGGTGTAGGGCTGGTGGTGGGTTTCTATTCCGGGCTAGGATTAGGGTTAGGGAACGGCAAGGCTTAGGGCACAGGTGAGGGTACAGAAACGTGGGAGGGTCGGGCTACGTGCTGACGCATGGGTCAGTGCCAGCGTACGGGCCAGGAGTAGGCAACGGCGTAGGATAAAGTGTAGGGCTGGTGGTGGATTTGCATTCGGGGCTAGGGCTAGGGTCAGGGAACGGCAAGGCTTAGGGCACAGGTGAGGGTACGGAAACGTGGGAGGGTCACGCTACGTGCTGACGCACAGGTCAGTGCCAGCGTACAGGTCAGGAGTATGGTATGGCGTAAGGTAACGTGTAGGCCTGGTGGTGGGTTTCTATTCCGGGCTAGGGTTAGGGTTAGGGAACGGCAAGGCTTAGGGCACAGGTGAGGGCACGGAAACGTGGGAGGGTCAGGCTACGTGCTGACGCACGGGTCAGTGCCAGCGTACGGGTCAGGAGTAGGGTATGGCGTAAGGTAAGGTGTAGGGCTGGTGGTGGGTTTCTATTCCGGGCTAGGGTTAGGGTTAGGGAACGGCAAGGCTTAGGGCACAGGTGAGGGTACAGAAACGTGGGAGGGTCGGGCTACGTGCTGACGCACAGGTCAGTGCCAGCGTACGGGCCAGGAGTAGGCAACGGCGTAGGATAAAGTGTATGGCTGGTGGTGGATTTGCGTTCCGGGCTAGGGTTAGGGTTAGGGAACGGCAAGGCTTAGGGCACAGGTGAGGGTACGGAAACGTGGTAGGGTCAGGCTACGTGCTGACGCACGGTTCAGTGCCAGAGTACGGGCCAGGAATAGGGTACGGCGTAAGGTAAGGTGTAGGGCTGTTGGTGGGTTTCCGTTCTGGCCTAGGTTTAGGGTTAGGGAACGGCAAGGCTTAGGGCACAGGTGAGGGTACGGAAACGTGGGAGGGTCAGGATACGTGCTGACGCACGGGTCAGTGCCAACGTACGGGCCAGGAGTAGGGTACGGCGTAAGGTAAGGTGTAGGGCTTGTGGTTGATTTCCGTTCCAGGCTAGGGTTAGGGTTAGGGAACGGCAAGGCTTAGGGCAAAGGAGAGGGTACGGAAACGTGGGAGGGTCGGGCCCCGTGCCGACGCACGGGTTAGTGCCAGCATACGGGCCAGGAGTAGGCAATGGCGTAGGATAAAGTGTAGGGCTGGTGGTGGGTTTCCATTCCGGGCTAGGGTTAGGGTTAGGGAACGGCAACGCTTAGGGCACAGGTGAGGGTACGGAAACGTGGGAGGGTCAGGCTACGTGCTGACGCACGGGTCAGTGCCAGCGTACGGGCCAGGAGTAGGCAACGGCTTAAGGTAAGGTGTAGGGCTGGTGGTGGGTTTCTATTCCGGGCTAGGGTTAGGGTTAGGGAACGGCAAGGCTTAGGGCACAGGTGAGGGTACAGAAACGTGGGAGGGTCGGGCTACGTGCTGACGCATGGGTCAGTGCCAGCGTACGGGCCAGGAGTAGGCAACGGCTTAAGGTAAGGTGTAGGGCTGGTGGTGGGTTTCTATTCCGGGCTAGGGTTAGGGTTATGGAACGGCAAGGCTTAGGGCACAGGTTAGGGTACAGAAACGTGGGAGGGTCGGGCTACGTGCGGACGCACGTGTGAGTGCCAGCGTACGGGCCAGGAGTAGGCAACGGCGTAGGATAAAGTGTAGGGCTGGTGGTGGATTTGCATTCGGGGCTAGGGCTAGGGTCAGGGAACGGCAAGGCTTAGGGCACAGGTGAGGGTACGGAAACGTGGGTGGGTCAGGCTACGTGCTGACGCACAGGTTAGTGCCAGCGTACAGGTCAGGAGTATGGTACGGCGTAAGGTAACGTGTAGGGCTGGTGGTGGGTTTCTATTCCGGGCTAGGGTTAGGGTTAGGGAACGGCAAGGCTTAGGGCACAGGTGAGGGCACGGAAACGTGGGAAGGTCAGGCTACGTGCTGACGCACGGGTCAGTGCCAGCGTACGGGTCAGGAGTAGGGTATGGCGTAAGGTAAGGTGTAGGGCTGGTGGTGGGTTTCTATTCCGGGCTAGGGTTAGGGTTAGGGAACGGCAAGGCTTAGGGCACAGGTGAGGGTACAGAAACGTGGGAGGGTCGGGCTACGTGCTGACGCACGGGTCAGTGCCAGCGTACGGGCCAGGAGTAGGCAACGGCTTAAGGTAAGGTGTAGGGCTGGTGGTGGGTTTCTATTCCGGCCTAGGGTTAGGGTTAGGGAACGGCAAGGCTTAGGGCACAGGTGAGGGTACAGAAACGTGGGAGGGTCGGGCTACGTGATGACGCACGGGTCAGTGCCAGCGTACGGGCCAGGAGTAGGCAACGGCGTAGGATAAAGTGTAGGGCTGGTGGTGGATTTGCGTTCGGGGCTAGGGTTAGGGTTAGGGAACGGCAAGGCTTAGGGCACAGGTGAGGGTACGGGAAAGTGGGAGGGTCAGGCTACGTGCTGACGCACAGGTCAGTGCCAGCGTACAGGTCAGGAGTAGGGTACGGCGTAAGGTAAGGTGTAGGGCTGGTGGTGGGTTTCTATTCCGGGCTAGGGTTAGGGTTAGGGAACGGCAAGGCTAAGGGCACAGGTGAGGGTACGGAAACGTGGGAGGGTCACGCTACATGCTGACGCACGGGTCAGTGCCAGCGTACGGGTCAGGAGTAGGGTATGGCGTAAGGTAAGGTGTAGGGCTGGTGGTGGGTTTCTATTCCCGGCTAGGGTTAGGGTTAGGGAACGGCAAGGCTTAGGGCACAGGTGAGGGTACGGAAACGTGGGAGGGTCGGGCTACGTGCTGACGCACGGGTCAGTGCCAGCGTACGGGCCAGGAGTAGGCAACGGCGTAGGATAAAGTGTAGGGCTGGTGGTGGATTTGCGTTCCAGGCTAGGGTTAGGGTTAGGGAACGGCACGGCTTAGAGCACAGGTGAGGGTACGGAAACGTGGGAGGGTCAGGCTACGTGCTGACGCACGGGTCAGTGCCAGCGTACGGGCCAGGAGTAGGCAACGGCGTAAGGTAAGGTGTAGGGCTGGTGGTTGGTTTCCGTTCCAGGCCACGGTTAGGGTTAGGGAACGGCAAGGCTTAGGGCACAGGTGAGGGTACGGAAACGTGGGAGGGTCGGGCTACGTGCTGACGCCCGTGTCAGTGCCAGCGTACGGGCCAGGAGTAGGGTACGGCGTAAGGAAAGGTGTAGGGCTGGTGGTGGGTTTCTATTCCTGGTTAGGGTTAGGGTTAGGGAACGGCAAGGCTTAGGGCACAGGTGAGGGTACGGAAACGTGGGAGGGTCGGTCTACGTGCTGACGCACGGGTCAGTGCCAGCGTACGGGCCAGGAGTAGGCAACGGCGTAGGATAAAGTGTAGGGCTGGTGGTGGATTTGCGTTCCGGGCTAGGGTTAGGGTTAGGGTACGGCAAGGCTTAGGCCACAGGTGAGGGTACGGAAACGTGGGAGGGTCAGGCTACGTGCTGACGCACAGGTCAGTGCCAGCGTACGGGTCAGGAGTAGGGTACGGCGTAAGGAAAGGTGTAGGGCTGGTGGTGGGTTTCTATTCCGGGCTAGGGTTAGGGTTAGGGAACGGCAAGGCTTAGGGCACAGGTGAGGGTACGGAAACGTGGGAGGGTCGGTCTACGTGCTGACGCATGGGTCAGTGCCAGCGTACGGGCCAGGAGTAGGCAACGGCGTAGGATAAAGTGTAGGGCTGGTGGTGGATTTGCGTTCCAGGCTAGGGTTAGGGTTAGGGAACGGCAAGGCTTAGGGCACAAGTGAGGGTACGGAAACGTGGGAGGGTCAGGCTACGTGCTGATGCACGATTCAGTGCCAGCGTACGGGCCAGGAATAGGGTACGGCGTAAGGTAAGGTGTAGGGCTGGTGGTGGGTTTCCGTTTTGGGCTAGGGTTAGGGTTAGGGAACGGCAACGCTTAGGGCACAGGTGAGGGTACGGAAACGTGGGAGGGTCAGGCTACGTGGTGACGCACGGGTCAGTGGCAGCGTACGGGCCAGGAGTAGGCAATGGCGTAAGGTAAGGTGTAGGGCTGGTGGTGGGTTTCTATTCCGGGCTAGGGTTAGGGTTAGGGAACGGCAAGGCTTAGGGCACAGGTGAGGGTACAGAAACGTGGGAGGGTCGGGCTACGTGCTGACGCACGGGTCAGTGCCAGCGTACGGGCCAGGAGTAGGCAACGGCGTAAGGTAAGGTGTAGGGCTGGTGGTTGGTTTCCGTTCCAGGCTAGGGTTAGGGTTAGGGAACGGCAAGGCTTAGGGCACAGGTGAGGGTACGGAAACGTGGGAGGGTCGGGCTACGTGCTGACGCCCGTGTCAGTGCCAGCGTACGGGCCAGGAGTAGGCAACGGCGTAGGATAAAGTGTAGGGCTGGTGGTGGATTTGCGTTCCGTGCTAGGGTTAGGGTTAGGGAACGGCAAGGCTTAGGGCACAGGTGAGGGTACGGGAAAGTGGGAGGGTCAGGCTACGTGCTGACGCACAGGTCAGTGCCAGCGTACAGGTCAGGAGTAGGGTACGGCGTAAGGAAAGGTGTAGGGCTGGTGGTGGATTTCAATTCCGGGTTAGGGTTAGGGTTAGGGAACGGCAAGGCTTAGGGCACAGGTGAGGGTACGGAAACGTGGGAGGGTCAGGCTACGTGCTGACGCACGTTTCAGTGCCAGCGTACGGGCCAGGAATAGGGTACGGCGTAAGGTAAGGTGTAGGGCTGGTGGTGGGTTTCCGTTCCGGGCTAGGGTTAGGGTTAGGGAACGGCAAGGCTTAGGGCACAGGTGAGGGTACGGAAACGTGGGAGTGTCGGTCTACGTGCTGACGCACGTGTTAATGCCAGCGTACGGGACAGGAGTAGGCAACGGCGTAGGATAAATTGTAGGGCTGGTGGTGGATTTGCGTTCAGGGCTAGGGTTAGGGTGAGGGAACGGCAAGGCTTAGGGCACAGGTGAGGGTACGGAAACGTGGGAGGGTCGGGCTACGTGCTGACGCACGGGTCAGTGCCAGCGTACGGGCCAGGAGTAGGCAACGGCGTAGGATAAAGTGTAGGGCTGGTGGTGGATTTGCGTTCCAGGCTAGGGTTAGGTTTAGGGAACGGCACGGCTTAGAGCACAGGTGAGGGTACGGAAACGTGGGAGGGTCAGGCTACGTGCTGACGCACGGTTCAGTGCCAGCGTACGGGCCAGGAATAGGGTACGGCGTAAGGTAAGGTGTAGGGCTGGTGCTGGGTTTCCGTTCCGGGCTAGGGTTAGGGTTAGGGAACGGCAAGGCTTAGGGCACAGGTGAGGGTACGGAAACGTGGGAGGGTCAGGCTACGTGCTGACGCACGGGTCAGTGCCAACGTACGGGCCAGGAGTAGGGTACGGCGTAAGATAAGGTGTAGGGCTTGTGGTTGATTTCCGTTCCAGGCTAGGGTTAGGGTTAGGGAACGGCAAGGCTTAGGGCAAAGGAGAGGGTACGGAAACGTGGGAGGATCGGGCCCCGTTCTGACGCACGGGTTAGTGCCAGCATACGGGCCAGGAGTAGGCAACGACGTAGGATAAAGTGTAGGGCTGGTGGTGGGTTTCCTTTCTGGGCTAGAGTTAGGGTTAGGGAACGGCAAGGCTTAGGGCACAGGTGAGGGTACGGAAACGTGGGAGGGTCAGGCTACGTGCTGACGCACGGTTCAGTGCCAGCGTACGGGCCAGGAGTAGGTAACGGCGTAAGGTAAGGTGTAGGGCTGGTGGTGGGTTTCTATTCCGGGCTAGGGTTAGGGTTAGGGAACGGCAAGGCTTAGGGCACAGGTGAGGTTACGGAAACGTGGGAGGGTCGGGCTACGTGCTGACGCACGGGTCAGTGCCAGCGTACGGGCCAGGAGTATGCAACGGCGTAGGATAAAGTGTAGGGCTGGTGGTTGTTTTCCGTTCCGGGCTAGGGTTAGGGTTAGGGAACGGCAAGGCTTAGGGCTCAGGTGAGGGTACGGAAACGTGGGAGGGTCAGGCTACGTGCTGACGCACAGTTCAGTGCCAGTGTACAGGTCAGGAGTAGGGTACGGCGTAAGGTAAGGTGTTGGGCTGGTGGTGGGTTTCTATTCCGGGCTAGGGTTAGGGTTAGGGAACGGCAAGGCTTAGGGCACAGGTGAGGGTACGGAAACGTGGGAGGGTCAGGCTACGTGCTGACGCACGGGTCAGTGCCAGCGTACGGGTCAGGAGTAGGGTATGGCGTAAGGTAAGGTGTAGGGCTGGTGGTGGGTTTCTATTCCGGGCTAGGGTTAGGGTTAGGGAACGGCAAGGCTTAGGGCACAGGTGAGGGTACGGAAACGTGGGAGGGTCGGGCTACGTGCTGACGCACGGGTCAGTGCCAGCGTACGGCCCAGGAGTAGGCAACGGCGTAGGATAAAGTGTAGGCTGGTGGTGGATTTGCGGTCTGGGCTAGGGTTAGGGTTAGGGAACGGCAAGGCTTAGGGCACAGGAGAGGGTACGGAAACGCCAGAATGTAAGGCTACGTGCTGATGCATGAGGCAGTGCCAGAGTACAGGCCAGGAGTATGCAACGGCGTAGGGTAAGGTGTAGGGCTGGTGGTGGGTTTCCATTCCGGGCTAGGGTTAGGGTTAGGGAACGGCAAGGCTTAGGGCACAGGTGAGGGTACGGAAACGTGGGAGGGTCAGGCTACGTGCTGACGCACGGGTCAGTGCCAGCGTACGGGCCAGGTGTAGGCAACGGCGTAAGGTAAGGTGTAGGGCTGGTGGTTGTTTTCCGTTCCAGGCTAGGGTTAGGGTTAGGGAACGGCAAGGCTTAGGGCACAGGTGAGGGTACGGAAACGTGGGAGGGTCGGGCTACGTGCTGACGCACGGGTCAGTGGCAGCGTACTGGCCAGGAGTAGGCAACGGCGTAGGATAAAGTGTAGGGCTGGTGGTGGATTTGCGTTCCGGGCTAGGGTTAGGGTTAGGGAACGGCAAGGCTTAGGGCACAGGTGAGGGTACGGAAACGTGGGAGGGTCAGGCTACGTGCAGACGAACGGGTCAGTGCAAGCGTACGGGTCAGGAGTAGGGTACGGCGTAAGGTAAGGTGTAGGGCTGGTGGTGGGTTTCTATTCCGGGCTAGGGTTAGGGTTAGGGAACGGCAAGGCTTAGGGCACAAGTGAGGGTACGGAAACGTGGGAGGGTCAGGCTACGTGCTGACGCACGGTTCAGTGCCAGCGTACGGGCCAGGAATAGGGTACGGCGTAAGGTAAGGTGTAGGGCTGGTGGTGGGTTTCCATTCCGGGCTAGGGTTAGGGTTAGGGAACGGCAAGGCTTAGGGCACAGCTGAGGGCACGGAAACGTGGGAGGGTCATGCTACGTGCTGACGCACGGGTCAGTGCCAGCGTACGGGCCAGGAGTAGGCAACGGCGTAAGGTAAGGTGTAGGGCTGGTGGTTGGTTTCCGTTCAAGGCTAGGGTTAGAGTTAGGGAACGGCAAGGCTTAGGGCACAGGTGAGGGTATGGAAACGTGGGAGGGTAAGGCTACGTGCTGATGAACGGGTCAGTGCCAGAGTACAGGACATGAGTAGGCAACGGCGTAGGGTAAGGTGTAGGGCTGGTGGTTGGTTTCCGTTCCAGGCTAGGGTTAGGGTTAGGGAACGGCAAGGCTTAGGGCACAGGTGAGGGTACGGAAACGTGGGAGGGTCGGGCTACGTGCTGACGCACGGGTCAGTGCCAGCGTACGGGCCAGGAGTAGGCAACGGCGTAGGATAAAGTGTAGGGCTGGTGGTGGATTTGCGTTCAAGGCTAGGGTTAGGGTTAGGGAACGGCAAGGCTTAGGGCACAGGTGAGGGTACGGAAACGTGGGAGGGTCAGGCTACGTGCTGACGCACAGTTCAGTGCCAGTGTACAGGTCAGGAGTAGGGTACGGCGTAAGGTAAGGTGTTGGGCTGGTGGTGGGTTTCTATTCCGGGCTAGGGTTAGGGTTAGGGAACGGCAAGGCTTAGGGCACAGGTGAGGGTACGGAAACGTGGGAGGGTCAGGCTACGTGCTGACGCACGGGTCAGTGCCAGCGTACGGGTCAGGAGTAGGGTATGGCGTAAGGTAAGGTGTAGGGCTGGTGGTGGGTTTCTATTCCGGGCTAGGGTTAGGGTTAGGGAACGGCAAGGCTTAGGGCACAGGTGAGGGTACGGAAACGTGGGAGGGTCGGGCTACGTGCTGACGCACGGGTCAGTGCCAGCGTACGGCCCAGGAGTAGGCAACGGCGTAGGATAAAGTGTAGGCTGGTGGTGGATTTGCGGTCTGGGCTAGGGTTAGGGTTAGGGAACGGCAAGGCTTAGGGCACAGGAGAGGGTACGGAAACGCCAGAGTGTAAGGCTACGTGCTGATGCATGAGGCAGTGCCAGAGTACAGGCCAGGAGTATGCAACGGCGTAGGGTAAGGTGTAGGGCTGGTGGTGGGTTTCCATTCCGGGCTAGGGTTAGGGTTAGGGAACGGCAAGGCTTAGGGCACAGGTGAGGGTACGGAAACGTGGGAGGGTCAGGCTACGTGCTGACGCACGGGTCAGTGCCAGCGTACGGGCCAGGTGTAGGCAACGGCGTAAGGTAAGGTGTAGGGCTGGTGGTTGTTTTCCGTTCCAGGCTAGGGTTAGGGTTAGGGAACGGCAAGGCTTAGGGCACAGGTGAGGGTACGGAAACGTGGGAGGGTCGGGCTACGTGCTGACGCACGGGTCAGTGGCAGCGTACTGGCCAGGAGTAGGCAACGGCGTAGGATAAAGTGTAGGGCTGGTGGTGGATTTGCGTTCCGGGCTAGGGTTAGGGTTAGGGAACGGCAAGGCTTAGGGCACAGGTGAGGGTACGGAAGCGTGGGAGGGTCAGGCTATGTGCAGACGAACCGGTCAGTGCCAGCGTACGGGTCAGGAGTAGGGTACGGCGTAAGGTAAGGTGTAGGGCTGGTGGTGGGTTTCTATTCCGGGCTAGGGTTAGGGTTAGGGAAGGCAAGGCTTAGGGCACAGGTGAGGGCACGGAAACGTGGGAGGGTCAGGCTACGTGCTGACGCACGGGTCAATGCCAGCGTACGGGTCTGGAGTAGGGTATGGCGTAAGGTAAGGTGTAGGGCTGGTGGTGGGTTTCTATTACGGGCTAGGGTTAGGGTTAGGGAACGGCAAGGCTTAGGGCACAGGTGAGGGTACAGAAACGTGGGAGGGTCCGGCTACGTGCTGACGCACAGGTCAGTGCCAGCGTACGGGCCAGGAGTAGGCAACGGCGTAGGATAAAGTGTATGGCTGGTGGTGGATTTGCGGTCTGGGCTAGGGTTAGGGTTAGGGAACGGCAAGGCTTAGGGCACAGGTGAGGGTACGGAAACGTGGTAGGGTCAGGCTACGTGCTGACGCACGGTTCAGTGCCAGAGTACGGGCCAGGAATAGGGTACGGCGTAAGGTAAGGTGTAGGGCTGTTGGTGGGTTTCCGTTCTGGCCTAGGTTTAGGGTTAGGGAACGGCAAGGCTTAGGGCAAAGGTGAGGGTACGGAAACGTGGGAGGGTCAGGCTACGTGCTGACGCACGGGTCAGTGCCAACGTACGGGCCAGGAGTAGGGTACGGCGTAAGGTAAGGTATAGGGCTTGTGGTTGATTTCCGTTCCAGGCTAGGGTTAGGGTTAGGGAACGGCAAGGCTTAGGGCAAAGGAGAGGGTACGGAAACGTGGGAGGGTCGGGCCCCGTGCCGACGCACGGGTTAGTGCCAGCATATGGGCCAGGAGTAGGCAATGGCGTAGGAGAAAGTGTAGGGCTAGTGGTGGGTTTCCATTCCGGGCTAGGGTTAGGGTTAGGGAACGGCAACGCTTAGGGCACAGGTGAGGGTACGGAAACGTGGGAGGGTCAGGCTACGTGCTGACGCACGGGTCAGTGCCAGCGTACGGGCCAGGAGTAGGCAACGGCTTAAGGTAAGGTGTAGGGCTGGTGGTGGGTTTCTATTCCGGGCTAGGGTTAGGGTTAGGGAACGGCAAGGCTTAGGGCACAGGTGAGGGTACAGAAACGTGGGAGGGTCGGGCTACGTGCTGACGCACAGGTCAGTGCCAGCGTACGGGCCAGGAGTAGGCAACGGCTTAAGGTAAGGTGTAGGGCTGGTGGTGGGTTTCTATTCCGGGCTAGGGTTAGGGTTATGGAACGGCAAGGCTTAGGGCACAGGTGAGGGTACAGAAACGTGGGAGGGTCGGGCTACGTGCTGACGCACGGGTGAGTGCCAGCGTACGGGCCAGGAGTAGGCAACGGCGTAGGATAAAGTGTAGGGCTGGTGGTGGATTTGCATTCGCGGCTAGGGCTAGGGTCAGGGAACGGCAAGGCTTAGGGCACAGGTGAGGGTACGGAAACGTGGGAGGGTCAGGCTACGTGCTGACGCACAGGTCAGTGCCAGCGTACAGGTCAGGAGTATGGTACGGCGTAAGGTAACGTGTAGGGCTGCTGGTGGGTTTCTATTCCAGGCTAGGGTTAGGGTTAGGGAACGGCAAGGCTTAGGGCACAGGTGAGGGCACGGAAACGTGCGAGGGTCAGGCTACGTGCTGACGCACGGGTCAGTGCCAGCGTACGGGTCAGGAGTAGGGTATGGCGTAAGGTAAGGTGTAGGGCTGGTGGTGGGATTCTATTCCGGGCTAGGGTTAGGGTTAGGGAACGGCAAGGCTTAGGGCACAGGTGAGGGTACAGAAACGTGGGAGGGTCGGGCTACGTGCTGACGCACGGGTCAGTGCCAGCGTACGGGCCAGGAGTAGGCAACGGCTTAAGGTAAGGTGTAGGGCTGGTGGTGGGTTTCTATTCCGGGCTAGGGTTAGGGTTAGGGAACGGCAAGGCTTAGGGCACAGGTGAGGGTACAGAAACGTGGGAGGGTCAGGCTACGTGATGACGCACGGGTCAGTGCCAGCGTACGGGCCAGGAGTAGGCAACGGCGTAGGATAAAGTGTAGGGCTGGTGGTGGATTTGCGTTCGGTGCTAGGGTTAGGGTTAGGGAACGGCAAGGCTTAGGGCACAGGTGAGGGTACGGAAACGTGGGAGGGTCAGGCTACGTGCTGAAGCACAGGTCAGTGCCAGCGTACAGGTCAGGAGTAGGGTACGGCGTAAGGTAAGGTGTAGGGCTGGTGGTGGGTTTCTATTCCGGGCTAGGGTTAGGGTTAGGGAACGGCAAGGCTTAGGGCACAGGTGAGGGTACGGAAACGTGGGAGGGTCAGGCTACATGCTGACGCACGGGTCAGTGCCAGCGTATGGGTCAGGAGTAGGGTATGGCGTAAGGTAAGGTGTAGGGCTGGTGGTGGGTTTCTATTCCGGGCTAGGGTTAGGGTTAGGGAACGGCAAGGCTTAGGGCACAGTTGAGGGTACGGAAACGTGGGAGGGTCGGGCTACGTGCTGACGCACGGGTCAGTGCCAGCGTACGGCCCAGGAGTAGGCAACGGCGTAGGATAAAGTGTAGGCTGGTGGTGGATTTGCGTTCTGGGCTAGGGTTAGGGTTAGGGAACGGCAAGGCTTAGGGCACAGGAGAGGGTACGGAAACGCCAGAGTGTAAGGCTACGTGCTGATGCATGGGGCAGTGCCAGAGTACAGGCCAGGAGTAGGCAACGGCGTAGGGTAAGGTGTAGGGTTGGTGGTGGGTTTCCAATCCGGGCTAGGGTTAGGGTTAGGGAACGGCAAGGCTTAGGGCACAGGTGAGGGTACGGAAACGTGGGAGGGTCAGGCTACGTGCTGACGCACGGGTCAGCGCCAGCGTACGGGCCAGGTGTAGGCAACGGCGTAAGGTAAGGTGTAGGGCTGGTGGTGGGTTTCTATTCCGGGCTAGGGTTAGGGTTAGGGAACGGCAAGGCTTAGGGCACAGGTGAGGGTACGGAAACGTGGGAGGGTCAGGCTACGTGCTGACGCACGGGTCAGTGCCAGCGTACGGGTCAGGAGTAGGGTATGGCGTAAGGTAAGGTGTAGGGCTGGTGGTGGGTTTCTATTCCGGGCTAGCGTTAGGATTAGGGAACGGCAAGGCTTAGGGCACAGGTGAGGGTACGGAAACGTGGGAGGGTCGGGCTACGTGCTGACGCACGGGTCAGTGCCAGCGTACAGGCCAGGAGTAGGCAACGGCGTAGGATAAAGTGTAGGCTGGTGGTGGATTTGCGTTCTGGGCTAGGGTTAGGGTTAGGGAACGGCAAGGCTTAGGGCACAGGAGAGGGTACGGAAACGCCAGAGTGTAAGGCTACGTGCTGATGCATGGGGCAGTGCCAGAGTACAGGCCAGGAGTAGGCAACGGCGTAGGGTAAGGTGTAGGGTTGGTGGTGGGTTTCCAATCCGGGCTAGGGTTAGGGTTAGGGAACGGCAAGGCTTAGGGCACAGGTGAGGGTACGGAAACGTGGGAGGGTCAGGCTACGTGCTGACGCACGGGTCAGTGCCAGCGTACGGGCCAGGTGTAGGCAACGGCGTAAGGTAAGGTGTAGGGCTGGTGGTGGGTTTCTATTCCGGGCTAGGGTTAGGGTTAGGGAACGGCAAGGCTTAGGGCACAGGTGAGGGTACGGAAACGTGGGAGGGTCAGGCTACGTGCTGACGCACGGGTCAGTGCCAGCGTACGGGTCAGGAGTAGGGTATGGCGTAAGGTAAGGTGTAGGGCTGGTGGTGGGTTTCTATTCCGGGCTAGCGTTAGGATTAGGGAACGGCAAGGCTTAGGGCACAGGTGAGGGTACGGAAACGTGGGAGCGTCGGGCTACGTGCTGACGCACGGGTCAGTGCCAGCGTACAGGCCAGGAGTAGGCAACGGCGTAGGATAAAGTGTAGGCTGGTGGTGGATTTGCGTTCTGGGCTAGGGTTAGGGTTAGGGAACGGTAAGGCTTAGGGCACAGGAGAGGGTACGGAAACGCCAGAGTGTAAGGCTACGTGCTGATGCACGGGGCAGTTCCAGAGTACAGGCCAGGAGTAGGCAACGGCGTAGGGTAAGGTGTAGGGCTGGTGGTGGGTTTCCATTCCGGGCTAGGGTTAGGGTTAGGGAACGGCAAGGCTTAGGGCACAGGTGAGGGTACGGAAACGTGGGAGTGTCAGGCTACGTGCTGACGCACGTTCAGTGCCAGCGTACGGGCCAGGTGTAGGCAACGGCGTAAGGTAAGGTGTAGGGCTGGTGGTTGTTTTCCGTTCCAGGCTAGGGTTAGGGTTAGGGAACGGCAAGGCTTAGGGCACAGGTGAGGGTACGGAAACGTGGGAGGGACGGGCTACGTGCTGACGCACGGGTCAGTGCCAGCGTACGGGCCAGGAGTAGGCAACGGCGTAGGATAAAGTGTAGGGTTAGTGGTGGATTTGCGTTCCAGGCTAGGGTTAGGGTTAGGGAACGGCAAGGCTTAGGGCACAGGTGAGGGTACGGAAACGTGGGAGGTTCAGGCTACGTGCTGACGCACGGGTCAGTGCCAGCGTACGGGTCAGGAGTAGGGTACGGCGTAAGGTAAGGTGTAGGGCTGGTGGTGGGTTTCTATTCTGGGCTAGGGTTAGGGTTAGGGAACCGCAAGGCTTAGGGCACAGGTCAGGGTACGGAAACGCGGGAGGGTAAGGCTACGTTCTGATGAACGGGTCAGTGCCAGAGTACAGGCCAGGAGTAGGCAACGGCGTAGGGTAAGGTGTAGGGCTGGTGGTTGGTTTCCGTTCCAGGCTAGGGTTAGGGTTAGGGAACGCCAAGGCTCAGGGCACAGGTGAGGGTACGGAAACGTGGGAGGGTCGGGCTACGTGCTGACGCACGGGTCAGTGCCAGCGTACGGGCCAGGAATAGGCAACGGCGTAGGATAAAGTGTAGGGCTGGTGGTGGATTTGCGTTCCAGGCTAGGCTTAGGGTTAGGGAACGGCAAGGCTTAGGGCACAGGTGAGGGTACGGAAACGTGGGAGGGTCAGGCTACGTGCTGACGCACGGTTCAGTGCCAGAGTACGGGCCAGGAATAGGGTACGGCGTAAGGTAAGGTGTAGGGCTTGTGGTTGATTTCCGTTCCAGGCTAGGGTTAGGGTTAGGGAACGGCAAGGCTTAGGGCAAAGGAGAGGGTACGGAAACGTGGGAGGGTCGGGCCCCGTGCCGACGCACGGGTTAGTGCCAGCATACGGGCCAGGAGTAGGCAATGGCGTAGGATAAAGTGTAGGGCTGGTGGTGGGTTTCCATTCCGGGCTAGGGTTAGGGTTAGGGAACGGCAATGCTTAGGGCACAGGTGAGCGTACGGAAACGTGGGAGGGTCAGGCTACGTGCTGACGCACGGGTCAGTGCCAGCGTACGGGCCAGGAGTATGCAACGGCTTAAGGTAAGGTGTAGGGCTGGTGGTGGGTTTCTATTCCGGGCTAGGGTTAGGGTTAGGGAACGGCAAGGCTTAGGGCACAGGTGAGGGTACAGAAACGTGGTAGGGTCGGGCTACGTGCTGACGCACGGGTCAGTGCCAGCGTACGGGCCAGGAGTAGGCAACGGCTTAAGGTAAGGTTTAGGGCTGGTGGTGGGTTTCTATTCCGGGCTAGGGTTAGGGTTAGGGAACGGCAAGGCTTAGGGCACAGGTGAGGGTACAGAAACGTGGGAGGGTCGGGCTACGTGCTGACGCACGGGTGAGTGCCAGCGTACGGGCCAGGAGTAGGCAACGGCGTAGGATAAAGTGTAGGGCTGGTGGTGGATTTGCATTCGGGGCTAGTGCTAGGGTCAGGGAACGGCAAGGTTTAGGGCACAGGTGAGGGTACGGAAACGTGGGAGGGTCGGGCTACGTGCTGACGCCCGTGTCAGTGCCAGCGTACGGGCCAGGAGTAGGCAACGGCGTAGGATAAAGTGTAGGGCTGGTGGTGGATTTGCGTTCCGTGCTAGGGTTAGGGTTAGGGTATGGCAAGGCTTAGGGCACAGGTGAGGGTACGGAAACGTGGGAGGGTCAGGCTACGTGCTGACGCACAGGTCAGTACCAGCGTACGGGTCAGGAGTAGGGTACGGCGTAAGGAAAGGTGTAGGGCTGGTGGTGGGTTTCAATTCCGGGTTAGGGTTAGGGTTAGGGAACGGCAAGGCTTAGGGCACAGGTGAGGGTACGGAAACGTGGGAGGGTCAGGCTACGTGCTGACGCACGTTTCAGTGCCAGCGTACGGGCCAGGAATAGGGTACGGCGTAAGGTAAGGTGTAGGGCTGGTGGTGGGTTTCCGTTCCGGGCTAGGGTTAGGGTTAGGGAACGGCAAGGCTTAGGGCACAGGTGAGGGTACGGAAACGTGGGAGTGTCGGTCTACGTGCTGACGCACGGGTTAATGCCAGCGTACGGGACAGGAGTAGGCAACGGCGTAGGATAAATTGTAGGGCTGGTGGTGGATTTGCGTTCAGGGCTAGGGTTAGGGTGAGGGAACGGCAAGGCTTAGGGCACAGGTGAGGGTACGGAAACGTGGGAAGGTCGGGCTACGTGCTGACGCACGGGTCAGTGCCAGCGTACGGGCCAGGAGTAGGCAACGGCGTAGGATAAAGTGTAGGGCTGGTGGTGGATTTGCGTTCCAGGCTAGGGTTAGGTTTAGGGAACGGCACGGCTTAGAGCACAGGTGAGGGTACGGAAACGTGGGAGGGTCAGGCTACGTGCTGACGCACGGTTCAGTGCCAGCGTACGGGCCAGGAATAGGGTACGGCGTAAGGTAAGGTGTAGGGCTGGTGCTGGGTTTCCGTTCCGGGCTAGGGTTAGGGTTAGGGAACGGCAAGGCTTAGGGCACAGGTGAGGGTACGGAAACGTGGGAGGGTCAGGCTACGTGCTGACGCACGGGTCAGTGCCAACGTACGGGCCAGGAGTAGGGTACGGCGTAAGATAAGGTGTAGGGCTTGTGGTTGATTTCCGTTCCAGGCTAGGGTTAGGGTTAGGGAACGGCAAGGCTTAGGGCAAAGGAGAGGGTACGGAAACGTGGGAGGATCGGGCCCCGTTCTGACGCACGGGTTAGTGCCAGCATACGGGCCAGGAGTAGGCAACGACGTAGGATAAAGTGTAGGGCTGGTGGTGGGTTTCCTTTCTGGGCTAGAGTTAGGGTTAGGGAACGGCAAGGCTTAGGGCACAGGTGAGGGTACGGAAACGTGGGAGGGTCAGGCTACGTGCTGACGCACGGGTCAGTGCCAGCGTACGGGCCAGGAGTAGGCAACGGCGTAAGGTAAGGTGTAGGGCTGGTGGTGGGTTTCTATTCCGGGCTAGGGTTAGGGTTAGGGAACGGCAAGGCTTAGGGCACAGGTGAGGTTACGGAAACGTGGGAGGGTGGGCTACGTGCTGACGCACGGGTCAGTGCCAGCGTACGGGCCAGGAGTATGCAACGGCGTAGGATAAAGTGTAGGGCTGGTGGTTGTTTTCCGTTCCGGGCTAGTGTTAGGGTTAGGGAACGGCAAGGCTTAGGGCACAGGTGAGGTTACGGAAACGTGGGAGGGTCAGGCTACGTGCTGACGCACGGGTTAGTGCCAGCGTACGGGCCAGGAGTAGGCAACGGCGTAAGGTAAGGTGTAGGGCTGGTGGTTGGTTTCCGTTCTAGGCTAGGGTTAGGGTTAGGGAACGGCACGGCTTAGGGCACAGGTGAGGGTACGGAAACGTGGGAGGGTCGGGCTACGTGCTGACGCACGTGTCAGTGCCAGCGTACGGGCCAAGAGTATGCAACGGCGTAGGATAAAGTGTAGGGCTGGTGGTGGATTTGCGTTCGGGGCTAGGGTTAGGGTTAGGGAACGGCAAGGCTTAGGGCACAGGTGAGGGTACGGAAACGTGGGAGGGTCAGGCTACGTGCTGACGCACAGGTCAGTGCCAGCGTACAGGTCAGGAGTAGGGTATGGCGTAAGGTAACGTGTAGGGCTGGTGGTGGGTTTCTATTCCGGGCTAGGGTTAGGGTTAGGGAACGGCTAGGCTTAGGGCACAGGTCAGGGTACGGAAACGCGGGAGGGTAAGGCTACGTGCTGATGCACGGGTCAGTGCCAGAATACAGGCCAGGACTAGGCAACGGCGTAGGGTAAGGTGTAGGGCTGGTGGTGGGTTTCCATTCCGGGCTAGGGTTAGCGTTAGGGAAAGGCAAGGCTTAGGGCACAGGTGAGGGTACGGAAACGTGGGAGGGTCAGGCTACGTGCTGACGCACGGGTCAGTGCCAGCATACGTGCCAGGAGTAGGCAACGGCGTAAGGTAAGGTGTAGGGCTGGTGGTGGGTTTCCATTCCAGGCTAGGGTTAGCGTTAGGGAACGGCAATGCTTAGGGCACAGGTGAGGGTACGGAAACGTGGGAGGGTCGGGCTACGTGCTGACGCACGGGTCAGTGCCAGCGTACGGGCCAGGAGTAGGCAACGGCGTAGGATAAAGTGTAGGGTTAGTGGTGGATTTGCGTTCCAGGCTAGGGTTAGGGTTAGGGAACGGCAAGGCTTAGGGCACAGGTGATGGTACGGAAACGTGGGAGGTTCAGGCTACGTGCTGACGCACGGGTCAGTGCCAGCGTACGGGTCAGGAGTAGGGTACGGCGTAAGGTAAGGTGTAGGGCTGGTGGTGGGTTTCTATTCCGGGCTAGGGTTAGGGTTAGGGAACCGCAAGGCTTAGGGCACAGGTCAGGGTACGGAAACGCGCGAGGGTAAGGCTACGTTCTGATGAACGGGTCAGTGCCAGAGTACAGGCCAGGAGTAGGCAACGGCGTAGGGTAAGGTGTAGGGCTGGTGGTTGGTTTCCGTTCCAGGCTAGGGTTAGTGTTAGGGAACGGCAAGGCTTAGGGCAAAGGAGAGGGTACGGAAACGTGGGAGGGTCGGGCCCCGTGCCGACGCACGGGTTAGTGCCAGCATACGAGCCAGGAGTAGGCAATGGCGTAGGATAAAGTGTAGGGCTGGTGGTGGGTTTCCATTCCGGGCTAGTGTTAGCGTTATGGAATGGCAACGCTTAGGGCACAGGTGAGCGTACGGAAACGTGGGAGGGTCAGGCTACGTGCTGACGCACAGGTCAGTGCCAGCGTACGGGCCAGGAGTAGGCAACGGCTTAAGGTAAGGTGTAGGGCTGGTGGTGGGTTTCTATTCCGGGCTAGGGTTAGGGTTAGGGAACGGCAAGGCTTAGGGCACAGTTGAGGGTACAGAAACGTGGGAGGGTCGGGCTACGTGCTGACGCACGGGTCAGTGCGAGCGTACGGGACAGGAGTAGGCAACGGCTTAAGGTAAGGTGTAGGGCTGGTGGTGGGTTTCTATTCCGGGCTAGGATTAGGGTTAGGGAACGGCAAGGCTTAGGGCACAGGTGAGGGTACAGAAACGTGGGAGGGTCGGGCTACGTGCTGACGCATGGGTCAGTGCCAGCGTACGGGCCAGGAGTAGGCAACGGCGTAGGATAAAGTGTAGGGCTGGTGGTGGATTTGCATTCGGGGCTAGGGCTAGGGTCAGGGAACGGCAAGGCTTAGGGCACAGGTGAGGGTACGGAAACGTGGGAGGGTCACGCTACGTGCTGACGCACAGGTCAGTGCCAGCGTACAGGTCAGGAGTATGGTATGGCGTAAGGTAACGTGTAGGCCTGGTGGTGGGTTTCTATTCCGGGCTAGGGTTAGGGTTAGGGAACGGCAAGGCTTAGGGCACAGGTGAGGGCACGGAAACGTGGGAGGGTCAGGCTACGTGCTGACGCACGGGTCAGTGCCAGCGTACGGGTCAGGAGTAGGGTATGGCGTAAGGTAAGGTGTAGGGCTGGTGGTGGGTTTCTATTCCGGGCTAGGGTTAGGGTTAGGGAACGGCAAGGCTTAGGGCACAGGTGAGGGTACAGAAACGTGGGAGGGTCGGGCTACGTGCTGACGCACAGGTCAGTGCCAGCGTACGGGCCAGGAGTAGGCAACGGCGTAGGATAAAGTGTATGGCTGGTGGTGGATTTGCGTTCCGGGCTAGGGTTAGGGTTAGGGAACGGCAAGGCTTAGGGCACAGGTGAGGGTACGGAAACGTGGTAGGGTCAGGCTACGTGCTGACGCACGGTTCAGTGCCAGAGTACGGGCCAGGAATAGGGTACGGCGTAAGGTAAGGTGTAGGGCTGTTGGTGGGTTTCCGTTCTGGCCTAGGTTTAGGGTTAGGGAACGGCAAGGCTTAGGGCACAGGTGAGGGTACGGAAACGTGGGAGGGTCAGGATACGTGCTGACGCACGGGTCAGTGCCAACGTACGGGCCAGGAGTAGGGTACGGCGTAAGGTAAGGTGTAGGGCTTGTGGTTGATTTCCGTTCCAGGCTAGGGTTAGGGTTAGGGAACGGCAAGGCTTAGGGCAAAGGAGAGGGTACGGAAACGTGGGAGGGTCGGGCCCCGTGCCGACGCACGGGTTAGTGCCAGCATACGGGCCAGGAGTAGGCAATGGCGTAGGATAAAGTGTAGGGCTGGTGGTGGGTTTCCATTCCGGGCTAGGGTTAGGGTTAGGGAACGGCAACGCTTAGGGCACAGGTGAGGGTACGGAAACGTGGGAGGGTCAGGCTACGTGCTGACGCACGGGTCAGTGCCAGCGTACGGGCCAGGAGTAGGCAACGGCTTAAGGTAAGGTGTAGGGCTGGTGGTGGGTTTCTATTCCGGGCTAGGGTTAGGGTTAGGGAACGGCAAGGCTTAGGGCACAGGTGAGGGTACAGAAACGTGGGAGGGTCGGGCTACGTGCTGACGCATGGGTCAGTGCCAGCGTACGGGCCAGGAGTAGGCAACGGCTTAAGGTAAGGTGTAGGGCTGGTGGTGGGTTTCTATTCCGGGCTAGGGTTAGGGTTATGGAACGGCAAGGCTTAGGGCACAGGTTAGGGTACAGAAACGTGGGAGGGTCGGGCTACGTGCGGACGCACGTGTGAGTGCCAGCGTACGGGCCAGGAGTAGGCAACGGCGTAGGATAAAGTGTAGGGCTGGTGGTGGATTTGCATTCGGGGCTAGGGCTAGGGTCAGGGAACGGCAAGGCTTAGGGCACAGGTGAGGGTACGGAAACGTGGGTGGGTCAGGCTACGTGCTGACGCACAGGTTAGTGCCAGCGTACAGGTCAGGAGTATGGTACGGCGTAAGGTAACGTGTAGGGCTGGTGGTGGGTTTCTATTCCGGGCTAGGGTTAGGGTTAGGGAACGGCAAGGCTTAGGGCACAGGTGAGGGCACGGAAACGTGGGAGGGTCAGGCTACGTGCTGACGCACGGGTCAGTGCCAGCGTACGGGTCAGGAGTAGGGTATGGCGTAAGGTAAGGTGTAGGGCTGGTGGTGGGTTTCTATTCCGGGCTAGGGTTAGGGTTAGGGAACGGCAAGGCTTAGGGCACAGGTGAGGGTACAGAAACGTGGGAGGGTCGGGCTACGTGCTGACGCACGGGTCAGTGCCAGCGTACGGGCCAGGAGTAGGCAACGGCTTAAGGTAAGGTGTAGGGCTGGTGGTGGGTTTCTATTCCGGCCTAGGGTTAGGGTTAGGGAACGGCAAGGCTTAGGGCACAGGTGAGGGTACAGAAACGTGGGAGGGTCGGGCTACGTGATGACGCACGGGTCAGTGCCAGCGTACGGGCCAGGAGTAGGCAACGGCGTAGGATAAAGTGTAGGGCTGGTGGTGGATTTGCGTTCGGGGCTAGGGTTAGGGTTAGGGAACGGCAAGGCTTAGGGCACAGGTGAGGGTACGGGAAAGTGGGAGGGTCAGGCTACGTGCTGACGCACAGGTCAGTGCCAGCGTACAGGTCAGGAGTAGGGTACGGCGTAAGGTAAGGTGTAGGGCTGGTGGTGGGTTTCTATTCCGGGCTAGGGTTAGGGTTAGGGAACGGCAAGGCTAAGGGCACAGGTGAGGGTACGGAAACGTGGGAGGGTCACGCTACATGCTGACGCACGGGTCAGTGCCAGCGTACGGGTCAGGAGTAGGGTATGGCGTAAGGTAAGGTGTAGGGCTGGTGGTGGGTTTCTATTCCCGGCTAGGGTTAGGGTTAGGGAACGGCAAGGCTTAGGGCACAGGTGAGGGTACGGAAACGTGGGAGGGTCGGGCTACGTGCTGACGCACGGGTCAGTGCCAGCGTACGGGCCAGGAGTAGGCAACGGCGTAGGATAAAGTGTAGGGCTGGTGGTGGATTTGCGTTCCAGGCTAGGGTTAGGGTTAGGGAACGGCACGGCTTAGAGCACAGGTGAGGGTACGGAAACGTGGGAGGGTCAGGCTACGTGCTGACGCACGGGTCAGTGCCAGCGTACGGGCCAGGAGTAGGCAACGGCGTAAGGTAAGGTGTAGGGCTGGTGGTTGGTTTCCGTTCCAGGCCACGGTTAGGGTTAGGGAACGGCAAGGCTTAGGGCACAGGTGAGGGTACGGAAACGTGGGAGGGTCGGGCTACGTGCTGACGCCCGTGTCAGTGCCAGCGTACGGGCCAGGAGTAGGGTACGGCGTAAGGAAAGGTGTAGGGCTGGTGGTGGGTTTCTATTCCTGGTTAGGGTTAGGGTTAGGGAACGGCAAGGCTTAGGGCACAGGTGAGGGTACGGAAACGTGGGAGGGTCGGTCTACGTGCTGACGCACGGGTCAGTGCCAGCGTACGGGCCAGGAGTAGGCAACGGCGTAGGATAAAGTGTAGGGCTGGTGGTGGATTTGCGTTCCGGGCTAGGGTTAGGGTTAGGGTACGGCAAGGCTTAGGCCACAGGTGAGGGTACGGAAACGTGGGAGGGTCAGGCTACGTGCTGACGCACAGGTCAGTGCCAGCGTACGGGTCAGGAGTAGGGTACGGCGTAAGGAAAGGTGTAGGGCTGGTGGTGGGTTTCTATTCCGGGCTAGGGTTAGGGTTAGGGAACGGCAAGGCTTAGGGCACAGGTGAGGGTACGGAAACGTGGGAGGGTCGGTCTACGTGCTGACGCATGGGTCAGTGCCAGCGTACGGGCCAGGAGTAGGCAACGGCGTAGGATAAAGTGTAGGGCTGGTGGTGGATTTGCGTTCCAGGCTAGGGTTAGGGTTAGGGAACGGCAAGGCTTAGGGCACAGGTGAGGGTACGGAAACGTGGGAGGGTCAGGCTACGTGCTGATGCACGATTCAGTGCCAGCGTACGGGCCAGGAATAGGGTACGGCGTAAGGTAAGGTGTAGGGCTGGTGGTGGGTTTCCGTTTTGGGCTAGGGTTAGGGTTAGGGAACGGCAACGCTTAGGGCACAGGTGAGGGTACGGAAAAGTGGGAGGGTCAGGCTACGTGGTGACGCACGGGTCAGTGGCAGCGTACGGGCCAGGAGTAGGCAATGGCGTAAGGTAAGGTGTAGGGCTGGTGGTGGGTTTCTATTCCGGGCTAGGGTTAGGGTTAGGGAACGGCAAGGCTTAGGGCACAGGTGAGGGTACAGAAACGTGGGAGGGTCGGGCTACGTGCTGACGCACGGGTCAGTGCCAGCGTACGGGCCAGGAGTAGGCAACGGCGTAAGGTAAGGTGTAGGGCTGGTGGTTGGTTTCCGTTCCAGGCTAGGGTTAGGGTTAGGGAACGGCAAGGCTTAGGGCACAGGTGAGGGTACGGAAACGTGGGAGGGTCGGGCTACGTGCTGACGCCCGTGTCAGTGCCAGCGTACGGGCCAGGAGTAGGCAACGGCGTAGGATAAAGTGTAGGGCTGGTGGTGGATTTGCGTTCCGTGCTAGGGTTAGGGTTAGGGAACGGCAAGGCTTAGGGCACAGGTGAGGGTACGGGAAAGTGGGAGGGTCAGGCTACGTGCTGACGCACAGGTCAGTGCCAGCGTACAGGTCAGGAGTAGGGTACGGCGTAAGGAAAGGTGTAGGGCTGGTGGTGGATTTCAATTCCGGGTTAGGGTTAGGGTTAGGGAACGGCAAGGCTTAGGGCACAGGTGAGGGTACGGAAACGTGGGAGGGTCAGGCTACGTGCTGACGCACGTTTCAGTGCCAGCGTACGGGCCAGGAATAGGGTACGGCGTAAGGTAAGGTGTAGGGCTGGTGGTGGGTTTCCGTTCCGGGCTAGGGTTAGGGTTAGGGAACGGCAAGGCTTAGGGCACAGGTGAGGGTACGGAAACGTGGGAGTGTCGGTCTACGTGCTGACGCACGTGTTAATGCCAGCGTACGGGACAGGAGTAGGCAACGGCGTAGGATAAATTGTAGGGCTGGTGGTGGATTTGCGTTCAGGGCTAGGGTTAGGGTGAGGGAACGGCAAGGCTTAGGGCACAGGTGAGGGTACGGAAACGTGGGAGGGTCGGGCTACGTGCTGACGCACGGGTCAGTGCCAGCGTACGGGCCAGGAGTAGGCAACGGCGTAGGATAAAGTGTAGGGCTGGTGGTGGATTTGCGTTCCAGGCTAGGGTTAGGTTTAGGGAACGGCACGGCTTAGAGCACAGGTGAGGGTACGGAAACGTGGGAGGGTCAGGCTACGTGCTGACGCACGGTTCAGTGCCAGCGTACGGGCCAGGAATAGGGTACGGCGTAAGGTAAGGTGTAGGGCTGGTGCTGGGTTTCCGTTCCGGGCTAGGGTTAGGGTTAGGGAACGGCAAGGCTTAGGGCACAGGTGAGGGTACGGAAACGTGGGAGGGTCAGGCTACGTGCTGACGCACGGGTCAGTGCCAACGTACGGGCCAGGAGTAGGGTACGGCGTAAGATAAGGTGTAGGGCTTGTGGTTGATTTCCGTTCCAGGCTAGGGTTAGGGTTAGGGAACGGCAAGGCTTAGGGCAAAGGAGAGGGTACGGAAACGTGGGAGGATCGGGCCCCGTTCTGACGCACGGGTTAGTGCCAGCATACGGGCCAGGAGTAGGCAACGACGTAGGATAAAGTGTAGGGCTGGTGGTGGGTTTCCTTTCTGGGCTAGAGTTAGGGTTAGGGAACGGCAAGGCTTAGGGCACAGGTGAGGGTACGGAAACGTGGGAGGGTCAGGCTACGTGCTGACGCACGGGTCAGTGCCAGCGTACGGGCCAGGAGTAGGCAACGGCGTAAGGTAAGGTGTAGGGCTGGTGGTGGGTTTCTATACCGGGCTAGGGTTAGGGTTAGGGAACGGCAAGGCTTAGGGCACAGGTGAGGTTACGGAAACGTGGGAGGGTGGGCTACGTGCTGACGCACGGGTCAGTGCCAGCGTACGGGCCAGGAGTATGCAACGGCGTAGGATAAAGTGTAGGGCTGGTGGTTGTTTTCCGTTCCGGGCTAGTGTTAGGGTTAGGGAACGGCAAGGCTTAGGGCACAGGTGAGGTTACGGAAACGTGGGAGGGTCAGGCTACGTGCTGACGCACGGGTTAGTGCCAGCGTACGGGCCAGGAGTAGGCAACGGCGTAAGGTAAGGTGTAGGGCTGGTGGTTGGTTTCCGTTCTAGGCTAGGGTTAGGGTTAGGGAACGGCACGGCTTAGGGCACAGGTGAGGGTACGGAAACGTGGGAGGGTCGGGCTACGTGCTGACGCACGTGTCAGTGCCAGCGTACGGGCCAAGAGTATGCAACGGCGTAGGATAAAGTGTAGGGCTGGTGGTGGATTTGCGTTCGGGGCTAGGGTTAGGGTTAGGGAACGGCAAGGCTTAGGGCACAGGTGAGGGTACGGAAACGTGGGAGGGTCAGGCTACGTGCTGACGCACAGGTCAGTGCCAGCGTACAGGTCAGGAGTAGGGTATGGCGTAAGGTAACGTGTAGGGCTGGTGGTGGGTTTCTATTCCGGGCTAGGGTTAGGGTTAGGGAACGGCTAGGCTTAGGGCACAGGTCAGGGTACGGAAACGCGGGAGGGTAAGGCTACGTGCTGATGCACGGGTCAGTGCCAGAATACAGGCCAGGACTAGGCAACGGCGTAGGGTAAGGTGTAGGGCTGGTGGTGGGTTTCCATTCCGGGCTAGGGTTAGCGTTAGGGAAAGGCAAGGCTTAGGGCACAGGTGAGGGTACGGAAACGTGGGAGGGTCAGGCTACGTGCTGACGCACGGGTCAGTGCCAGCATACGTGCCAGGAGTAGGCAACGGCGTAAGGTAAGGTGTAGGGCTGGTGGTGGGTTTCCATTCCAGGCTAGGGTTAGCGTTAGGGAACGGCAAGGCTTAGGGCACAGGTGAGGGTACGGAAACGTGGGAGGGTCGGGCTACGTGCTGACGCACGGGTCAGTGCCAGCGTACGGGCCAGGAGTAGGCAACGGCGTAGGATAAAGTGTAGGGTTAGTGGTGGATTTGCGTTCCAGGCTAGGGTTAGGGTTAGGGAACGGCAAGGCTTAGGGCACAGGTGATGGTACGGAAACGTGGGAGGTTCAGGCTACGTGCTGACGCACGGGTCAGTGCCAGCGTACGGGTCAGGAGTAGGGTACGGCGTAAGGTAAGGTGTAGGGCTGGTGGTGGGTTTCTATTCCGGGCTAGGGTTAGGGTTAGGGAACCGCAAGGCTTAGGGCACAGGTCAGGGTACGGAAACGCGGGAGGGTAAGGCTACGTTCTGATGAACGGGTCAGTGCCAGAGTACAGGCCAGGAGTAGGCAACGGCGTAGGGTAAGGTGTAGGGCTGGTGGTTGGTTTCCGTTCAAGGCTAGGGTTAGTGTTAGGGAACGGCAAGGCTTAGGGCACAGGTGAGGGTACGGAAACATGGGAGGGTCGGGCTACGTGCTGACGCACGGGTCAGTGCCAGCGTACGGGCCAGGAATAGGCAACGGCGTAGGATAAAGTGTAGGGCTGGTGGTGGATTTGCATTCGGGGCTAGGGCTAGGGTCAGGGAACGGCAAGGCTTAGGGCACAGGTGAGGGTACGGAAACGTGGGAGGGTCACGCTACGTGCTGACGCACAGGTCAGTGCCAGCGTACAGGTCAGGAGTATGGTATGGCGTAAGGTAACGTGTAGGCCTGGTGGTGGGTTTCTATTCCGGGCTAGGGTTAGGGTTAGGGAACGGCAAGGCTTAGGGCACAGGTGAGGGTACGGAAACGTGGGAGGGTCAGGCTACGTGCTGACGCACGGTTCAGTGCCAGAGTACGGGCCAGGAATAGGGTACGGCGTAAGGTAAGGTGTAGGGCTTGTGGTTGATTTCCGTTCCAGGCTAGGGTTAGGGTTAGGGAACGGCAAGGCTTAGGGCAAAGGAGAGGGTACGGAAACGTGGGAGGGTCGGGCCCAGTGCCGACGCACGGGTTAGTGCCAGCATACGAGCCAGGAGTAGGCAATGGCGTAGGATAAAGTGTAGGGCTGGTGGTGGGTTTCCATTCCGGGCTAGTGTTAGGGTTAGGGAATGGCAACGCTTAGGGCACAGGTGAGCGTACGGAAACGTGGGAGGGTCAGGCTACGTGCTGACGCACAGGTCAGTGCCAGCGTACGGGCCAGGAGTAGGCAACGGCTTAAGGTAAGGTGTAGGGCTGGTGGTGGGTTTCTATTCCGGGCTAGGGTTAGGGTTAGGGAACGGCAAGGCTTAGGGCACAGTTGAGGGTACAGAAACGTGGGAGGGTCGGGCTACGTGCTGACGCACGGGTCAGTGCGAGCGTACGGGACAGGAGTAGGCAACGGCTTAAGGTAAGGTGTAGGGCTGGTGGTGGGTTTCTATTCCGGGCTAGGATTAGGGTTAGGGAACGGCAAGGCTTAGGGCACAGGTGAGGGTACAGAAACGTGGGAGGGTCGGGCTACGTGCTGACGCACGGGTCAGTGCCAGCGTACGGGCCAGGAGTAGGCAACGGCGTAGGATAAAGTGTAGGGCTGGTGGTGGATTTGCATTCGGGGCTAGGGCTAGGGTCAGGGAACGGCAAGGCTTAGGGCACAGGTGAGGGTACGGAAACGTGGGAGGGTCACGCTACGTGCTGACGCACAGGTCAGTGCCAGCGTACAGGTCAGGAGTATGGTATGGCGTAAGGTAACGTGTAGGCCTGGTGGTGGGTTTCTATTCCGGGCTAGGGTTAGGGTTAGGGAACGGCAAGGCTTAGGGCACAGGTGAGGGCACGGAAACGTGGGAGGGTCAGGCTACGTGCTGACGCACGGGTCAGTGCCAGCGTACGGGTCAGGAGTAGGGTATGGCGTAAGGTAAGGTGTAGGGCTGGTGGTGGGTTTCTATTCCGGGCTAGGGTTAGGGTTAGGGAACGGCAAGGCTTAGGGCACAGGTGAGGGTACAGAAACGTGGGAGGGTCGGGCTACGTGCTGACGCACAGGTCAGTGCCAGCGTACGGGCCAGGAGTAGGCAACGGCGGAGGATAAAGTGTATGGCTGGTGGTGGATTTGCGTTCCGGGCTAGGGTTAGGGTTAGGGAACGGCAAGGCTTAGGGCACAGGTGAGGGTACGGAAACGTGGTAGGGTCAGGCTACGTGCTGACGCACGGTTCAGTGCCAGAGTACGGGCCAGGAATAGGGTACGGCGTAAGGTAAGGTGTAGGGCTGTTGGTGGGTTTCCGTTCTGGCCTAGGTTTAGGGTTAGGGAACGGCAAGGCTTAGGGCACAGGTGAGGTTACGGAAACGTGGGAGGGTCAGGATACGTGCTGACGCACGGGTCAGTGCCAACGTACGGGCCAGGAGTAGGGTACGGCGTAAGGTAAGGTGTAGGGCTTGTGGTTGATTTCCGTTCCAGGCTAGGGTTAGGGTTAGGGAACGGCAAGGCTTAGGGCAAAGGAGAGGGTACGGAAACGTGGGAGGGTCGGGCCCCGTGCCGACGCACGGGTTAGTGCCAGCATACGGGCCAGGAGTAGGCAATGGCGTAGGATAAAGTGTAGGGCTGGTGGTGGGTTTCCATTCCGGGCTAGGGTTAGGGTTAGGGAACGGCAACGCTTAGGGCCCAGGTGAGGGTACGGAAACGTGGGAGGGTCAGGCTACGTGCTGACGCACGGGTCAGTGCCAGCGTACGGGCCAGGAGTAGGCAACGGCTTAAGGTAACGTGTAGGGCTGGTGGTGGGTTTCTATTCCGGGCTAGGGTTAGGGTTAGGGAACGGCAAGGCTTAGGGCACAGGTGAGGGTACAGAAACGTGGGAGGGTCGGGCTACGTGCTGACGCATGGGTCAGTGCCAGCGTACGGGCCAGGAGTAGGCAACGGCTTAAGGTAAGGTGTAGGGCTGGTGGTGGGTTTCTATTCCGGGCTAGGGTTAGGGTTATGGAACGGCAAGGCTTAGGGCACAGGTTAGGGTACAGAAACGTGGGAGGGTCGGGCTACGTGCGGACGCACGTGTGAGTGCCAGCGTACGGGCCAGGAGTAGGCAACGGCGTAGGATAAAGTGTAGGGCTGGTGGTGGATTTGCATTCGGGGCTAGGGCTAGGGTCAGGGAACGGCAAGGCTTAGGGCACAGGTGAGGGTACGGAAACGTGGGTGGGTCAGGCTACGTGCTGACGCACAGGTTAGTGCCAGCGTACAGGTCAGGAGTATGGTACGGCGTAAGGTAACGTGTAGGGCTGGTGGTGGGTTTCTATTCCGGGCTAGGGTTAGGGTTAGGGAACGGCAAGGCTTAGGGCACAGGTGAGGGCACGGAAACGTGGGAGGGTCAGGCTACGTGCTGACGCACGGGTCAGTGCCAGCGTACGGGTCAGGAGTAGGGTATGGCGTAAGGTAAGGTGTAGGGCTGGTGGTGGGTTTCTATTCCGGGCTAGGGTTAGGGTTAGGGAACGGCAAGGCTTAGGGCACAGGTGAGGGTACAGAAACGTGGGAGGGTCGGGCTACGTGCTGACGCACGGGTCAGTGCCAGCGTACGGGCCAGGAGTAGGCAACGGCTTAAGGTAAGGTGTAGGGCTGGTGGTGGGTTTCTATTCCGGCCTAGGGTTAGGGTTAGGGAACGGCAAGGCTTAGGGCACAGGTGAGGGTACAGAAACGTGGGAGGGTCGGGCTACGTGATGACGCACGGGTCAGTGCCAGCGTACGGGCCAGGAGTAGGCAACGGCGTAGGATAAAGTGTAGGGCTGGTGGTGGATTTGCGTTCGGGGCTAGGGTTAGGGTTAGGGAACGGCAAGGCTTAGGGCACAGGTGAGGGTACGGGAAAGTGGGAGGGTCAGGCTACGTGCTGACGCACAGGTCAGTGCCAGCGTACAGGTCAGGAGTAGGGTACGGCGTAAGGTAAGGTGTAGGGCTGGTGGTGGTTTTCTATTCCGGGCTAGGGTTAGGGTTAGGGAACGGCAAGGCTAAGGGCACAGGTGAGGGTACGGAAACGTGGGAGGGTCACGCTACATGCTGACGCACGGGTCAGTGCCAGCGTACGGGTCAGGAGTAGGGTATGGCGTAAGGTAAGGTGTAGGGCTGGTGGTGGGTTTCTATTCCCGGCTAGGGTTAGGGTTAGGGAACGGCAAGGCTTAGGGCACAGGTGAGGGTACGGAAACGTGGGAGGGTCGGGCTACGTGCTGACGCACGGGTCAGTGCCAGCGTACGGGCCAGGAGTAGGCAACGGCGTAGGATAAAGTGTAGGGCTGGTGGTGGATTTGCGTTCCAGGCTAGGGTTAGGGTTAGGGAACGGCACGGCTTAGAGCACAGGTGAGGGTACGGAAACGTGGGAGGGTCAGGCTACGTGCTGACGCACGGGTCAGTGCCAGCGTACGGGCCAGGAGTAGGCAACGGCGTAAGGTAAGGTGTAGGGCTGGTGGTTGGTTTCCGTTCCAGGCCACGGTTAGGGTTAGGGAACGGCAAGGCTTAGGGCACAGGTGAGGGTACGGAAACGTGGGAGGGTCGGGCTACGTGCTGACGCCCGTGTCAGTGCCAGCGTACGGGCCAGGAGTAGGGTACGGCGTAAGGAAAGGTGTAGGGCTGGTGGTGGGTTTCTATTCCTGGTTAGGGTTAGGGTTAGGGAACGGCAAGGCTTAGGGCACAGGTGAGGGTACGGAAACGTGGGAGGGTCGGTCTACGTGCTGACGCACGGGTCAGTGCCAGCGTACGGGCCAGGAGTAGGCAACGGCGTAGGATAAAGTGTAGGGCTGGTGGTGGATTTGCGTTCCGGGCTAGGGTTAGGGTTAGGGTACGGCAAGGCTTAGGCCACAGGTGAGGGTACGGAAACGTGGGAGGGTCAGGCTACGTGCTGACGCACAGGTCAGTGCCAGCGTACGGGTCAGGAGTAGGGTACGGCGTAAGGAAAGGTGTAGGGCTGGTGGTGGGTTTCTATTCCGGGCTAGGGTTAGGGTTAGGGAACGGCAAGGCTTAGGGCACAGGTGAGGGTACGGAAACGTGGGAGGGTCGGTCTACGTGCTGACGCTCGGGTCAGTGCCAGCGTACGGGCCAGGAGTAGGCAACGGCGTAGGATAAAGTGTAGGGCTGGTGGTGGATTTGCGTTCCAGGCTAGGGTTAGGGTTAGGGAACGGCAAGGCTTAGGGCACAGGTGAGGGTACGGAAACGTGGGAGGGTCAGGCTACGTGCTGATGCACGATTCAGTGCCAGCGTACGGGCCAGGAATAGGGTACGGCGTAAGGTAAGGTGTAGGGCTGGTGGTGGGTTTCCGTTTTGGGCTAGGGTTAGGGTTAGGGAACGGCAACGCTTAGGGCACAGGTGAGGGTACGGAAACGTGGGAGGGTCAGGCTACGTGGTGACGCACGGGTCAGTGGCAGCGTACGGGCCAGGAGTAGGCAATGGCGTAAGGTAAGGTGTAGGGCTGGTGGTGGGTTTCTATTCCGGGCTAGGGTTAGGGTTAGGGAACGGCAAGGCTTAGGGCACAGGTGAGGGTACAGAAACGTGGGAGGGTCGGGCTACGTGCTGACGCACGGGTCAGTGCCAGCGTACGGGCCAGGAGTAGGCAACGGCGTAAGGTAAGGTGTAGGGCTGGTGGTTGGTTTCCGTTCCAGGCTAGGGTTAGGGTTAGGGAACGGCAAGGCTTAGGGCACAGGTGAGGGTACGGAAACGTGGGAGGGTCGGGCTACGTGCTGACGCCCGTGTCAGTGCCAGCGTACGGGCCAGGAGTAGGCAACGGCGTAGGATAAAGTGTAGGGCTGGTGCTGGGTTTCCGTTCCGGGCTAGGGTTAGGGTTAGGGAACGGCAAGGCTTAGGGCACAGGTGAGGGTACGGAAACGTGGGAGGGTCAGGCTACGTGCTGACGCACGGGTCAGTGCCAACGTACGGGCCAGGAGTAGGGTACGGCGTAAGATAAGGTGTAGGGCTTGTGGTTGATTTCCGTTCCAGGCTAGGGTTAGGGTTAGGGAACGGCAAGGCTTAGGGCAAAGGAGAGGGTACGGAAACGTGGGAGGATCGGGCCCCGTTCTGACGCACGGGTTAGTGCCAGCATACGGGCAAGGAGTAGGCAACGACGTAGGATAAAGTGTAGGGCTGGTGGTGGGTTTCCTTTCTGGGCTAGAGTTAGGGTTAGGGAACGGCAAGGCTTAGGGCACAGGTGAGGGTACGGAAACGTGGGAGGGTCAGGCTACGTGCTGACGCACGGGTCAGTGCCAGCGTACGGGCCAGGAGTAGGCAACGGCGTAAGGTAAGGTGTAGGGCTGGTGGTGGGTTTCTATTCCGGGCTAGGGTTAGGGTTAGGGAACGGCAAGGCTTAGGGCACAGGTGAGGTTACGGAAACGTGGGAGGGTGGGCTACGTGCTGACGCACGGGTCAGTGCCAGCGTACGGGCCAGGAGTATGCAACGGCGTAGGATAAAGTGTAGGGCTGGTGGTTGTTTTCCGTTCCGGGCTAGTGTTAGGGTTAGGGAACGGCAAGGCTTAGGGCACAGGTGAGGTTACGGAAACGTGGGAGGGTCAGGCTACGTGCTGACGCACGGGTTAGTGCCAGCGTACGGGCCAGGAGTAGGCAACGGCGTAAGGTAAGGTGTAGGGCTGGTGGTTGGTTTCCGTTCTAGGCTAGGGTTAGGGTTAGGGAACGGCACGGCTTAGGGCACAGGTGAGGGTACGGAAACGTGGGAGGGTCGGGCTACGTGCTGACGCACGTGTCAGTGCCAGCGTACGGGCCAAGAGTATGCAACGGCGTAGGATAAAGTGTAGGGCTGGTGGTGGATTTGCGTTCGGGGCTAGGGTTAGGGTTAGGGAACGGCAAGGCTTAGGGCACAGGTGAGGGTACGGAAACGTGGGAGGGTCAGGCTACGTGCTGACGCACAGGTCAGTGCCAGCGTACAGGTCAGGAGTAGGGTATGGCGTAAGGTAACGTGTAGGGCTGGTGGTGGGTTTCTATTCCGGGCTAGGGTTAGGGTTAGGGAACGGCTAGGCTTAGGGCACAGGTCAGGGTACGGAAACGCGGGAGGGTAAGGCTACGTGCTGATGCACGGGTCAGTGCCAGAATACAGGCCAGGACTAGGCAACGGCGTAGGGTAAGGTGTAGGGCTGGTGGTGGGTTTCCATTCCGGGCTAGGGTTAGCGTTAGGGAAAGGCAAGGCTTAGGGCACAGGTGAGGGTACGGAAACGTGGGAGGGTCAGGCTACGTGCTGACGCACGGGTCAGTGCCAGCATACGTGCCAGGAGTAGGCAACGGCGTAAGGTAAGGTGTAGGGCTGGTGGTGGGTTTCCATTCCAGGCTAGGGTTAGCGTTAGGGAACGGCAAGGCTTAGGGCACAGGTGAGGGTACGGAAACGTGGGAGGGTCGGGCTACGTGCTGACGCACGGGTCAGTGCCAGCGTACGGGCCAGGAGTAGGCAACGGCGTAGGATAAAGTGTAGGGTTAGTGGTGGATTTGCGTTCCAGGCTAGGGTTAGGGTTAGGGAACGGCAAGGCTTAGGGCACAGGTGATGGTACGGAAACGTGGGAGGTTCAGGCTACGTGCTGACGCACGGGTCAGTGCCAGCGTACGGGTCAGGAGTAGGGTACGGCGTAAGGTAAGGTGTAGGGCTGGTGGTGGGTTTCTATTCCGGGCTAGGGTTAGGGTTAGGGAACCGCAAGGCTTAGGGCACAGGTCAGGGTACGGAAACGCGGGAGGGTAAGGCTACGTTCTGATGAACGGGTCAGTGCCAGAGTACAGGCCAGGAGTAGGCAACGGCGTAGGGTAAGGTGTAGGGCTGGTGGTTGGTTTCCGTTCAAGGCTAGGGTTAGTGTTAGGGAACGGCAAGGCTTAGGGCACAGGTGAGGGTACGGAAACATGGGAGGGTCGGGCTACGTGCTGACGCACGGGTCAGTGCCAGCGTACGGGCCAGGAATAGGCAACGGCGTAGGATAAAGTGTAGGGCTGGTGGTGGATTTGCGTTCCAGGCTAGGGTTAGGGTTAGGGAACGGCAAGGCTTAGGGCACAGGTGAGGGTACGGAAACGTGGGAGGGTCAGGCTACGTGCTGACGCACGGTTCAGTGCCAGAGTACGGGCCAGGAATAGGGTACGGCGTAAGGTAAGGTGTAGGGCTTGTGGTTGATTTCCGTTCCAGGCTAGGGTTAGGGTTAGGGAACGGCAAGGCTTAGGGCAAAGGAGAGGGTACGGAAACGTGGGAGGGTCGGGCCCCGTGCCGACGCACGGGTTAGTGCCAGCATACGAGCCAGGAGTAGGCAATGGCGTAGGATAAAGTGTAGGGCTGGTGGTGGGTTTCCATTCCGGGCTAGTGTTAGGGTTAGGGAATGGCAACGCTTAGGGCACAGGTGAGCGTACGGAAACGTGGGAGGGTCAGGCTACGTGCTGACGCACAGGTCAGTGCCAGCGTACGGGCCAGGAGTAGGCAACGGCTTAAGGTAAGGTGTAGGGCTGGTGGTGGGTTTCTATTCCGGGCTAGGGTTAGGGTTAGGGAACGGCAAGGCTTAGGGCACAGTTGAGGGTACAGAAACGTGGGAGGGTCGGGCTACGTGCTGACGCACGGGTCAGTGCGAGCGTACGGGACAGGAGTAGGCAACGGCTTAAGGTAAGGTGTAGGGCTGGTGGTGGGTTTCTATTCCGGGCTAGGATTAGGGTTAGGGAACGGCAAGGCTTAGGGCACAGGTGAGGGTACAGAAACGTGGGAGGGTCGGGCTACGTGCTGACGCACGGGTCAGTGCCAGCGTACGGGCCAGGAGTAGGCAACGGCGTAGGATAAAGTGTAGGGCTGGTGGTGGATTTGCATTCGGGGCTAGGGCTAGGGTCAGGGAACGGCAAGGCTTAGGGCACAGGTGAGGGTACGGAAACGTGGGAGGGTCACGCTACGTGCTGACGCACAGGTCAGTGCCAGCGTACAGGTCAGGAGTATGGTATGGCGTAAGGTAACGTGTAGGCCTGGTGGTGGGTTTCTATTCCGGGCTAGGGTTAGGGTTAGGGAACGGCAAGGCTTAGGGCACAGGTGAGGGCACGGAAACGTGGGAGGGTCAGGCTACGTGCTGACGCACGGGTCAGTGCCAGCGTACGGGTCAGGAGTAGGGTATGGCGTAAGGTAAGGTGTAGGGCTGGTGGTGGGTTTCTATTCCGGGCTAGGGTTAGGGTTAGGGAACGGCAAGGCTTAGGGCACAGGTGAGGGTACAGAAACGTGGGAGGGTCGGGCTACGTGCTGACGCACAGGTCAGTGCCAGCGTACGGGCCAGGAGTAGGCAACGGCGTAGGATAAAGTGTATGGCTGGTGGTGGATTTGCGTTCCGGGCTAGGGTTAGGGTTAGGGAACGGCAAGGCTTAGGGCACAGGTGAGGGTACGGAAACGTGGTAGGGTCAGGCTACGTGCTGACGCACGGTTCAGTGCCAGAGTACGGGCCAGGAATAGGGTACGGCGTAAGGTAAGGTGTAGGGCTGTTGGTGGGTTTCCGTTCTGGCCTAGGTTTAGGGTTAGGGAACGGCAAGGCTTAGGGCACAGGTGAGGGTACGGAAACGTGGGAGGGTCAGGATACGTGCTGACGCACGGGTCAGTGCCAACGTACGGGCCAGGAGTAGGGTACGGCGTAAGGTAAGGTGTAGGGCTTGTGGTTGATTTCCGTTCCAGGCTAGGGTTAGGGTTAGGGAACGGCAAGGCTTAGGGCAAAGGAGAGGGTACGGAAACGTGGGAGGGTCGGGCCCCGTGCCGACGCACGGGTTAGTGCCAGCATACGGGCCAGGAGTAGGCAATGGCGTAGGATAAAGTGTAGGGCTGGTGGTGGGTTTCCATTCCGGGCTAGGGTTAGGGTTAGGGAACGGCAACGCTTAGGGCACAGGTGAGGGTACGGAAACGTGGGAGGGTCAGGCTACGTGCTGACGCACGGGTCAGTGCCAGCGTACGGGCCAGGAGTAGGCAACGGCTTAAGGTAAGGTGTAGGGCTGGTGGTGGGTTTCTATTCCGGGCTAGGGTTAGGGTTAGGGAACGGCAAGGCTTAGGGCACAGGTGAGGGTACAGAAACGTGGGAGGGTCGGGCTACGTGCTGACGCATGGGTCAGTGCCAGCGTACGGGCCAGGAGTAGGCAACGGCTTAAGGTAAGGTGTAGGGCTGGTGGTGGGTTTCTATTCCGGGCTAGGGTTAGGGTTATGGAACGGCAAGGCTTAGGGCACAGGTTAGGGTACAGAAACGTGGGAGGGTCGGGCTACGTGCTGACGCACGTGTGAGTGCCAGCGTACGGGCCAGGAGTAGGCAACGGCGTAGGATAAAGTGTAGGGCTGGTGGTGGATTTGCATTCGGGGCTAGGGCTAGGGTCAGGGAACGGCAAGGCTTAGGGCACAGGTGAGGGTACGGAAACGTGGGTGGGTCAGGCTACGTGCTGACGCACAGGTTAGTGCCAGCATACAGGTCAGGAGTATGGTACGGCGTAAGGTAACGTGTAGGGCTGGTGGTGGGTTTCTATTCCGGGCTAGGGTTAGGGTTAGGGAACGGCAAGGCTTAGGGCACAGGTGAGGGCACGGAAACGTGGGAGGGTCAGGCTACGTGCTGACGCACGGGTCAGTGCCAGCGTACGGGTCAGGAGTAGGGTATGGCGTAAGGTAAGGTGTAGGGCTGGTGGTGGGTTTCTATTCCGGGCTAGGGTTAGGGTTAGGGAACGGCAAGGCTTAGGGCACAGGTGAGGGTACAGAAACGTGGGAGGGTCGGGCTACGTGCTGACGCACGGGTCAGTGCCAGCGTACGGGCCAGGAGTAGGCAACGGCTTAAGGTAAGGTGTAGGGCTGGTGGTGGGTTTCTATTCCGGCCTAGGGTTAGGGTTAGGGAACGGCAAGGCTTAGGGCACAGGTGAGGGTACAGAAACGTGGGAGGGTCGGGCTACGTGATGACGCACGGGTCAGTGCCAGCGTACGGGCCAGGAGTAGGCAACGGCGTAGGATAAAGTGTAGGGCTGGTGGTGGATTTGCGTTCGGGGCTAGGGTTAGGGTTAGGGAACGGCAAGGCTTAGGGCACAGGTGAGGGTACGGGAAAGTGGGAGGGTCAGGCTACGTGCTGACGCACAGGTCAGTGCCAGCGTACAGGTCAGGAGTAGGGTACGGCGTAAGGTAAGGTGTAGGGCTGGTGGTGGGTTTCTATTCCGGGCTAGGGTTAGGGTTAGGGAACGGCAAGGCTAAGGGCACAGTTGAGGGTACGGAAACGTGGGAGGGTCACGCTACATGCTGACGCACGGGTCAGTGCCAGCGTACGGGTCAGGAGTAGGGTATGGCGTAAGGTAAGGTGTAGGGCTGGTGGTGGGTTTCTATTCCCGGCTAGGGTTAGGGTTAGGGAACGGCAAGGCTTAGGGCACAGGTGAGGGTACGGAAACGTGGGAGGGTCGGGCTACGTGCTGACGCACGGGTCAGTGCCAGCGTACGGCCCAGGAGTAGGCAACGGCGTAGGATAAAGTGTAGGCTGGTGGTGGATTTGCGTTCTGGGCTAGGGTTAGGGTTAGGGAACGGCAAGGCTTAGGGCACAGGAGAGGGTACGGAAACGCCAGAGTGTAAGGCTACGTGCTGATGCATTGGGCAGTGCCAGAGTACAGGCCAGGAGTAGGCAACGGCATAGGGTAAGGTGTAGGGCTGGTGGTGGGTTTCCATTCCGGGCTAGGGTTAGGGTTAGGGAACGGCAAGGCTTAGGGCACAGGTGAGGGTACGGAAACGTGGGAGGGTCAGGCTACGTGCAGACGAACGGGTCAGTGCCAGCGTACGGGTCAGGAGTAGGGTACGGCGTAAGGTAAGGTGTAGGGCTGGTGGTGGGTTTCTATTCCGGGCTAGGGTTAGGGTTAGGGAACGGCAAGGCTTAGGGCACAGCTGAGGGCACGGAAACGTGGGAGGGTCAGGCTACGTGCTGACGCACGGGTCAGTGCCAGCGTACGGGCCAGGAGTAGGCAACGGCGTAAGGTAAGGTGTAGGGCTGGTGGTTGGTTTCCGTTCCAGGCTAGGGTTAGAGTTATGGAACGGCAAGGCTTAGGGCACAGGTGAGGGTACGGAAAAGTGGGAGGGTCGGGCTCCGTGCTGACGCACGGGTCAGTGCCAGCGTACTGGCCAGGAGTAGGCAACGGCGTAGGATAAAGTGTAGGGCTGGTGGTGGATTTGCGTTCCGGGCTAGGGTTAGGGTTAGGGAGCGGCAAGGCTTAGGGCACAGGTGAGGGTACGGAAACGTGGGAGGGTCAGGCTACGTGCTGACTCACGGGTCAGTGCCAGCATACGGGTCAGGAGTAGGGTACGGCAGAAGGTAAGGTGTAGGGCTGTTGGTGGGTTTCTATTCCGGTCTAGGGTTAGGGTTATGGAACGGCAAGGCTTAGGGCACAGGTCAGGGTACGGAAACGCGGGAGGGTAAGGCTACGTGCTGATGAACGGGTCAGTGCCAGAGTACAGGCCAGGAGTAGGAAACGGCGTAGGGTAAGGTGTAGGGCTGGTGGTTGGTTTCCATTACAGGCTAGGGTTAGGGTTAGGGAACGGCAAGTCTTAGGGCACAGGTGAGGGTACGGAAACGTGGGAGGGTCGGGCTACGTGCTGACGCACGGGTCAGTGCCACCGTACGGGCCAGGAGTAGGCAACGGCGTTGGATAAAGTGTAGGGCTGGTGGTGGATTTGCATTCGGGGCTAGGGCTAGGGTCAGGGAACGGCAAGGCTTAGGGCACAGGTGAGGGTACGGAAACGTGGGAGGGTCACGCTACGTGCTGACGCACAGGTCAGTGCCAGCGTACAGGTCAGGAGTATGGTATGGCGTAAGGTAACGTGTAGGCCTGGTGGTGGGTTTCTATTCCGGGCTAGGGTTAGGGTTAGGGAACGGCAAGGCTTAGGGCACAGGTGAGGGCACGGAAACGTGGGAGGGTCAGGCTACGTGCTGACGCACGGGTCAGTGCCAGCGTACGGGTCAGGAGTAGGGTATGGCGTAAGGTAAGGTGTAGGGCTGGTGGTGGGTTTCTATTCCGGGCTAGGGTTAGGGTTAGGGAACGGCAAGGCTTAGGGCACAGGTGAGGGTACAGAAACGTGGGAGGGTCGGGCTACGTGCTGACGCACAGGTCAGTGCCAGCGTACGGGCCAGGAGTAGGCAACGGCGGAGGATAAAGTGTATGGCTGGTGGTGGATTTGCGTTCCGGGCTAGGGTTAGGGTTAGGGAACGGCAAGGCTTAGGGCACAGGTGAGGGTACGGAAACGTGGTAGGGTCAGGCTACGTGCTGACGCACGGTTCAGTGCCAGAGTACGGGCCAGGAATAGGGTACGGCGTAAGGTAAGGTGTAGGGCTGTTGGTGGGTTTCCGTTCTGGCCTAGGTTTAGGGTTAGGGAACGGCAAGGCTTAGGGCACAGGTGAGGGTACGGAAACGTGGGAGGGTCAGGATACGTGCTGACGCACGGGTCAGTGCCAACGTACGGGCCAGGAGTAGTGTACGGCGTAAGGTAAGGTGTAGGGCTTGTGGTTGATTTCCGTTCCAGGCTAGGGTTAGGGTTAGGGAACGGCAAGGCTTAGGGCAAAGGAGAGGGTACGGAAACGTGGGAGGGTCGGGCCCCGTGCCGACGCACGGGTTAGTGCCAGCATACGGGCCAGGAGTAGGCAATGGCGTAGGATAAAGTGTAGGGCTGGTGGTGGGTTTCCATTCCGGGCTAGGGTTAGGGTTAGGGAACGGCAACGCTTAGGGCACAGGTGAGGGTACGGAAACGTGGGAGGGTCAGGCTACGTGCTGACGCACGGGTCAGTGCCAGCGTACGGGCCAGGAGTAGGCAACGGCTTAAGGTAAGGTGTAGGGCTGGTGGTGGGTTTCTATTCCGGGCTAGGGTTAGGGTTAGGGAACGGCAAGGCTTAGGGCACAGGTGAGGGTACAGAAACGTGGGAGGGTCGGGCTACGTGCTGACGCATGGGTCAGTGCCAGCGTACGGGCCAGGAGTAGGCAACGGCTTAAGGTAAGGTGTAGGGCTGGTGGTGGGTTTCTATTCCGGGCTAGGGTTAGGGTTATGGAACGGCAAGGCTTAGGGCACAGGTTAGGGTACAGAAACGTGGGAGGGTCGGGCTACGTGCTGACGCACGTGTGAGTGCCAGCGTACGGGCCAGGAGTAGGCAACGGCGTAGGATAAAGTGTAGGGCTGGTGGTGGATTTGCATTCGGGGCTAGGGCTAGGGTCAGGGAACGGCAAGGCTTAGGGCACAGGTGAGGGTACGGAAACGTGGGTGGGTCAGGCTACGTGCTGACGCACAGGTTAGTGCCAGCGTACAGGTCAGGAGTATGGTAGGGCGTAAGGTAACGTGTAGGGCTGGTGGTGGGTTTCTATTCCGGGCTAGGGTTAGGGTTAGGGAACGGCAAGGCTTAGGGCACAGGTGAGGGCACGGAAACGTGGGAGGGTCAGGCTACGTGCTGACGCACGGGTCAGTGCCAGCGTACGGGTCAGGAGTAGGGTATGGCGTAAGGTAAGGTGTAGGGCTGGTGGTGGGTTTCTATTCCGGGCTAGGGTTAGGGTTAGGGAACGGCAAGGCTTAGGGCACAGGTGAGGGTACAGAAACGTGGGAGGGTCGGGCTACGTGCTGACGCACGGGTCAGTGCCAGCGTACGGGCCAGGAGTAGGCAACGGCTTAAGGTAAGGTGTAGGGCTGGTGGTGGGTTTCTATTCCGGCCTAGGGTTAGGGTTATGGAACGGCAAGGCTTAGGGCACAGGTGAGGGTACAGAAACGTGGGAGGGTCGGGCTACGTGATGACGCACGGGTCAGTGCCAGCGTACGGGCCAGGAGTAGGCAACGGCGTAGGATAAAGTGTAGGGCTGGTGGTGGATTTGCGTTCGGGGCTAGGGTTAGGGTTAGGGAACGGCAAGGCTTAGGGCACAGGTGAGGGTACGGGAAAGTGGGAGGGTCAGGCTACGTGCTGACGCACAGGTCAGTGCCAGCGTACAGGTCAGGAGTAGGGTACGGCGTAAGGTAAGGTGTAGGGCTGGTGGTGGGTTTCTATTCCGGGCTAGGGTTAGGGTTAGGGAACGGCAAGGCTAAGGGCACAGGTGAGGGTACGGAAACGTGGGAGGGTCACGCTACATGCTGACGCACGGGTCAGTGCCAGCGTACGGGTCAGGAGTAGGGTATGGCGTAAGGTAAGGTGTAGGGCTGGTGGTGGGTTTCTATTCCCGGCTAGGGTTAGGGTTAGGGAACGGCAAGGCTTAGGGCACAGGTGAGGGTACGGAAACGTGGGAGGGTCGGGCTACGTGCTGACGCACGGGTCAGTGCCAGCGTACGGGCCAGGAGTAGGCAACGGCGTAGGATAAAGTGTAGGGCTGGTGGTGGATTTGCGTTCCAGGCTAGGGTTAGGGTTAGGGAACGGCACGGCTTAGAGCACAGGTGAGGGTACGGAATCGTGGGAGGGTCAGGCTACGTGCTGACGCACGGGTCAGTGCCAGCGTACGGGCCAGGAGTAGGCAACGGCGTAAGGTAAGGTGTAGGGCTGGTGGTTGGTTTCCGTTCCAGGCCACGGTTAGGGTTAGGGAACGGCAAGGCTTAGGGCACAGGTGAGGGTACGGAAACGTGGGAGGGTCGGGCTACGTGCTGACGCCCGTGTCAGTGCCAGCGTACGGGCCAGGAGTAGGGTACGGCGTAAGGAAAGGTGTAGGGCTGGTGGTGGGTTTCTATTCCTGGTTAGGGTTAGGGTTAGGGAACGGCAAGGCTTAGGGCACAGGTGAGGGTACGGAAACGTGGGAGGGTCGGTCTACGTGCTGACGCACGGGTCAGTGCCAGCGTACGGGCCAGGAGTAGGCAACGGCGTAGGATAAAGTGTAGGGCTGGTGGTGGATTTGCGTTCCGGGCTAGGGTTAGGGTTAGGGTACGGCAAGGCTTAGGCCACAGGTGAGGGTACGGAAACGTGGGAGGGTCAGGCTACGTGCTGACGCACAGGTCAGTGCCAGCGTACGGGTCAGGAGTAGGGTACGGCGTAAGGAAAGGTGTAGGGCTGGTGGTGGGTTTCTATTCCGGGCTAGGGTTAGGGTTAGGGAACGGCAAGGCTTAGGGCACAGGTGAGGGTACGGAAACGTGGGAGGGTCGGTCTACGTGCTGACGCACGGGTCAGTGCCAGCGTACGGGCCAGGAGTAGGCAACGGCGTAGGATAAAGTGTAGGGCTGGTGGTGGATTTGCGTTCCAGGCTAGGGTTAGGGTTAGGGAACGGCAAGGCTTAGGGCACAGGTGAGGGTACGGAAACGTGGGAGGGTCAGGCTACGTGCTGATGCACGATTCAGTGCCAGCGTACGGGCCAGGAATAGGGTACGGCGTAAGGTAAGGTGTAGGGCTGGTGGTGGGTTTCCGTTTTGGGCTAGGGTTAGGGTTAGGGAACGGCAACGCTTAGGGCACAGGTGAGGGTACGGAAACGTGGGAGGGTCAGGCTACGTGGTGACGCACGGGTCAGTGGCAGCGTACGGGCCAGGAGTAGGCAATGGCGTAAGGTAAGGTGTAGGGCTGGTGGTGGGTTTCTATTCCGGGCTAGGGTTAGGGTTAGGGAACGGCAAGGCTTAGGGCACAGGTGAGGGTACAGAAACGTGGGAGGGTCGGGCTACGTGCTGACGCACGGGTCAGTGCCAGCGTACGGGCCAGGAGTAGGCAACGGCGTAAGGTAAGGTGTAGGGCTGGTGGTTGGTTTCCGTTCCAGGCTAGGGTTAGGGTTAGGGAACGGCAAGGCTTAGGGCACAGGTGAGGGTACGGAAACGTGGGAGGGTCGGGCTACGTGCTGACGCCCGTGTCAGTGCCAGCGTACGCGCCAGGAGTAGGCAACGGCGTAGGATAAAGTGTAGGGCTGGTGGTGGATTTGCGTTCCGTGCTAGGGTTAGGGTTAGGGAACGGCAAGGCTTAGGGCACAGGTGAGGGTACGGGAAAGTGGGAGGGTCAGGCTACGTGCTGACGCACAGGTCAGTGCCAGCGTACAGGTCAGGAGTAGGGTACGGCGTAAGGTAAGGTGTAGGGCTGGTGGTGGGTTTCTATTCCGGGCTAGGGTTAGGGTTAGGGAACGGCAAGGCTAAGGGCACAGTTGAGGGTACGGAAACGTGGGAGGGTCACGCTACATGCTGACGCACGGGTCAGTGCCAGCGTACGGGTCAGGAGTAGGGTATGGCGTAAGGTAAGGTGTAGGGCTGGTGGTGGATTTCTATTCCCGGCTAGGGTTAGGGTTAGGGAACGGCAAGGCTTAGGGCACAGGTGAGGGTACGGAAACGTGGGAGGGTCGGGCTACGTGCTGACGCACGGGTCAGTGCCAGCGTACGGCCCAGGAGTAGGCAACGGCGTAGGATAAAGTGTAGGCTGGTGGTGGATTTGCGTTCTGGGCTAGGGTTAGGGTTAGGGAACGGCAAGGCTTAGGGCACAGGAGAGGGTACGGAAACGCCAGAGTGTAAGGCTACGTGCTGATGCATGGGGCAGTGCCAGAGTACAGGCCAGGAGTAGGCAACGGCATAGGGTAAGGTGTAGGGCTGGTGGTGGGTTTCCATTCCGGGCTAGGGTTAGGGTTAGGGAACGGCAAGGCTTAGGGCACAGGTGAGGGTACGGAAACGTGGGAGGGTCAGGCTACGTGCAGACGAACGGGTCAGTGCCAGCATACGGGTCAGGAGTAGGGTACGGCGTAAGGTAAGGTGTAGGGCTGGTGGTGGGTTTCTATTCCGGGCTAGGGTTAGGGTTAGGGAACGGCAAGGCTTAGGGCACAGCTGAGGGCACGGAAACGTGGGAGGGTCAGGCTACGTGCTGACGCACGGGTCAGTGCCAGCGTACGGGCCAGGAGTAGGCAACGGCGTAAGGTAAGGTGTAGGGCTGGTGGTTGGTTTCCGTTCCAGGCTAGGGTTAGAGTTATGGAACGGCAAGGCTTAGGGCACAGGTGAGGGTACGGAAAAGTGGGAGGGTCGGGCTCCGTGCTGACGCACGGGTCAGTGCCAGCGTACTGGCCAGGAGTAGGCAACGGCGTAGGATAAAGTGTAGGGCTGGTGGTGGATTTGCGTTCCGGGCTAGGGTTAGGGTTAGGGAGCGGCAAGGCTTAGGGCACAGGTGAGGGTACGGAAACGTGGGAGGGTCAGGCTACGTGCTGACTCACGGGTCAGTGCCAGCATACGGGTCAGGAGTAGGGTACGGCATAAGGTAAGGTGTAGGGCTGTTGGTGGGTTTCTATTCCGGTCTAGGGTTAGGGTTAGGGAACGGCAAGGCTTAGGGCACAGGTCAGGGTACGGAAACGCGGGAGGGTAAGGCTACGTGCTGATGAACGGGTCAGTGCCAGAGTACAGGCCAGGAGTAGGAAACGGCGTAGGGTAAGGTGTAGGGCTGGTGGTTGGTTTCCATTACAGGCTAGGGTTAGGGTTAGGGAACGGCAAGTCTTAGGGCACAGGTGAGGGTACGGAAACGTGGGAGGGTCGGGCTACGTGCTGACGCACGGGTCAGTGCCACCGTACGGGCCAGGAGTAGGCAACGGCGTTGGATAAAGTGTAGGGCTGGTGGTGGATTTGCATTCGGGGCTAGGGCTAGGGTCAGGGAACGGCAAGGCTTAGGGCACAGGTGAGGGTATGGAAACGTGGGAGGGTCACGCTACGTGCTGACGCACAGGTCAGTGCCAGCGTACAGGTCAGGAGTATGGTATGGCGTAAGGTAACGTGTAGGCCTGGTGGTGGGTTTCTATTCCGGGCTAGGGTTAGGGTTAGGGAACGGCAAGGCTTAGGGCACAGGTGAGGGCACGGAAACGTGGGAGGGTCAGGCTACGTGCTGACGCACGGGTCAGTGCCAGCGTACGGGTCAGGAGTAGGGTATGGCGTAAGGTAAGGTGTAGGGCTGGTGGTGGGTTTCTATTCCGGGCTAGGGTTAGGGTTAGGGAACGGCAAGGCTTAGGGCACAGGTGAGGGTACGGAAACGTGGTAGGGTCAGGCTACGTGCTGACGCACAGGTCAGTGCCAGCGTACGGGCCAGGAGTAGGCAACGGCGTAGGATAAAGTGTATGGCTGGTGGTGGATTTGCGTTCCGGGCTAGGGTTAGGGTTAGGGAACGGCAAGGCTTAGGGCACAGGTGAGGGTACGGAAACGTGGTAGGGTCAGGCTACGTGCTGACGCACGGTTCAGTGCCAGAGTACGGGCCAGGAATAGGGTACGGCATAAGGTAAGGTGTAGGGCTGTTGGTGGGTTTCCGTTCTGGCCTAGGTTTAGGGTTAGGGAACGGCAAGGCTTAGGGCACAGGTGAGGGTACGGAAACGTGGGAGGGTCAGGATACGTGCTGACGCACGGGTCAGTGCCAACGTACGGGCCAGGAGTAGGGTACGGCGTAAGGTAAGGTGTAGGGCTTGTGGTTGATTTCCGTTCCAGGCTAGGGTTAGGGTTAGGGAACGGCAAGGCTTAGGGCCAAGGAGAGGGTACGGAAACGTGGGAGGGTCGGGCCCCGTGCCGACGCACGGGTTAGTGCCAGCATACGGGCCAGGAGTAGGCAATGGCGTAGGATAAAGTGTAGGGCTGGTGGTGGGTTTCCATTCCGGGCTAGGGTTAGGGTTAGGGAACGGCAACGCTTAGGGCACAGGTGAGGGTACGGAAACGTGGGAGGGTCAGGCTACGTGCTGACGCACGGGTCAGTGCCAGCGTACGGGCCAGGAGTAGGCAACGGCTTAAGGTAAGGTGTAGGGCTGGTGGTGGGTTTCTATTCCGGGCTAGGGTTAGGGTTAGGGAACGGCAAGGCTTAGGGCACAGGTGAGGGTACAGAAACGTGGGAGGGTCGGGCTACGTGCTGACGCATGGGTCAGTGCCAGCGTACGGGCCAGGAGTAGGCAACGGCTTAAGGTAAGGTGTAGGGCTGGTGGTGGGTTTCTATTCCGGGCTAGGGTTAGGGTTATGGAACGGCAAGGCTTAGGGCACAGGTTAGGGTACAGAAACGTGGGAGGGTCGGGCTACGTGCTGACGCACGTGTGAGTGCCAGCGTACGGGCCAGGAGTAGGCAACGGCGTAGGATAAAGTGTAGGGCTGGTGGTGGATTTGCATTCGGGGCTAGGGCTAGGGTCAGGGAACGGCAAGGCTTAGGGCACAGGTGAGGGTACGGAAACGTGGGTGGGTCAGGCTACGTGCTGACGCACAGGTTAGTGCCAGCGTACAGGTCAGGAGTATGGTACGGCGTAAGGTAACGTGTAGGGCTGGTGGTGGGTTTCTATTCCGGGCTAGGGTTAGGGTTAGGGAACGGCAAGGCTTAGGGCACAGGTGAGGGCACGGAAACGTGGGAGGGTCAGGCTACGTGCTGACGCACGGGTCAGTGCCAGCGTACGGGTCAGGAGTAGGGTATGGCGTAAGGTAAGGTGTAGGGCTGGTGGTGGGTTTCTATTCCGGGCTAGGGTTAGGGTTAGGGAACGGCAAGGCTTAGGGCACAGGTGAGGGTACAGAAACGTGGGAGGGTCGGGCTACGTGCTGACGCACGGGTCAGTGCCAGCGTACGGGCCAGGAGTAGGCAACGGCTTAAGGTAAGGTGTAGGGCTGGTGGTGGGTTTCTATTCCGGCCTAGGGTTAGGGTTAGGGAACGGCAAGGCTTAGGGCACAGGTGAGGGTACAGAAACGTGGGAGGGTCGGGCTACGTGATGACGCACGGGTCAGTGCCAGCGTACGGGCCAGGAGTAGGCAACGGCGTAGGATAAAGTGTAGGGCTGGTGGTGGATTTGCGTTCGGGGCTAGGGTTAGGGTTAGGGAACGGCAAGGCTTAGGGCACAGGTGAGGGTACGGGAAAGTGGGAGGGTCAGGCTACGTGCTGACGCACAGGTCAGTGCCAGCGTACAGGTCAGGAGTAGGGTACGGCGTAAGGTAAGGTGTAGGGCTGGTGGTGGGTTTCTATTCCGGGCTAGGGTTAGGGTTAGGGAACGGCAAGGCTAAGGGCACAGGTGAGGGTACGGAAACGTGGGAGGGTCACGCTACATGCTGACGCACGGGTCAGTGCCAGCGTACGGGTCAGGAGTAGGGTATGGCGTAAGGTAAGGTGTAGGGCTGGTGGTGGGTTTCTATTCCCGGCTAGGGTTAGGGTTAGGGAACGGCAAGGCTTAGGGCACAGGTGAGGGTACGGAAACGTGGGAGGGTCGGGCTACGTGCTGACGCACGGGTCAGTGCCAGCGTACGGGCCAGGAGTAGGCAACGGCGTAGGATAAAGTGTAGGGCTGGTGGTGGATTTGCGTTCCAGGCTAGGGTTAGGGTTAGGGAACGGCACGGCTTAGAGCACAGGTGAGGGTACGGAAACGTGGGAGGGTCAGGCTACGTGCTGACGCACGGGTCAGTGCCAGCGTACGGGCCAGGAGTAGGCAACGGCGTAAGGTAAGGTGTAGGGCTGGTGGTTGGTTTCCGTTCCAGGCCACGGTTAGGGTTAGGGAACGGCAAGGCTTAGGGCACAGGTGAGGGTACGGAAACGTGGGAGGGTCGGGCTACGTGCTGACGCCCGTGTCAGTGCCAGCGTACGGGCCAGGAGTAGGGTACGGCGTAAGGAAAGGTGTAGGGCTGGTGGTGGGTTTCTATTCCTGGTTAGGGTTAGGGTTAGGGAACGGCAAGGCTTAGGGCACAGGTGAGGGTACGGAAACGTGGGAGGGTCGGTCTACGTGCTGACGCACGGGTCAGTGCCAGCGTACGGGCCAGGAGTAGGCAACGGCGTAGGATAAAGTGTAGGGCTGGTGGTGGATTTGCGTTCCGGGCTAGGGTTAGGGTTAGGGTACGGCAAGGCTTAGGCCACAGGTGAGGGTACGGAAACGTGGGAGGGTCAGGCTACGTGCTGACGCACAGGTCAGTGCCAGCGTACGGGTCAGGAGTAGGGTACGGCGTAAGGAAAGGTGTAGGGCTGGTGGTGGGTTTCTATTCCGGGCTAGGGTTAGGGTTAGGGAACGGCAAGGCTTAGGGCACAGGTGAGGGTACGGAAACGTGGGAGGGTCGGTCTACGTGCTGACGCACGGGTCAGTGCCAGCGTACGGGCCAGGAGTAGGCAACGGCGTAGGATAAAGTGTAGGGCTGGTGGTGGATTTGCGTTCCAGGCTAGGGTTAGGGTTAGGGAACGGCAAGGCTTAGGGCACAGGTGAGGGTACGGAAACGTGGGAGGGTCAGGCTACGTGCTGATGCACGATTCAGTGCCAGCGTACGGGCCAGGAATAGGGTACGGCGTAAGGTAAGGTGTAGGGCTGGTGGTGGGTTTCCGTTTTGGGCTAGGGTTAGGGTTAGGGAACGGCAACGCTTAGGGCACAGGTGAGGGTACGGAAACGTGGGAGGGTCAGGCTACGTGGTGACGCACGGGTCAGTGGCAGCGTACGGGCCAGGAGTAGGCAATGGCGTAAGGTAAGGTGTAGGGCTGGTGGTGGGTTTCTATTCCGGGCTAGGGTTAGGGTTAGGGAACGGCAAGGCTTAGGGCACAGGTGAGGGTACAGAAACGTGGGAGGGTCGGGCTACGTGCTGACGCACGGGTCAGTGCCAGCGTACGGGCCAGGAGTAGGCAACGGCGTAAGGTAAGGTGTAGGGCTGGTGGTTGGTTTCCGTTCCAGGCTAGGGTTAGGGTTAGGGAACGGCAAGGCTTAGGGCACAGGTGAGGGTACGGAAACGTGGGAGGGTCGGGCTACGTGCTGACGCCCGTGTCAGTGCCAGCGTACGGGCCAGGAGTAGGCAACGGCGTAGGATAAAGTGTAGGGCTGGTGGTGGATTTGCGTTCCGTGCTAGGGTTAGGGTTAGGGTACGGCAAGGCTTAGGGCACAGGTGAGGGTACGGAAACGTGGGAGGGTCAGGCTACGTGCTGACGCACAGGTCAGTACCAGCGTACGGGTCAGGAGTAGGGTACGGCGTAAGGAAAGGTGTAGGGCTGGTGGTGGGTTTCAATTCCGGGTTAGGGTTAGGGTTAGGGAACGGCAAGGCTTAGGGCACAGGTGAGGGTACGGAAACGTGGGAGGGTCAGACGACGTGCTGACGCACGTTTCAGTGCCAGCGTACGGGCCAGGAATAGGGTACGGCGTAAGGTAAGGTGTAGGGCTGGTGGTGGGTTTCCGTTCCGGGCTAGGGTTAGGGTTAGGGAACGGCAAGGCTTAGGGCACAGGTGAGGGTACGGAAACGTGGGAGTGTCGGTCTACGTGCTGACGCACGGGTTAATGCCAGCGTACGGGACAGGAGTAGGCAACGGCGTAGGATAAATTGTAGGGCTGGTGGTGGATTTGCGTTCAGGGCTAGGGTTAGGGTGAGGGAACGGCAAGGCTTAGGGCACAGGTGAGGGTACGGAAACGTGGGAGGGTCGGGCTACGTGCTGACGCACGTGTCAGTGCCAGCGTACGGGCCAGGAGTAGGCAACGGCGTAGGATAAAGTGTAGGGCTGGTGGTGGATTTGCGTTCCAGGCTAGGGTTAGGTTTAGGGAACGGCACGGCTTAGAGCACAGGTGAGGGTACGGAAACGTGGTAGGGTCAGGCTACGTGCTGACGCACGGTTCAGTGCCAGAGTACGGGCCAGGAATAGGGTACGGCATAAGGTAAGGTGTAGGGCTGTTGGTGGGTTTCCGTTCTGGCCTAGGTTTAGGGTTAGGGAACGGCAAGGCTTAGGGCACAGGTGAGGGTACGGAAACGTGGGAGGGTCAGGATACGTGCTGACGCACGGGTCAGTGCCAACGTACGGGCCAGGAGTAGGGTACGGCGTAAGGTAAGGTGTAGGGCTTGTGGTTGATTTCCGTTCCAGGCTAGGGTTAGGGTTAGGGAACGGCAAGGCTTAGGGCAAAGGAGAGGGTACGGAAACGTGGGAGGGTCGGGCCCCGTGCCGACGCACGGGTTAGTGCCAGCATACGGGCCAGGAGTAGGCAATGGCGTAGGATAAAGTGTAGGGCTGGTGGTGGGTTTCCATTCCGGGCTAGGGTTAGGGTTAGGGAACGGCAACGCTTAGGGCACAGGTGAGGGTACGGAAACGTGGGAGGGTCAGGCTACGTGCTGACGCACGGGTCAGTGCCAGCGTACGGGCCAGGAGTAGGCAACGGCTTAAGGTAAGGTGTAGGGCTGGTGGTGGGTTTCTATTCCGGGCTAGGGTTAGGGTTAGGGAACGGCAAGGCTTAGGGCACAGGTGAGGGTACAGAAACGTGGGAGGGTCGGGCTACGTGCTGACGCATGGGTCAGTGCCAGCGTACGGGCCAGGAGTAGGCAACGGCTTAAGGTAAGGTGTAGGGCTGGTGGTGGGTTTCTATTCCGGGCTAGGGTTAGGGTTATGGAACGGCAAGGCTTAGGGCACAGGTTAGGGTACAGAAACGTGGGAGGGTCGGGCTACGTGCTGACGCACGTGTGAGTGCCAGCGTACGGGCCAGGAGTAGGCAACGGCGTAGGATAAAGTGTAGGGCTGGTGGTGGATTTGCATTCGGGGCTAGGGCTAGGGTCAGGGAACGGCAAGGCTTAGGGCACAGGTGAGGGTACGGAAACGTGGGTGGGTCAGGCTACGTGCTGACGCACAGGTTAGTGCCAGCGTACAGGTCAGGAGTATGGTACGGCGTAAGGTAACGTGTAGGGCTGGTGGTGGGTTTCTATTCCGGGCTAGGGTTAGGGTTAGGGAACGGCAAGGCTTAGGGCACAGGTGAGGGCACGGAAACGTGGGAGGGTCAGGCTACGTGCTGACGCACGGGTCAGTGCCAGCGTACGGGTCAGGAGTAGGGTATGGCGTAAGGTAAGGTGTAGGGCTGGTGGTGGGTTTCTATTCCGGGCTAGGGTTAGGGTTAGGGAACGGCAAGGCTTAGGGCACAGGTGAGGGTACAGAAACGTGGGAGGGTCGGGCTACGTGCTGACGCACGGGTCAGTGCCAGCGTACGGGCCAGGAGTAGGCAACGGCTTAAGGTAAGGTGTAGGGCTGGTGGTGGGTTTCTATTCCGGCCTAGGGTTAGGGTTAGGGAACGGCAAGGCTTAGGGCACAGGTGAGGGTACAGAAACGTGGGAGGGTCGGGCTACGTGATGACGCACGGGTCAGTGCCAGCGTACGGGCCAGGAGTAGGCAACGGCGTAGGATAAAGTGTAGGGCTGGTGGTGGATTTGCGTTCGGGGCTAGGGTTAGGGTTAGGGAACGGCAAGGCTTAGGGCACAGGTGAGGGTACGGGAAAGTGGGAGGGTCAGGCTACGTGCTGACGCACAGGTCAGTGCCAGCGTACAGGTCAGGAGTAGGGTACGGCGTAAGGTAAGGTGTAGGGCTGGTGGTGGGTTTCTATTCCGGGCTAGGGTTAGGGTTAGGGAACGGCAAGGCTAAGGGCACAGGTGAGGGTACGGAAACGTGGGAGGGTCACGCTACATGCTGACGCACGGGTCAGTGCCAGCGTACGGGTCAGGAGTAGGGTATGGCGTAAGGTAAGGTGTAGGGCTGGTGGTGGGTTTCTATTCCCGGCTAGGGTTAGGGTTAGGGAACGGCAAGGCTTAGGGCACAGGTGAGGGTACGGAAACGTGGGAGGGTCGGGCTACGTGCTGACGCACGGGTCAGTGCCAGCGTACGGGCCAGGAGTAGGCAACGGCGTAGGATAAAGTGTAGGGCTGGTGGTGGATTTGCGTTCCAGGCTAGGGTTAGGGTTAGGGAACGGCACGGCTTAGAGCACAGGTGAGGGTACGGAAACGTGGGAGGGTCAGGCTACGTGCTGACGCACGGGTCAGTGCCAGCGTACGGGCCAGGAGTAGGCAACGGCGTAAGGTAAGGTGTAGGGCTGGTGGTTGGTTTCCGTTCCAGGCCACGGTTAGGGTTAGGGAACGGCAAGGCTTAGGGCACAGGTGAGGGTACGGAAACGTGGGAGGGTCGGGCTACGTGCTGACGCCCGTGTCAGTGCCAGCGTACGGGCCAGGAGTAGGGTACGGCGTAAGGAAAGGTGTAGGGCTGGTGGTGGGTTTCTATTCCTGGTTAGGGTTAGGGTTAGGGAACGGCAAGGCTTAGGGCACAGGTGAGGGTACGGAAACGTGGGAGGGTCGGTCTACGTGCTGACGCACGGGTCAGTGCCAGCGTACGGGCCAGGAGTAGGCAACGGCGTAGGATAAAGTGTAGGGCTGGTGGTGGATTTGCGTTCCGGGCTAGGGTTAGGGTTAGGGTACGGCAAGGCTTAGGCCACAGGTGAGGGTACGGAAACGTGGGAGGGTCAGGCTACGTGCTGACGCACAGGTCAGTGCCAGCGTACGGGTCAGGAGTAGGGTACGGCGTAAGGAAAGGTGTAGGGCTGGTGGTGGGTTTCTATTCCGGGCTAGGGTTAGGGTTAGGGAACGGCAAGGCTTAGGGCACAGGTGAGGGTACGGAAACGTGGGAGGGTCGGTCTACGTGCTGACGCACGGGTCAGTGCCAGCGTACGGGCCAGGAGTAGGCAACGGCGTAGGATAAAGTGTAGGGCTGGTGGTGGATTTGCGTTCCAGGCTAGGGTTAGGGTTAGGGAACGGCAAGGCTTAGGGCACAGGTGAGGGTACGGAAACGTGGGAGGGTCAGGCTACGTGCTGATGCACGATTCAGTGCCAGCGTACGGGCCAGGAATAGGGTACGGCGTAAGGTAAGGTGTAGGGCTGGTGGTGGGTTTCCGTTTTGGGCTAGGGTTAGGGTTAGGGAACGGCAACGCTTAGGGCACAGGTGAGGGTACGGAAACGTGGGAGGGTCAGGCTACGTGGTGACGCACGGGTCAGTGGCAGCGTACGGGCCAGGAGTAGGCAATGGCGTAAGGTAAGGTGTAGGGCTGGTGGTGGGTTTCTATTCCGGGCTAGGGTTAGGGTTAGGGAACGGCAAGGCTTAGGGCACAGGTGAGGGTACAGAAACGTGGGAGGGTCGGGCTACGTGCTGACGCACGGGTCAGTGCCAGCGTACGGGCCAGGAGTAGGCAACGGCGTAAGGTAAGGTGTAGGGCTGGTGGTTGGTTTCCGTTCCAGGCTAGGGTTAGGGTTAGGGAACGGCAAGGCTTAGGGCACAGGTGAGGGTACGGAAACGTGGGAGGGTCGGGCTACGTGCTGACGCCCGTGTCAGTGCCAGCGTACGGGCCAGGAGTAGGCAACGGCGTAGGATAAAGTGTAGGGCTGGTGGTGGATTTGCGTTCCGTGCTAGGGTTAGGGTTAGGGTACGGCAAGGCTTAGGGCACAGGTGAGGGTACGGAAACGTGGGAGGGTCAGGCTACGTGCTGACGCACAGGTCAGTACCAGCGTACGGGTCAGGAGTAGGGTACGGCGTAAGGAAAGGTGTAGGGCTGGTGGTGGGTTTCAATTCCGGGTTAGGGTTAGGGTTAGGGAACGGCAAGGCTTAGGGCACAGGTGAGGGTACGGAAACGTGGGAGGGTCAGACGACGTGCTGACGCACGTTTCAGTGCCAGCGTACGGGCCAGGAATAGGGTACGGCGTAAGGTAAGGTGTAGGGCTGGTGGTGGGTTTCCGTTCCGGGCTAGGGTTAGGGTTAGGGAACGGCAAGGCTTAGGGCACAGGTGAGGGTACGGAAACGTGGGAGTGTCGGTCTACGTGCTGACGCACGGGTTAATGCCAGCGTACGGGACAGGAGTAGGCAACGGCGTAGGATAAATTGTAGGGCTGGTGGTGGATTTGCGTTCAGGGCTAGGGTTAGGGTGAGGGAACGGCAAGGCTTAGGGCACAGGTGAGGGTACGGAAACGTGGGAGGGTCGGGCTACGTGCTGACGCACGTGTCAGTGCCAGCGTACGGGCCAGGAGTAGGCAACGGCGTAGGATAAAGTGTAGGGCTGGTGGTGGATTTGCGTTCCAGGCTAGGGTTAGGTTTAGGGAACGGCACGGCTTAGAGCACAGGTGAGGGTACGGAAACGTGGGAGGGTCAGGCTACGTGCTGACGCACGGTTCAGTGCCAGCGTACGGGCCAGGAATAGGGTACGGCGTAAGGTAAGGTGTAGGGCTGGTGCTGGGTTTCCGTTCCGGGCTAGGGTTAGGGTTAGGGAACGGCAAGGCTTAGGGCACAGGTGAGGGTACGGAAACGTGGGAGGGTCAGGCTACGTGCTGACGCACGGGTCAGTGCCAACGTACGGGCCAGGAGTAGGGTACGGCGTAAGATAAGGTGTAGGGCTTGTGGTTGATTTCCGTTCCAGGCTAGGGTTAGGGTTATGGAACGGCAAGGCTTAGGGCAAAGGAGAGGGTACGGAAACGTGGGAGGATCGGGCCCCGTTCTGACGCACGGGTTAGTGCCAGCATACGGGCCAGGAGTAGGCAACGACGTAGGATAAAGTGTAGGGCTGGTGGTGGGTTTCCTTTCTGGGCTAGAGTTAGGGTTAGGGAACGGCAAGGCTTAGGGCACAGGTGAGGGTACGGAAACGTGGGAGGGTCAGGCTACGTGCTGACGCACGGGTCAGTGCCAGCGTACGGGCCAGGAGTAGGCAACGGCGTAAGGTAAGGTGTAGGGCTGGTGGTGGGTTTCTATTCCGGGCTAGGGTTAGGGTTAGGGAACGGCAAGGCTTAGGGCACAGGTGAGGTTACGGAAACGTGGGAGGGTGGGCTACGTGCTGACGCACGGGTCAGTGCCAGCGTACGGGCCAGGAGTATGCAACGGCGTAGGATAAAGTGTAGGGCTGGTGGTTGTTTTCCATTCCGGGCTAGTGTTAGGGTTAGGGAACGGCAAGGCTTAGGGCACAGGTGAGGTTACGGAAACGTGGGAGGGTCAGGCTACGTGCTGACGCACGGGTTAGTGCCAGCGTACGGGCCAGGAGTAGGCAACGGCGTAAGGTAAGGTGTAGGGCTGGTGGTTGGTTTCCGTTCTAGGCTAGGGTTAGGGTTAGGGAACGGCACGGCTTAGGGCACAGGTGAGGGTACGGAAACGTGGGAGGGTCGGGCTACGTGCTGACGCACGTGTCAGTGCCAGCGTACGGGCCAAGAGTATGCAACGGCGTAGGATAAAGTGTAGGGCTGGTGGTGGATTTGCGTTCGGGGCTAGGGTTAGGGTTAGGGAACGGCAAGGCTTAGGGCACAGGTGAGGGTACGGAAACGTGGGAGGGTCAGGCTACGTGCTGACGCACAGGTCAGTGCCAGCGTACAGGTCAGGAGTAGGGTATGGCGTAAGGTAACGTGTAGGGCTGGTGGTGGGTTTCTATTCCGGGCTAGGGTTAGGGTTAGGGAACGGCTAGGCTTAGGGCACAGGTCAGGGTACGGAAACGCGGGAGGGTAAGGCTACGTGCTGATGCACGGGTCAGTGCCAGAATACAGGCCAGGACTAGGCAACGGCGTAGGGTAAGGTGTAGGGCTGGTGGTGGGTTTCCATTCCGGGCTAGGGTTAGCGTTAGGGAAAGGCAAGGCTTAGGGCACAGGTGAGGGTACGGAAACGTGGGAGGGTCAGGCTACGTGCTGACGCACGGGTCAGTGCCAGCATACGTGCCAGGAGTAGGCAACGGCGTAAGGTAAGGTGTAGGGCTGGTGGTGGGTTTCCATTCCAGGCTAGGGTTAGCGTTAGGGAACGGCAAGGCTTAGGGCACAGGTGAGGGTACGGAAACGTGGGAGGGTCGGGCTACGTGCTGACGCACGGGTCAGTGCCAGCGTACGGGCCAGGAGTAGGCAACGGCGTAGGATAAAGTGTAGGGTTAGTGGTGGATTTGCGTTCCAGGCTAGGGTTAGGGTTAGGGAACGGCAAGGCTTAGGGCACAGGTGATGGTACGGAAACGTGGGAGGTTCAGGCTACGTGCTGACGCACGGGTCAGTGCCAGCGTACGGGTCAGGAGTAGGGTACGGCGTAAGGTAAGGTGTAGGGCTGGTGGTGGGTTTCTATTCCGGGCTAGGGTTAGGGTTAGGGAACCGCAAGGCTTAGGGCACAGGTCAGGGTACGGAAACGCGGGAGGGTAAGGCTACGTTCTGATGAACGGGTCAGTGCCAGAGTACAGGCCAGGAGTAGGCAACGGCGTAGGGTAAGGTGTAGGGCTGGTGGTTGGTTTCCGTTCCAGGCTAGGGTTAGTGTTAGGGAACGGCAAGGCTTAGGGCACAGGTGAGGGTACGGAAACATGGGAGGGTCGGGCTACGTGCTGACGCACGGGTCAGTGCCAGCGTACGGGCCAGGAATAGGCAACGGCGTAGGATAAAGTGTAGGGCTGGTGGTGGATTTGCGTTCCAGGCTAGGGTTAGGGTTAGGGAACGGCAAGGCTTAGGGCACAGGTGAGGGTACGGAAACGTGGGAGGGTCAGGCTACGTGCTGACGCACGGTTCAGTGCCAGAGTACGGGCCAGGAATAGGGTACGGCGTAAGGTAAGGTGTAGGGCTTGTGGTTGATTTCCGTTCCAGGCTAGGGTTAGGGTTAGGGAACGGCAAGGCTTAGGGCAAAGGAGAGGGTACGGAAACGTGGGAGGGTCGGGCCCCGTGCCGACGCACGGGTTAGTGCCAGCATACGAGCCAGGAGTAGGCAATGGCGTAGGATAAAGTGTAGGGCTGGTGGTGGGTTTCCATTCCGGGCTAGTGTTAGGGTTAGGGAATGGCAACGCTTAGGGCACAGGTGAGCGTACGGAAACGTGGGAGGGTCAGGCTACGTGCTGACGCACAGGTCAGTGCCAGCGTACGGGCCAGGAGTAGGCAACGGCTTAAGGTAAGGTGTAGGGCTGGTGGTGGGTTTCTATTCCGGGCTAGGGTTAGGGTTAGGGAACGGCAAGGCTTAGGGCACAGTTGAGGGTACAGAAACGTGGGAGGGTCGGGCTACGTGCTGACGCACGGGTCAGTGCGAGCGTACGGGACAGGAGTAGGCAACGGCTTAAGGTAAGGTGTAGGGCTGGTGGTGGGTTTCTATTCCGGGCTAGGATTAGGGTTAGGGAACGGCAAGGCTTAGGGCACAGGTGAGGGTACAGAAACGTGGGAGGGTCGGGCTACGTGCTGACGCACGGGTCAGTGCCAGCGTACGGGCCAGGAGTAGGCAACGGCGTAGGATAAAGTGTAGGGGTGCTGCTGGATTTGATTTCGGGGCTAGGGCTAGGGTCAGGGAACGGCAAGGCTTAGGGCACAGGTGAGGGTACGGAAACGTGGGAGGGTCACGCTACGTGCTGACGCACAGGTCAGTGCCAGCGTACAGGTCAGGAGTATGGTATGGCGTAAGGTAACGTGTAGGCCTGGTGGTGGGTTTCTATTCCGGGCTAGGGTTAGGGTTAGGGAACGGCAAGGCTTAGGGCACAGGTGAGGGCACGGAAACGTGGGAGGGTCAGGCTACGTGCTGACGCACGGGTCAGTGCCAGCGTACGGGTCAGGAGTAGGGTATGGCGTAAGGTAAGGTGTAGGGCTGGTGGTGGGTTTCTATTCCGGGCTAGGGTTAGGGTTAGGGAACGGCAAGGCTTAGGGCACAGGTGAGGGTACAGAAACGTGGGAGGGTCGGGCTACGTGCTGACGCACAGGTCAGTGCCAGCGTACGGGCCAGGAGTAGGCAACGGCGTAGGATAAAGTGTATGGCTGGTGGTGGATTTGCGTTCCGGGCTAGGGTTAGGGTTAGGGAACGGCAAGGCTTAGGGCACAGGTGAGGGTACGGAAACGTGGTAGGGTCAGGCTACGTGCTGACGCACGGTTCAGTGCCAGAGTACGGGCCAGGAATAGGGTACGGCGTAAGGTAAGGTGTAGGGCTGTTGGTGGGTTTCCGTTCTGGCCTAGGTTTAGGGTTAGGGAACGGCAAGGCTTAGGGCACAGGTGAGGGTACGGAAACGTGGGAGGGTCAGGATACGTGCTGACGCACGGGTCAGTGCCAACGTACGGGCCAGGAGTAGGGTACGGCGTAAGGTAAGGTGTAGGGCTTGTGGTTGATTTCCGTTCCAGGCTAGGGTTAGGGTTAGGGAACGGCAAGGCTTAGGGCAAAGGAGAGGGTACGGAAACGTGGGAGGGTCGGGCCCCGTGCCGACGCACGGGTTAGTGCCAGCATACGGGCCAGGAGTAGGCAATGGCGTAGGATAAAGTGTAGGGCTGGTGGTGGGTTTCCATTCCGGGCTAGGGTTAGGGTTAGGGAACGGCAACGCTTAGGGCACAGGTGAGGGTACGGAAACGTGGGAGGGTCAGGCTACGTGCTGACGCACGGGTCAGTGCCAGCGTACGGGCCAGGAGTAGGCAACGGCTTAAGGTAAGGTGTAGGGCAGGTGGTGGGTTTCTATTCCGGGCTAGGGTTAGGGTTAGGGAACGGCAAGGCTTAGGGCACAGGTGAGGGTACAGAAACGTGGGAGGGTCGGGCTACGTGCTGACGCATGGGTCAGTGCCAGCGTACGGGCCAGGAGTAGGCAACGGCTTAAGGTAAGGTGTAGGGCTGGTGGTGGGTTTCTATTCCGGGCTAGGGTTAGGGTTATGGAACGGCAAGGCTTAGGGCACAGGTTAGGGTACAGAAACGTGGGAGGGTCGGGCTACGTGCTGACGCACGTGTGAGTGCCAGCGTACGGGCCAGGAGTAGGCAACGGCGTAGGATAAAGTGTAGGGCTGGTGGTGGATTTGCATTCGGGGCTAGGGCTAGGGTCAGGGAACGGCAAGGCTTAGGGCACAGGTGAGGGTACGGAAACGTGGGTGGGTCAGGCTACGTGCTGACGCACAGGTTAGTGCCAGCGTACAGGTCAGGAGTATGGTACGGCGTAAGGTAACGTGTAGGGCTGGTGGTGGGTTTCTATTCCGGGCTAGGGTTAGGGTTAGGGAACGGCAAGGCTTAGGGCACAGGTGAGGGCACGGAAACGTGGGAGGGTCAGGCTACGTGCTGACGCACGGGTCAGTGCCAGCGTACGGGTCAGGAGTAGGGTATGGCGTAAGGTAAGGTGTAGGGCTGGTGGTGGGTTTCTATTCCGGGCTAGGGTTAGGGTTAGGGAACGGCAAGGCTTAGGGCACAGGTGAGGGTACAGAAACGTGGGAGGGTCGGGCTACTTGCTGACGCACGGGTCAGTGCCAGCGTACGGGCCAGGAGTAGGCAACGGCTTAAGGTAAGGTGTAGGGCTGGTGGTGGGTTTCAATTCCGGCCTAGTGTTAGGGTTAGGGAACGGCAAGGCTTAGGGCACAGGTGAGGGTACAGAAACGTGGGAGGGTCGGGCTACGTGATGACGCACGGGTCAGTGCCAGCGTACGGGCCAGGAGTAGGCAACGGCGTAGGATAAAGTGTAGGGCTGGTGGTGGATTTGCGTTCGGGGCTAGGGTTAGGGTTAGGGAACGGCAAGGCTTAGGGCACAGGTGAGGGTACGGGAAAGTGGGAGGGTCAGGCTACGTGCTGACGCACAGGTCAGTGCCAGCGTACAGGTCAGGAGTAGGGTACGGCGTAAGGTAAGGTGTAGGGCTGGTGGTGGGTTTCTATTCCGGGCTAGGGTTAGGGTTAGGGAACGGCAAGGCTAAGGGCACAGGTGAGGGTACGGAAACGTGGGAGGGTCACGCTACATGCTGACGCACGGGTCAGTGCCAGCGTACGGGTCAGGAGTAGGGTATGGCGTAAGGTAAGGTGTAGGGCTGGTGGTGGGTTTCTATTCCCGGCTAGGGTTAGGGTTAGGGAACGGCAAGGCTTAGGGCACAGGTGAGGGTACGGAAACGTGGGAGGGTCGGGCTACGTGCTGACGCACGGGTCAGTGCCAGCGTACGGCCCAGGAGTAGGCAACGGCGTAGGATAAAGTGTAGGCTGGTGGTGGATTTGCGTTCTGGGCTAGGGTTAGGGTTAGGGAACGGCAAGGCTTAGGGCACAGGAGAGGGTACGGAAACGCCAGAGTGTAAGGCTACGTGCTGATGCATGGGGCAGTGCCAGAGTACAGGCCAGGAGTAGGCAACGGCATAGGGTAAGGTGTAGGGCTGGTGGTGGGTTTCCATTCCGGGCTAGGGTTAGGGTTAGGGAACGGCAAGGCTTAGGGCACAGGTGAGGGTACGGAAACGTGGGAGGGTCAGGCTACGTGCAGACGAACGGGTCAGTGCCAGCGTACGGGTCAGGAGTAGGGTACGGCGTAAGGTAAGGTGTAGGGCTGGTGGTGGGTTTCTATTCCGGGCTAGGGTTAGGGTTAGGGAACGGCAAGGCTTAGGGCACAGCTGAGGGCACGGAAACGTGGGAGGGTCAGGCTACGTGCTGACGCACGGGTCAGTGCCAGCGTACGGGCCAGGAGTAGGCAACGGCGTAAGGTAAGGTGTAGGGCTGGTGGTTGGTTTCCGTTCCAGGCTAGGGTTAGAGTTATGGAACGGCAAGGCTTAGGGCACAGGTGAGGGTACGGAAAAGTGGGAGGGTCGGGCTCCGTGCTGACGCACGGGTCAGTGCCAGCGTACTGGCCAGGAGTAGGCAACGGCGTAGGATAAAGTGTAGGGCTGTTGGTGGATTTGCGTTCCGGGCTAGGGTTAGGGTTAGGGAGCGGCAAGGCTTAGGGCACAGGTGAGGGTACGGAAACGTGGGAGGGTCAGGCTACGTGCTGACTCACGGGTCAGTGCCAGCATACGGGTCAGGAGTAGGGTACGGCATAAGGTAAGGTGTAGGGCTGTTGGTGGGTTTCTATTCCGGTCTAGGGTTAGGGTTAGGGAACGGCAAGGCTTAGGGCACAGGTCAGGGTACGGAAACGCGGGAGGGTAAGGCTACGTGCTGATGAACGGGTCAGTGCCAGAGTACAGGCCAGGAGTAGGAAACGGCGTAGGGTAAGGTGTAGGGCTGGTGGTTGGTTTCCATTACAGGCTAGGGTTAGGGTTAGGGAACGGCAAGTCTTAGGGCACAGGTGAGGGTACGGAAACGTGGGAGGGTCGGGCTACGTGCTGACGCACGGGTCAGTGCCACCGTACGGGCCAGGAGTAGGCAACGGCGTTGGATAAAGTGTAGGGCTGGTGGTGGATTTGCGTTCCAGGCTAGGGTTAGGGTTAGGGAACGGCAAGGCTTAGGGCACAGGTGAGGGTACGGAAACGTGGGAGGGTCAGGCTACGTGCTGACGCACGGTTCAGTGCCAGAGTACGGGCCAGGAATAGGGTACGGCGTGAGGTAAGGTGTAGGGCTGGTGGTGGGTTTCTGTTCTGGCCTAGGGTTAGGGTTAGGGAACGGCAAGGCTTAGGGCACAGGTGAGGGTACGGAAACGTGGGAGGGTCAGGCTACGTGCTGACGCACGGGTCAGTGCCAACGTACGGGCCAGGAGTAGGGTACGGCGTAAGGTAAGGTGTAGGGCTTGTGGTTGATTTCCGTTCCAGGCTAGGGTTAGGGTTAGGGAACGGCAACGCTTAGGGCACAGGTGAGGGTACGGAAACGTGGGAGGGTCAGGCTACGTGCTGACGCACGGGTCAGTGCCAGCGTACGGGCCAGGAGTAGGCAACGGCTTAAGGTAAGGTGTAGGGCTGGTGGTGGGTTTCTATTCCGGGCTAGGGTTAGGGTTAGGGAACGGCAAGGCTTAGGGCACAGGTGAGGGTACAGAAACGTGGGAGGGTCGGGCTACGTGCTGACGCACGGGTCAGTGCCAGCGTACGGGCCAGGAGTAGGCAACGGCGTAGGATAAAGTGTATGGCTGGTGGTGGATTTGCGTTCCGGTCTAGGGTTAGGGTTAGGGAACGGCAAGGCTTAGGGCACAGGTGAGGGTACGGAAACGTGGGAGGGTCAGGCTACGTGCTGACGCACAGGTCAGTGCCAGCGTACAGGTCAGGAGTAGGGTACGGCGTAAGGAAAAGTGTAGGGCTGGTGGTGGGTTTCTATTCCGGGCTAGGGTTAGGGTTAGGGAACGGCAAGGCTTAGGGCACAGGTGAGGGTACGGAAACGTGGGAGGGTCAGGCTACGTGCTGACACACGTGTCAGTGCCAGCGTACGGGCCAGGAGTAGGCAACGGCGTAGGATAAAGTGTAGGGCTGGTGGTGGATTTGCGTTCGGGGCTAGGGTTAGGGTTAGGGAACGGCAAGGCTTAGGGCACAGGTGAGGGTATGGAAACGTGGGAGGGTCAGGCTACGTGCTGACGCACTGGTCAGTGCTAGCGTACAGGTCAGGAGTAGGGTACGGCGTAAGGTAAGGTGTAGGGCTGGTGGTGGGTTTCTATTCCGGGCTAGGGTTAGGGTTAGGGAACGGCAAGGCTTAGGGCACAGGTGAGGGTACGGAAACGTGGGAGGGTCAGGCTACGTGCTGACGCACGGGTCAGTGCCAGCGTACGGGTCAGGAGTAGGGTATGGCGTAAGGTAAGGTGTAGGGCTGGTGGTGGGTTTCTATTCCGGGCTAGGGTTTGGGTTAGGGAACAGCAAGGCTTAGGGCACAGGTGAGGGTACGGAAACGTGGGAGGGTCGGGCTACGTGCTGACGCACGGGTCAGTGCCAGCGTACGGGCCAGGAGTAGGCAACGGCGTAGGATAAAGTGTAGGCTGGTGGTGGATTTGCGTTCTGGGCTAGGGTTAGGGTTAGGGAACGGCAAGGCTTAGGGCACAGGAGAGGGTACGGAAACGCCAGAGTGTAAGGCTACGTGCTGATGCACGGGGCAGTGCCAGAGTACAGGCCAGGAGTAGGCAACGGCGTAGGGTAAGGTGTAGGGCTGGTGGTGGGTTTCCATTCCGGGCTAGGGTTAGGGTTAGGGAACGGCAAGGCTTAGGGCACAGGTGAGGGTACGGAAACGTGGGAGGGTCAGGCTACGTGCTGACGCACGGGTCAGTGCCAGCGTACGGGCCAGGTGTAGGCAACGGCGTAAGGTAAGGTGTAGGGCTGGTGGTTGTTTTCCATTACAGGCTAGGGTTAGGGTTAGGGAACGGCAAGGCTTAGGGCACAGGTGAGGGTACGGAAACGTGGGAGGGTCGGGCTACGTGCTGACGCACGGGTCAGTGCCAGCGTACTGGCCAGGAGTAGGCAACGGCGTAGGATAAAGTGTAGGGCTGGTGGTGGATTTGCGTTCCGGGCTAGGGTTAGGGTTAGGGAACGGCAAGGCTTAGGGCACAGGTGAGGGTACGGAAGCGTGGGAGGGTCAGGCTACGTGCAGACGAACGGGTCAGTTCAAGCGTACGGGTCAGGAGTAGGGTACGGCGTAAGGTAAGGTGTAGGGCTGGTGGTGGGTTTCTCTTCCGGGCTAGGGTTAGGGTTAGGGAACGCAAAGGCTTAGGGCAGAAGTGAGGGTACGGAAACGTGGGAGGGTCAGGCTACATGCTGACGCACGGTTCAGTGCCAGCGTACGGGCCAGGAATAGGGTACGGCGTAAGGTAAGGTGTAGGGCTGGTGGTGGGTTTCCTTTCCGGGCTAGGGTTAGGGTTAGGGAACGGCAAGGCTTAGGGCACAGCTGAGGGCACGGAAACGTGGGAGGGTCAGGCTACGTGCTGACGCACGGGTCAGTGCCAGCGTACGGGCCAGGAGTAGGCAACGGCGTAAGGTAAGGTGTAGGGCTGGTGGTTGGTTTCCGTTCCAGGCTAGGGTTAGAGTTAGGGAACGGCAAGGCTTAGGGCACAGGTGAGGGTATGGAAACGTGGGAGGGTCGGGCTCCGTGCTCACGCACGGGTCAGTGCCAGCGTACTGGCCAGGAGTAGGCAACGGCGTAGGATAAAGTGTAGGGCTGGTGGTGGATTTGCGTTCCGGGCTAGGGTTAGGGTTAGGGAACGGCAAGGCTTAGGGCACAGGTGAGGGTACGGAAACGTGGGAGGGTCAGGCTACGTGCTGACGCACGGGTCAGTGCCAGCGTACGGGTCAGGAGTAGGGTACGGCATAAGTTAAGGTGTAGGGCTGGTGGTGGGTTTCTATACCGGGCTAGGGTTAGGGTTAGGGAACGGCAAGGCTTAGGGCACAGGTCAGGGTACGGAAACGCGGGAGGGTAAGGCTACGTGCTGATGAACGGGTCAGTGCCAGAGTACAGGCCAGGAGTAGGCAACGGCGTAGGGTAAGGTGTAGGGCTGGTGGTTGGTTTCCGTTCCAGGCTAGGGTTAGGATTAGGGAACGGCAAGGCTTAGGGCACAGGTGAGGGTACGGAAACGTGGGAGGGTCGGGCTACGTGCTGACGCACGGGTCAGTGCCAGCGTACGGGCCAGGAGTAGGCAGCGGCGTAGGATAAAGTGTAGGGCTGGTGGTGGATTTGCGTTCCAGGCTAGGGTTAGGGTTAGGGAACGGCAAGGCTTAGGGCACAGGTGAGGGTACGGAAACGTGGGAGGGTCAGGCTACGTGCTGACGCACAGTTCAGTGCCAGCGTACAGGTCAGGAGTAGGGTACGGCGTAAGGTAAGGTGTAGGGCTGGTGGTGGGTTTCTATTCCGGGCTAGGGTTAGGGTTAGGGAACGGCAAGGCTTAGGGCACAGGTGAGGGTACGGAAACGTGGGAGGGTCGGGCTACGTGCTGACGCACGGGTCAGTGCCAGCGTACGGGCCAGGAGTAGGCAACGGCGTAGGATAAAGTGTAGGCTGGTGGTGGATTTGCGTTTAGGGCTAGGTTTAGGGTTAGGGAACGGCAAGGCTTAGGGCACAGGAGAGGGTACGGAAATGCCAGAGTGTAAGGCTACGTGCTGATGCACGGGGCAGTTCCAGAGTACAGGCCAGGAGTAGGCAACGGCGTAGGGTAAGGTGTAGGGCTGGTGGTGGGTTTCCATTCCGGGCTAGGGTTAGGGTTAGGGAACGGCAAGGCTTAGGGCATAGGTGAGGGTACGGATACGTGGGAGGGTCAGGCTAAGTGCTGACGCACGGGTCAGTGCCAGCGTACGGGCCAGGTGTAGGCAACGGCGTAAGGTAAGGTGTAGGGCTGGTGGTTGTTTTCCGTTCCAGGCTAGGGTTAGGTTTAGGGAACGGCAAGGCTTAGGGCACAGGTGAGGGTACGGAAACGTGGGAGGGTCGGGCTACGTGCTGACGCACGGGTCAGTGCCACCGTACGGGCCAGGAGTAGGCAACGGCGTAGGATAAAGTGTAGGGCTGGTGGTGGATTTGCGTTCCGGGCTAGGGTTAGGGTTAGGGAACGGCAAGGCTTAGGGCACAGGTGAGGGTATGGAAACGTGGGAGGGTCAGGCTACGTGCTGACGCACGGTTCAGTGCCAGAGTACGGGCCAGGAATAGGGTACGGCGTAAGGTAAGGTGTAGGGCTGGTGGTGTGTTTCCGTTCTGGCCTAGGGTTAGGGTTAGGGAACGGCAAGGCTTAGGGCACAGGTGAGGGTACGGAAACGTGGGAGGGTCAGGCTACGTGCTGACGCACGGGTCAGTGCCAACGTACGGGCCAGGAGTAGGGTACGGCGTAAGGTAAGGTGTAGGGCTTGTGGTTGATTTCCGTTCCAGGCTAGGGTTAGGGTTAGGGAACGGCAAGGCTTAGGGCAAAGGAGAGGGTACGGAAACGTGGGAGGGTCGGGCCCCGTGCCGACGCACGGGTTAGTGCCAGCATACGGGCCAGGAGTAGGCAATGGCGTAGGATAAAGTGTAGGGCTGGTGGTGGGTTTCCATTCCGGGCTAGGGTTAGGGTTAGGGAACGGCAAGGCTTAGGGCACAGGTGAGGGTACGGAAACGTGGGAGGGTCAGGCTACGTGCTGACGCACGGGTCACTGCCAGCGTATGGGCCAGGAGTAGGCAACGGCTTAAGGTAAGGTGTAGGGCTGGTGGTGGGTTTCTATTCCGGGCTAGGGTTAGGGTTAGGGTACGGCAAAGCTTAGGGCACAGGTGAGGGTACAGAAACGTGGGAGGGTCGGGCTACGTGCTGACGCACGTGTCAGTGCCAGCGTACGGGCCAGGAGTAGGCAACAGCGTAGGATAAAGTGTAGGGCTGGTGGTGGATTTGCGTTCCAGGCTAGGGTTAGGGTTAGGGAACGGCACGGCTTAGAGCACAGGTGAGGGTACGGAAACGTGGGAGGGTCAGGCTACGTGCTGACGCACGGGTCAGTGCCAGAGTACGGGCCAGGAGTAGGCAACGGCGTAAGGTAAGGTGTAGGGCTGGTGGTTGGTTTCCGTTCCAGGCCACGGTTAGGGTTAGGGAACGGAAAGGCTTAGGGCACAGGTGAGGGTACGGAAACGTGGGAGGGTCGGGCTACGTGCTGACGCCCGTGTCAGTGCCAGCGTACGGGCCAGGAGTAGGCAACGGCGTAGGATAAAGTGTAGGGCTGGTGGTGGATTTGCGTTCCGGGCTAGGGTTAGGGTTAGGGTACGGCAAGGCTTAGGGCACAGGTGAGGGTACGGAAACGTGGGAGGGTCAGGCTACGTGCTGACGCACAGGTCAGTGCCAGCGTACGGGTCAGGAGTAGGGTACGGCGTAAGGAAAGGTGTAGGGCTGGTGGTGGGTTTCTATTCCGGGTTAGGGTTAGGGTTAGGGAACGGCAAGGCTTAGGGCACAGGTGAGGGTACGGAAACGTGGGAGGGTCGGGCTACGTGCTGACGCACGGGTCAGTGCCAGCGTACGGGCCAGGAGTAGGCAACGGCGTAGGATAAAGTGTAGGGCTGGTGGTGGATTTGCGTTCCAGGCTAGGGTTAGGGTTAGGGAACGGCAAGGCTTAGGGCACAGGTGAGGGTACGGAAACGTGGGAGGGTCAGGCTACGTGCTGATGCACGGTTCAGTGCCAGCGTACGGGCCAGTAATAGGGTACGGCGTAATGTAAGGTGTAGGGCTGGTGGTGGGTTTCCGTTTTGGGCTAGGGTTAGGGTTAGGGAACGGCAACGCTTAGGGCACAGGTGAGGGTACGGAAACGTGGGAGGGTCAGGCTACGTGCTGACGCACGTTTCAGTGCCAGCGTACGGGCCAGGAATAGGGTACGGCGTAAGGTATGGTGTAGGGCTGGTGGTGGGTTTCCGTTCCGGGCTAGGGTTAGGGTTAGGGAACGGCAAGGCTTAGGGCACAGGTGAGGGTACGGAAACGTGGGAGTGTCGGTCTACGTGCTGACGCACGGGTTAATGCCAGCGTACGGGACAGGAGTAGGCAACGGCGTAGGATAAATTGTAGGGCTGGTGGTGGATTTGCGTTCAGGGCTAGGGTTAGGGTGAGGGAACGGCAAGGCTTAGGGCACAGGTGAGGGTACGGAAACGTGGGAGGGTCGGGCTACGTGCTGACGCACGTGTCAGTGCCAGCGTACGGGCCAGGAGTAGGCAACGGCGTAGGATAAAGTTTAGGGCTGGTGGTGGATTTGCGTTCCGGGCTAGGGTTAGGGTTAGGGAACGGCAAGGCTTAGGGCACAGGTGAGGGTACGGAAACGTGGGAGGGTCAGGCTACGTGCTGACGCACGGTTCAGTGCCAGCGTACGGGCCAGGAATAGGGTACGGCGTAAGGTAAGGTGTCAGGCTGGTGGTGGGTTTCCGTTCCGGGCTAGGGTTAGGGTTCGGGAACGACAAGGCTTAGGGCACAGGTGAAGTTACGGAAACGTGGGAGGCTCGGGCTACGTGCTGACGCACGGGTCAGTGCCAGCGTACGGGCCAGGAGTAGGCAACGGCGTAGGATAAAGTGTAGGGCTGGTGGTGGATTTGCGTTCTGGGCTAGGGTTAGGGTTAGGGAACGGCAAGGCTTAGGGCACAGGTGAGGGTACGGAAACGCGGGAGGGTAAGGCTGCGTGGTGATGCACGGGGCAGTGCCAGCGTACGGGCCAGGAGTAGGCAACGGCGTAAGGTAAGGTGTAGGGCTGGTGGTTGGTTTCCGTTCCAGGCTAGGGTTAGGGTTAGGGAACGGCATGGCTTAGGGCACAGGTGAGGGTATGGAAACGTGGGAGGGTCGGGCTACGTGCTGACGCACGGTTCAGTGCCAGCGTACGGGCCAGGAATAGGGTACGGCGTAAGGTAAGGTGTAGGGCTGGTGCTGGGTTTCCGTTCCGGGCTAGGGTTAGGGTTAGGGAACGGCAAGGCTTAGGGCACAGGTGAGGGTACGGAAACGTGGGAGGGTCAGGCTACGTGCTGACGAACGGGTCAGTGCCAACGTACGGGCCAGGAGTAGGGTACGGCGTAAGATAAGGTGTAGGGCTTGTGGTTGATTTCCGTTCCAGGCTAGGGTTAGGGTTAGGGAACGGCAAGGCTTAGGGCAAAGGAGAGTGTACGGAAACGTGGGAGGATCGGGCCTCGTTCTGACGCACGGGTTAGTGCCAGCATACGGGCCAGGAGTAGGCAACGACGTAGGATAAAGTGTAGGGCTGGTGGTGGGTTTCCTTTCTGGGCTAGAGTTAGGGTTAGGGAACGGCAAGGCTTAGGGCACAGGTGAGGGTACGGAAACGTGGGAGGGTCAGGCTACGTGCTGACGCACGGTTCAGTGCCAGCGTACGGGCCAGGAGTAGGCAACGGCTTAAGGTAAGGTGTAGGGCTGGTGGTGGGTTTCTATTCCGGGCTAGGGTTAGGGTTAGGGAACGGCAAGGCTTAGGGCACAGGTGAGGTTACGGAAACGTGGGAGGGTCGGGCTACGTGCTGACGCACGGGTCAGTGCCAGCGTACGGGCCAGGAGTATGCAACGGCGTAGGATAAAGTGTAGGGCTGGTGGTTGTTTTCCGTTCCGGGCTAGTGTTAGGGTTAGGGAACGGCAAGGCTTAGGGCACAGGTGAGGTTACGGAAACGTGGGAGGGTCAGGCTACGTGCTGACGCACGGGTTAGTGCCAGCGTACGGGCCAGGAGTAGGCAACGGCGTAAGGTAAGGTGTAGGGCTGGTGGTTGGTTTCCGTTCTAGGCTAGGGTTAGGGTTAGGGAACGGCAAGGCTTAGGGCACAGGTGAGGGTACGGAAACGTGGGAGGGTCGGGCTACGTGCTGACGCACGTGTCAGTGCCAGCGTACGGGCCAGGAGTATGCAACGGCGTAGGATAAAGTGTAGGGCTGGTGGTGGATTTGCGTTCGGGGCTTGGGTTAGGGTTAGGGAACGGCAAGGCTTAGGGCACAGGTGAGGGTACGGAAACGTGGGAGGGTCAGGCTACGTGCTGACGCACAGGTCAGTGCCAGCGTACAGGTCAGGAGTAGGGTATGGCGTAAGGTAACGTGTAGGGCTGGTGGTGGGTTTCTATTCCGGGCTAGGGTTAGGGTTAGGGAACGGCAAGGCTTAGGGCACAGGTCAGGGTACGGAAACGCGGGAGGGTAAGGCTACGTGCTGATGCACGGGTCAGTGCCAGAGTACAGGCCAGGACTAGGCAACGGCGTAGGGTAAGGTGTAGGGCTGGTGGTGGGTTTCCATTCCGGGCTAGGGTTAGCGTTAGGGAAAGGCAAGGCTTAGGGCACAGGTGAGGGTACAGAAACGTGGGAGGTTCGGGCTACGTGCTGACGCACGGGTCAGTGCCAGCGTACGGGCCAGGAGTAGGCAACGGCTTAAGGTAAGGTGTAGGGCTGGTGGTGGGTTTCTATTCCGGGCTAGGGTTAGGGTTAGGGAACGGCAAGGCTTAGGGCACAGGTGAGGGTACAGAAACGTGGGAGGGTCGGGCTACGTGCTGACGCACGGGTCAGTGCCAGCGTACGGGCCAGGAGTAGGCAACGGCGTAGGATAAAGTGTAGGGCTGGTGGTGGATTTTCATTCGGGGCTAGGGCTAGGGTCAGGGAACGGCAAGGCTTAGGGCACAGGTGAGGGTACGGAAACGTGGGAGGGTCAGGCTACGTGCTCACGCACAGGTCAGTGCCAGCGTACAGGTCAGGAGTATGGTATGGCGTAAGGTAACGTGTAGGCCTGGTGGTGGGTTTCTATTCCGGGCTAGGGTTAGGGTTAGGGAACGGCAAGGCTTAGGGCACAGGTGAGGGCACGGAAACGTGGGAGGGTCAGGCTACGTGCTGACGCACGGGTCAGTGCCAGCGTACGGGTCAGGAGTAGGGTATGGCGTAAGGTAAGGTGTAGGGCTGGTGGTGGGTTTCTATTCCGGGCTAGGGTTAGGGTTAGGGAACGGCAAGGCTTAGGGCACAGGTGAGGGTACAGAAACGTGGGAGGGTCGGGCTACGTGCTGACGCACAGGTCAGTGCCAGCGTACGGGCCAGGAGTAGGCAACGGCGTAGGATAAAGTGTAGGCTGGTGGTGGATTTGCGTTCTGGGCTAGGGTTAGGGTTAGGGAACGGCAAGGCTTAGGGCACAGGAGAGGGTACGGAAACGCCAGAGTGTAAGGCTACGTGCTGATGCATGGGGCAGTGCCAGAGTACAGGCCAGGAGTAGGCAACGGCATAGGGTAAGGTGTAGGACTGGTGGTGGGTTTCCATTCCGGGCTAGGGTTAGGGTTAGGGAACGGCAAGGCTTAGGGCACAGGTGAGGGTACGGAAACGTGGGAGCGTCAGGCTACGTGCTGACGCACGGGTCCGTGCCAGCGTACGGGCCAGGTGTAGGCAACGGCGTAAGGTAAGGTGTAGGGCTGGTGGTTGTTTTCCGTACCAGGCTAGGGTTAGGGTTAGGGAACGGCAAGGCTTAGGGCACAGGTGAGGGTACAGAAACGTGGGAGGGTCGGGCTACGTGCTGACGCATGGGTCAGTGCCAGCGTACTGGCCAGGAGTAGGCAACGGCGTAGGATAAAGTGTAGGGCTGGTGGTGGATTTGCGTTCCGGGCTAGGGTTAGGGTTAGGGAACGGCAAGGCTTAGGGCACAGGTGAGGGTACGGAAGCGTGGGAGGGTCAGGCTACGTGCAGACGAACGGGTCAGTGCCAGCGTACGGGTCAGGAGTAGGGTACGGCGTAAGGTAAGGTGTAGGGCTGGTGGTGGGTTTCTATTCCGGGCTAGGGTTAGGGTTAGGGAACGGCAAGGCTTAGGGCACAAGTGAGGGTACGGAAACGTGGGAGGGTCAGGCTACGTGCTGACGCACGGTTCAGTGCCAGCGTACGGGCCAGGAATAGGGTACGGCGTAAGGTAAGGTGTAGGGCTGGTGGTGGGTTTCCATTTCGGGCTAGGGTTAGGGTTAGGGAACGGCAAGGCTTAGGGCACAGCTGAGGGCACGGAAACGTGGGAGGGTCAGGCTACGTGCTGACGCACGGGTCAGTGCCAGCGTACGGGCCAGGAGCAGGCAACGGCGTAAGGTAAGGTGTAGGGCTGGTGGTTGGTTTCCGTTCCAGTCTAGGGTTAGAGTTATGGAACGGCAAGGCTTAGGGCACAGGTGAGGGTACGGAAACGTGGGAGGGTCGGGCTCCGTGCTGACGCACGGGTCAGTGCCAGCGTACTGGCCAGGAGTAGGCAACGGCGTAGGATAAAGTGTAGGGCTGGTGGTGGATTTGCGTTCCGGGCTAGGGTTAGGGTTAGGGAACGGCAAGGCTTAGGGCACAGGTGAGGGTACGGAAACGTGGGAGGGTCAGGCTACGTGCTGACTCACGGGTCAGTGCCAGCATACGGGTCAGGAGTAAGGTACGGCATAAGGTAAGGTGTAGGGCTGGTGGTGGGTTTCTATTCCGGTCTAGGGTTAGGGTTAGGGAACGGCAAGGCTTAGGGCACAGGTCAGGGTACGGAAACGCGGGAGGGTAAGGCTACGTGCTGATGAACGGGTCAGTGCCAGAGTACAGGCCAGGAGTAGGAAACGGCGTAGTGTAAGGTGTAGGGCTGGTGGTTGGTTTCCATTACAGGCTAGGGTTAGGGTTAGGGAACGGCAAGGCTTAGGGCACAGGTGAGGGTACGGAAACGTGGGAGGGTCGGGCTACGTGCTGACGCACGGGTCAGTGCCACCATACGGGCCAGGAGTAGGCAACGGCGTAGGATAAAGTGTAGGGCTGGTGGTGGATTTGCGTTCCAGGCTAGGGTTAGGGTTAGGGAACGGCAAGGCTTAGGGCACAGGTGAGGGTACGGAAACGTGGGAGGGTCAGGCTACGTGCTGACGCACGGTTCAGTGCCAGAGTACGGGCCAGGAATAGGGTACGGCGTAAGGTAAGGTGTAGGGCTGGTGGTGGGTTTCCGTTCTGGCCTAGGGTTAGGGTTAGGGAACGGCAAGGCTTAGGGCACAGGTGAGGGTATGGAAACGTGGGAGGGTCAGGCTACGTGCTGACGCACGGGTCAGTGCCAACGTACGGGCCAGGAGTAGGGTACGGCGTACGGTAAGGTGTAGGGCTTGTGGTTGATTTCCGTTCCAGGCTAGGGTTAGGGTTAGGGAACGGCAAGGCTTAGGGCAAAGGAGAGGGTACGGAAACGTGGGAGGGTCGGGCCCCGTGCCGACGCACGGGTTAGTGCCAGCATACGGGCCAGGAGTAGGCAATGGCGTAGGATAAAGTGTAGGGCTGGTGGTGGGTTTCCATTCCGGGCTAGGGTTAGGGTTAGGGAACGGCAACGCTTAGGGCACAGGTGAGGGTACGGAAACGTGGGAGGGTCAGGCTACGTGCTGACGCACGGGTCAGTGCCAGCGTACGGGCCAGGAGTAGGCAACAGCTTAAGGTAAGGTGTAGGGCTGGTGGTGGGTTTCTATTCCGGGCTAGGGTTAGGGTTAGGGAACGGCAAGGCTTAGGGCACAGGTGAGGGTACAGAAACGTGGGAGGGTCGGGCTACGTGCTGACGCACGGGTCAGTGCCAGCGTACGGGCCAGGAGTAGGCAACGGCGTAGGATAAAGTGTATGGCTGGTGGTGGATTTGCGTTCCGGGCTAGGGTTAGGGTTAGGGAACGGCAAGGCTTAGGGCACAGGTGAGGGTTCGGAAACGTGGGAGGGTCAGGCTACGTGCTGACGCACAGGTCAGTGCCAGCGTACAGGTCAGGAGTAGGGTACGGCGTAAGGAAAAGTGTAGGGCTGGTGGTGGGTTTCTATTCCGGGCTAGGGTTAGGGTTAGGGAACGGCAAGGCTTAGGGCACAGTTGAGGGTACGGAAATGTGGGAGGGTCAGGCTACGTGCTGACACACGTGTCAGTGCCAGCGTACGGGCCAGGAGTAGGCAACGGCGTAGGATAAAGTGTAGGGCTGGTGGTGGATTTGCGTTCGGGGCTAGGGTTAGGGTTAGGGAACGGCAAGGCTTAGGGCACAGGTCAGGGTACGGAAACGTGGGAGGGTCAGGCTACGTGCTGACGCACAGGTCAGTGCCAGCGTACGGGTCAGGAGTAGGGTACGGCGTAAGGAAAGGTGTAGGGCTGGTGGTGGGTTTCTATTCCGGGTTAGGGTTAGGGTTAGGGAACGGCAAGGCTTAGGGCACAGGTGAGGGTACGGAAACGTGGGAGGGTCGGGCTACGTGCTGACGCACGGGTCAGTGCCAGCGTACGGGCCAGGAGTAGGCAACGGCGTAGGATAAAGTGTAGGGCTGGTGGTGGATTTGCGTTCCAGGCTAGGGTTAGGGTTAGGGAACGGCAAGGCTTAGGGCACAGGTGAGGGTACGGAAACGTGGGAGGGTCAGGCTACGTGCTGATGCACGGTTCAGTGCCAGCGTACGGGCCAGTAATAGGGTACGGCGTAATGTAAGGTGTAGGGCTGGTGGTGGGTTTCCGTTTTGGGCTAGGGTTAGGGTTAGGGAACGGCAACGCTTAGGGCACAGGTGAGGGTACGGAAACGTGGGAGGGTCAGGCTACGTGCTGACGCACGTTTCAGTGCCAGCGTACGGGCCAGGAATAGGGTACGGCGTAAGGTATGGTGTAGGGCTGGTGGTGGGTTTCCGTTCCGGGCTAGGGTTAGGGTTAGGGAACGGCAAGGCTTAGGGCACAGGTGAGGGTACGGAAACGTGGGAGTGTCGGTCTACGTGCTGACGCACGGGTTAATGCCAGCGTACGGGACAGGAGTAGGCAACGGCGTAGGATAAATTGTAGGGCTGGTGGTGGATTTGCGTTCAGGGCTAGGGTTAGGGTGAGGGAACGGCAAGGCTTAGGGCACAGGTGAGGGTACGGAAACGTGGGAGGGTCGGGCTACGTGCTGACGCACGTGTCAGTGCCAGCGTACGGGCCAGGAGTAGGCAACGGCGTAGGATAAAGTTTAGGGCTGGTGGTGGATTTGCGTTCCGGGCTAGGGTTAGGGTTAGGGAACGGCAAGGCTTAGGGCACAGGTGAGGGTACGGAAACGTGGGAGGGTCAGGCTACGTGCTGACGCACGGTTCAGTGCCAGCGTACGGGCCAGGAATAGGGTACGGCGTAAGGTAAGGTGTCAGGCTGGTGGTGGGTTTCCGTTCCGGGCTAGGGTTAGGGTTCGGGAACGACAAGGCTTAGGGCACAGGTGAAGTTACGGAAACGTGGGAGGCTCGGGCTACGTGCTGACGCACGGGTCAGTGCCAGCGTACGGGCCAGGAGTAGGCAACGGCGTAGGATAAAGTGTAGGGCTGGTGGTGGATTTGCGTTCTGGGCTAGGGTTAGGGTTAGGGAACGGCAAGGCTTAGGGCACAGGTGAGGGTACGGAAACGCGGGAGGGTAAGGCTGCGTGGTGATGCACGGGGCAGTGCCAGCGTACGGGCCAGGAGTAGGCAACGGCGTAAGGTAAGGTGTAGGGCTGGTGGTTGGTTTCCGTTCCAGGCTAGGGTTAGGGTTAGGGAACGGCATGGCTTAGGGCACAGGTGAGGGTATGGAAACGTGGGAGGGTCGGGCTACGTGCTGACGCACGGTTCAGTGCCAGCGTACGGGCCAGGAATAGGGTACGGCGTAAGGTAAGGTGTAGGGCTGGTGCTGGGTTTCCGTTCCGGGCTAGGGTTAGGGTTAGGGAACGGCAAGGCTTAGGGCACAGGTGAGGGTACGGAAACGTGGGAGGGTCAGGCTACGTGCTGACGAACGGGTCAGTGCCAACGTACGGGCCAGGAGTAGGGTACGGCGTAAGATAAGGTGTAGGGCTTGTGGTTGATTTCCGTTCCAGGCTAGGGTTAGGGTTAGGGAACGGCAAGGCTTAGGGCAAAGGAGAGTGTACGGAAACGTGGGAGGATCGGGCCTCGTTCTGACGCACGGGTTAGTGCCAGCATACGGGCCAGGAGTAGGCAACGACGTAGGATAAAGTGTAGGGCTGGTGGTGGGTTTCCTTTCTGGGCTAGAGTTAGGGTTAGGGAACGGCAAGGCTTAGGGCACAGGTGAGGGTACGGAAACGTGGGAGGGTCAGGCTACGTGCTGACGCACGGTTCAGTGCCAGCGTACGGGCCAGGAGTAGGCAACGGCTTAAGGTAAGGTGTAGGGCTGGTGGTGGGTTTCTATTCCGGGCTAGGGTTAGGGTTAGGGAACGGCAAGGCTTAGGGCACAGGTGAGGTTACGGAAACGTGGGAGGGTCGGGCTACGTGCTGACGCACGGGTCAGTGCCAGCGTACGGGCCAGGAGTATGCAACGGCGTAGGATAAAGTGTAGGGCTGGTGGTTGTTTTCCGTTCCGGGCTAGTGTTAGGGTTAGGGAACGGCAAGGCTTAGGGCACAGGTGAGGTTACGGAAACGTGGGAGGGTCAGGCTACGTGCTGACGCACGGGTTAGTGCCAGCGTACGGGCCAGGAGTAGGCAACGGCGTAAGGTAAGGTGTAGGGCTGGTGGTTGGTTTCCGTTCTAGGCTAGGGTTAGGGTTAGGGAACGGCAAGGCTTAGGGCACAGGTGAGGGTACGGAAACGTGGGAGGGTCGGGCTACGTGCTGACGCACGTGTCAGTGCCAGCGTACGGGCCAGGAGTATGCAACGGCGTAGGATAAAGTGTAGGGCTGGTGGTGGATTTGCGTTCGGGGCTAGGGTTAGGGTTAGGGAACGGCAAGGCTTAGGGCACAGGTGAGGGTACGGAAACGTGGGAGGGTCAGGCTACGTGCTGACGCACAGGTCAGTGCCAGCGTACAGGTCAGGAGTAGGGTATGGCGTAAGGTAACGTGTAGGGCTGGTGGTGGGTTTCTATTCCGGGCTAGGGTTAGGGTTAGGGAACGGCAAGGCTTAGGGCACAGGTCAGGGTACGGAAACGCGGGAGGGTAAGGCTACGTGCTGATGCACGGGTCAGTGCCAGAGTACAGGCCAGGACTAGGCAACGGCGTAGGGTAAGGTGTAGGGCTGGTGGTGGGTTTCCATTCCGGGCTAGGGTTAGCGTTAGGGAAAGGCAAGGCTTAGGGCACAGGTGAGGGTACAGAAACGTGGGAGGTTCGGGCTACGTGCTGACGCACGGGTCAGTGCCAGCGTACGGGCCAGGAGTAGGCAACGGCTTAAGGTAAGGTGTAGGGCTGGTGGTGGGTTTCTATTCCGGGCTAGGGTTAGGGTTAGGGAACGGCAAGGCTTAGGGCACAGGTGAGGGTACAGAAACGTGGGAGGGTCGGGCTACGTGCTGACGCACGGGTCAGTGCCAGCGTACGGGCCAGGAGTAGGCAACGGCGTAGGATAAAGTGTAGGGCTGGTGGTGGATTTTCATTCGGGGCTAGGGCTAGGGTCAGGGAACGGCAAGGCTTAGGGCACAGGTGAGGGTACGGAAACGTGGGAGGGTCAGGCTACGTGCTCACGCACAGGTCAGTGCCAGCGTACAGGTCAGGAGTATGGTATGGCGTAAGGTAACGTGTAGGCCTGGTGGTGGGTTTCTATTCCGGGCTAGGGTTAGGGTTAGGGAACGGCAAGGCTTAGGGCACAGGTGAGGGCACGGAAACGTGGGAGGGTCAGGCTACGTGCTGACGCACGGGTCAGTGCCAGCGTACGGGTCAGGAGTAGGGTATGGCGTAAGGTAAGGTGTAGGGCTGGTGGTGGGTTTCTATTCCGGGCTAGGGTTAGGGTTAGGGAACGGCAAGGCTTAGGGCACAGGTGAGGGTACAGAAACGTGGGAGGGTCGGGCTACGTGCTGACGCACAGGTCAGTGCCAGCGTACGGGCCAGGAGTAGGCAACGGCGTAGGATAAAGTGTAGGCTGGTGGTGGATTTGCGTTCTGGGCTAGGGTTAGGGTTAGGGAACGGCAAGGCTTAGGGCACAGGAGAGGGTACGGAAACGCCAGAGTGTAAGGCTACGTGCTGATGCATGGGGCAGTGCCAGAGTACAGGCCAGGAGTAGGCAACGGCATAGGGTAAGGTGTAGGACTGGTGGTGGGTTTCCATTCCGGGCTAGGGTTAGGGTTAGGGAACGGCAAGGCTTAGGGCACAGGTGAGGGTACGGAAACGTGGGAGCGTCAGGCTACGTGCTGACGCACGGGTCCGTGCCAGCGTACGGGCCAGGTGTAGGCAACGGCGTAAGGTAAGGTGTAGGGCTGGTGGTTGTTTTCCGTACCAGGCTAGGGTTAGGGTTAGGGAACGGCAAGGCTTAGGGCACAGGTGAGGGTACAGAAACGTGGGAGGGTCGGGCTACGTGCTGACGCATGGGTCAGTGCCAGCGTACTGGCCAGGAGTAGGCAACGGCGTAGGATAAAGTGTAGGGCTGGTGGTGGATTTGCGTTCCGGGCTAGGGTTAGGGTTAGGGAACGGCAAGGCTTAGGGCACAGGTGAGGGTACGGAAGCGTGGGAGGGTCAGGCTACGTGCAGACGAACGGGTCAGTGCCAGCGTACGGGTCAGGAGTAGGGTACGGCGTAAGGTAAGGTGTAGGGCTGGTGGTGGGTTTCTATTCCGGGCTAGGGTTAGGGTTAGGGAACGGCAAGGCTTAGGGCACAAGTGAGGGTACGGAAACGTGGGAGGGTCAGGCTACGTGCTGACGCACGGTTCAGTGCCAGCGTACGGGCCAGGAATAGGGTACGGCGTAAGGTAAGGTGTAGGGCTGGTGGTGGGTTTCCATTTCGGGCTAGGGTTAGGGTTAGGGAACGGCAAGGCTTAGGGCACAGCTGAGGGCACGGAAACGTGGGAGGGTCAGGCTACGTGCTGACGCACGGGTCAGTGCCAGCGTACGGGCCAGGAGCAGGCAACGGCGTAAGGTAAGGTGTAGGGCTGGTGGTTGGTTTCCGTTCCAGTCTAGGGTTAGAGTTATGGAACGGCTAGGCTTAGGGCACAGGTGAGGGTACGGAAACGTGGGAGGGTCGGGCTCCGTGCTGACGCACGGGTCAGTGCCAGCGTACTGGCCAGGAGTAGGCAACGGCGTAGGATAAAGTGTAGGGCTGGTGGTGGATTTGCGTTCCGGGCTAGGGTTAGGGTTAGGGAACGGCAAGGCTTAGGGCACAGGTGAGGGTACGGAAACGTGGGAGGGTCAGGCTACGTGCTGACTCACGGGTCAGTGCCAGCATACGGGTCAGGAGTAAGGTACGGCATAAGGTAAGGTGTAGGGCTGGTGGTGGGTTTCTATTCCGGTCTAGGGTTAGGGTTAGGGAACGGCAAGGCTTAGGGCACAGGTCAGGGTACGGAAACGCGGGAGGGTAAGGCTACGTGCTGATGAACGGGTCAGTGCCAGAGTACAGGCCAGGAGTAGGAAACGGCGTAGTGTAAGGTGTAGGGCTGGTGGTTGGTTTCCATTACAGGCTAGGGTTAGGGTTAGGGAACGGCAAGGCTTAGGGCACAGGTGAGGGTACGGAAACGTGGGAGGGTCGGGCTACGTGCTGACGCACGGGTCAGTGCCACCATACGGGCCAGGAGTAGGCAACGGCGTAGGATAAAGTGTAGGGCTGGTGGTGGATTTGCGTTCCAGGCTAGGGTTAGGGTTAGGGAACGGCAAGGCTTAGGGCACAGGTGAGGGTACGGAAACGTGGGAGGGTCAGGCTACGTGCTGACGCACGGTTCAGTGCCAGAGTACGGGCCAGGAATAGGGTACGGCGTAAGGTAAGGTGTAGGGCTGGTGGTGGGTTTCCGTTCTGGCCTAGGGTTAGGGTTAGGGAACGGCAAGGCTTAGGGCACAGGTGAGGGTATGGAAACGTGGGAGGGTCAGGCTACGTGCTGACGCACGGGTCAGTGCCAACGTACGGGCCAGGAGTAGGGTACGGCGTACGGTAAGGTGTAGGGCTTGTGGTTGATTTCCGTTCCAGGCTAGGGTTAGGGTTAGGGAACGGCAAGGCTTAGGGCAAAGGAGAGGGTACGGAAACGTGGGAGGGTCGGGCCCCGTGCCGACGCACGGGTTAGTGCCAGCATACGGGCCAGGAGTAGGCAATGGCGTAGGATAAAGTGTAGGGCTGGTGGTGGGTTTCCATTCCGGGCTAGGGTTAGGGTTAGGGAACGGCAACGCTTAGGGCACAGGTGAGGGTACGGAAACGTGGGAGGGTCAGGCTACGTGCTGACGCACGGGTCAGTGCCAGCGTACGGGCCAGGAGTAGGCAACAGCTTAAGGTAAGGTGTAGGGCTGGTGGTGGGTTTCTATTCCGGGCTAGGGTTAGGGTTAGGGAACGGCAAGGCTTAGGGCACAGGTGAGGGTACAGAAACGTGGGAGGGTCGGGCTACGTGCTGACGCACGGGTCAGTGCCAGCGTACGGGCCAGGAGTAGGCAACGGCGTAGGATAAAGTGTATGGCTGGTGGTGGATTTGCGTTCCGGGCTAGGGTTAGGGTTAGGGAACGGCAAGGCTTAGGGCACAGGTGAGGGTTCGGAAACGTGGGAGGGTCAGGCTACGTGCTGACGCACAGGTCAGTGCCAGCGTACAGGTCAGGAGTAGGGTACGGCGTAAGGAAAAGTGTAGGGCTGGTGGTGGGTTTCTATTCCGGGCTAGGGTTAGGGTTAGGGAACGGCAAGGCTTAGGGCACAGTTGAGGGTACGGAAATGTGGGAGGGTCAGGCTACGTGCTGACACACGTGTCAGTGCCAGCGTACGGGCCAGGAGTAGGCAACGGCGTAGGATAAAGTGTAGGGCTGGTGGTGGATTTGCGTTCGGGGCTAGGGTTAGGGTTAGGGAACGGCAAGGCTTAGGGCACAGGTCAGGGTACGGAAACGTGGGAGGGTCAGGCTACGTGCTGACGCACTGGTCAGTGCCAGCGTACAGGTCAGGAGTAGGGTACGGCGTAAGGTAAGGTGTAGGTCTGGTGGTGGGTTTCTATTCCGGGCTAGGGTTAGGGTTAGGGAACGGCAAGGCTTAGGGCACAGGTGAGGGTACGGAAACGTGGGAGGGTCAGGCTACGTGCTGACGCACGGGTCAGTGCCAGCGTACGGGTCAGGAGTAGGGTATGGCGTAAGGTAAGGTGTAGGGCTGGAGGTGGGTTTCTATTCCGGGCTAGGGTTTGGGTTAGGGAACGGCAAGGCTTAGGGCACAGGTGAGGGTACGGAAACGTGGGAGGGTCGGGCTACGTGCTGACGCACGGGTCAGTGCCAGCGTACGGGCCAGGAGTAGGCAACGGCGTAGGATAAAGTGTAGGCTGGTGGTGGATTTGCGTTCTGGGCTAGGGTTAGGGTTAGGGAACGGCAAGGCTTAGGGCACAGGAGAGGGTACGGAAACACCAGAGTGTAAGGCTACGTGCTGATGCACGGGGCAGTGCCAGAGTACAGGCCAGGAGTAGGCAACGGCGTAGGGTAAGGTGTAGGGCTGGTGGTGGGTTTCCATTCCGGGCTAGGGTTAGGGTTAGGGAACGGCAAGGCTTAGGGCACAGGTGAGGGTACGGAAACGTGGGAGGGTCAGGCTACGTGCTGACGCACGGGTCAGTGCCAGCGTACGGGCCAGGTGTAGGCAACGGCGTAAGGTAAGGTGTAGGGCTGGTGGTTGTTTTCCATTCCAGGCTAGGGTTAGGGTTAGGGAACGGCAAGGCTTAGGGCACAGGTGAGGGTACGGAAACGTGGGAGGGTCGGGCTACGTGCTGACGCACGGGTCAGTGACAGCGTACTGGCCAGGAGTAGGCAACGGCGTAGGATAAAGTGTAGGGCTGGTGGTGGATTTGCGTTCCGGGCTAGGGTTAGGGTTAGGGAACGGCAAGGCTTAGGGCACAGGTGAGGGTACGGAAGCGTGGGAGGGTCAGGCTACGTGCAGACGAACGGGTCAGTGCAAGCGTACGGGTCAGGAGTAGGGTACGGCGTAAGGTAAGGTGTAGGGCTGGTGGTGGGTTTCTATTCCGGGCTAGGGTTAGGGTTAGGGAACGGCAAGGCTTAGGGCACAAGTGAGGGTACGGAAACGTGGGAGGGTCAGGCTATGTGCTGACGCACGGTTCAGTGCCAGCGTACGGGCCAGGAATAGGGTACGGCGTAAGGTAAGCTGTAGGGCTGGTGGTGGGTTTCCATTCCGGGCTAGGGTTAGGGTTAGGGAACGGCAAGGCTTAGGGCACAGCTGAGGGCACGGAAACGTGGGAGGGTCAGGCTACGTGCTGACGCACGTGTCAGTGCCAGCGTACGGGCCAGGAGTAGGCAACGGCGTAAGGTAAGGTGTAGGGCTGGTGGTTGGTTTCCGTTCCAGGCTAGGGTTAGAGTTAGGGAACGGCAAGGCTTAGGGCACAGGTGAGGGTATGGAAACGTGGGAGGGTCGGGCTCCGTGCTGACGCACGGGTCAGTGCCAGCGTACTGGCCAGGAGTAGGCAACGGCGTAGGATAAAGTGTAGGGCTGGTGGTGGATTTGCGTTCCGGGCTAGGGTTAGGGTTAGGGAACGGCAAGGCTTAGGACACAGGTGAGGGTACGGAAACGTGGGAGGGTCAGGCTACGTGCTGACGCACGGGTCAGTGCCAGCGTACGGTTCAGGAGTTGGGTACGGCATAAGTTAAGGTGTAGGGCTGGTGGTGGGTTTCTATTCCGGGCTAGGGTTAGGGTTAGGGAACGGCAAGGCTTAGGGCACAGGTCAGGGTACGGAAACGCGGGAGGGTAAGGCTACGTGCTGATGAACGGGTCAGTGCCAGAGTACAGGCCAGGAGTAGGCAACGGCGTAGGGTAAGGTGTAGGGCTGGTGGTTGGTTTCCGTTCCAGGCTAGGGTTAGGGTTAGGGAACGGCAAGGCTTAGGGCACAGGTGAGGGTACGGAAACGTGGGAGGGTCGGGCTACGTGCTGACGCATGGGTCAGTGCCAGCGTACGGGCCAGGAGTAGGCAACGGCGTAGGATAAAGTGTAGGGCTGGTGGTGGATTTGCGTTCCAGGCTAGGGTTAGGGTTAGGGAACGGCAAGGCTTAGGGCACAGGTGAGGGTACGGAAACGTGGGAGGGTCAGGCTACGTGCTGACGCACAGTTCAGTGCCAGCGTACAGGTCAGGAGTAGGGTACGGCGTAAGGTAAGGTGTAGGGCTGGTGGTGGGTTTCTATTCCGGGCTAGGGTTAGGGTTAGGGAACGGCAAGGCTTAGGGCACAGGTGAGGGTACGGAAACGTGGGAGGGTCAGGCTACGTGCTGACGCACGGGTCAGTGCCAGCGTACGGGCCAGGAGTAGGCAACGGCGTAGGATAAATTGTAGGGCTGGTGGTGGATTTGAGTTCAGGGCTAGGGTTAGGGTGAGGGAACGGCAAGGCTTAGGGCACAGGTGAGGGTACGGAAACGTGGGAGGGTCGGGCTACGTGCTGACGCACGGGTCAGTGCCAGCGTACGGGCCAGGAGTAGGCAACGGCGTAGGATAAAGTGTAGGGCTGGTGGTGGATTTGCGTTCCGGGCTAGGGTTAGGGTTAGGGAACGGCAAGTCTTAGGGCACAGGTGAGGGTACGGAAACGTGGGTGGGTCAGGCTACGTGCTGACGCACGGTTCAGTGCCAGCGTACGGGCCAGGAATAGGGTACGGCGTAAGGTAAGGTGTCAGGCTGGTGGTGGGTTTCCGTTCCGGGCTAGGGTTAGGGTTAGGGAACGACAAGGCTTAGGGCACAGGTGAAGTTACGGAAACGTGGGAGGCTCGGGCTACGTGCTGACGCACGGGTCAGTGCCAGCGTACGGGCCAGGAGTAGGCAACGGCGTAGGATAAAGTGTAGGGCTGGTGGTGGATTTGCGTTCTGGGCTAGGGTTAGGGTTAGGGAACGGCAAGGCTTAGGGCACAGGTGAGGGTACGGAAACGCGGGAGGGTAAGGCTGCGTGCTGATGCACGGGGCAGTGCCAGCGTACGGGCCAGGAGTAGGCAACGGCGTAAGGTAAGGTGTAGGGCTGGTGGTTGGTTTCCGTTCCAGGCTAGGGTTAGGGTTAGGGAACGGCAAGGCTTAGGGCACAGGTGAGGGTATGGAAACGTGGGAGGGTCGGGCTACGTGTTGACGCACGGGTCAGTGCCAGCGTACGGGCCAGGAGTAGGCAACGGCGTAGGATAAAGTGTAGGGCTGGTGGTGGATTTGCGTTCCAGGCTATGGTTAGGTTTAGGGAACGGCACGGCTTAGAGCACAGGTGAGGGTACGGAAACGTGGGAGGGTCAGGCTACGTGCTGACGCACAGTTCAGTGCCAGCGTACGGGCCAGGTATAGGGTACGGCGTAAGGTAAGGTGTAGGGCTGGTGCTGGGTTTCCGTTCCGGGCTAGGGTTAGGGTTAGGGAACGGCAAGGCTTAGGGCACAGGTGAGGGTACGGAAACGTGGGAGGGTCAGGCTACGTGCTGACGCACGGGTCAGTGCCAACGTACGGGCCAGGAGTAGGGTACGGCGTAAGATAAGGTGTAGGGCTTGTGGTTGATTTCCGTTCCAGGCTAGGGTTAGGGTTAGGGAACGGCAAGGCTTAGGGCAAAGGAGAGGGTACGGAAACGCGGGAGGATCGGGCCCCGTTCTGACGCACGGGTTAGTGCCAGCATACGGGCCAGGAGTAGGCAACGACGTAGGATAAAGTGTAGGGCTGGTGGTGGGTTTCCTTTCTGGGCTAGAGTTAGGGTTAGGGAACGGCAAGGCTTAGGGCACAGGTGAGGGTACGGAAACGTGGGAGGGTCAGGCTACGTGCTGACGCACGGTTCAGTGCCAGCGTACGGGCCAGGAGTAGGTAACGGCGTAAGGTAAGGTGTAGGGCTGGTGGTGGGTTTCTATTCCGGGCTAGGGTTAGGGTTAGGGAACGGCAAGGCTTAGGGCACAGGTGAGGTTACGGAAACGTGGGAGGGTCGGGCTACGTGCTGACGCACGGGTCAGTGCCAGCGTACGGGCCAGGAGTATGCAACGGCGTAGGATAAAGTGTAGGGCTGGTGGTTGTTTTCCGTTCCGGGCTAGGGTTAGGGTTAGGGAACGGCAAGGCTTAGGGCACAGGTGAGGTTACGGAAACGTGGGAGGGTCAGGCTACGTGCTGACGCACGGGTTAGTGCCAGCGTACGGGCCAGGAGTAGGCAACGGCGTAAGGTAAGGTGTAGGGCTGGTGGTTGGTTTCCGTTCTAGGCTAGGGTTAGGGTTAGGGAACGGCAAGGCTTAGGGCACAGGTGAGGGTACGGAAACGTGGGAGGGTCGGGCTACGTGCTGATGCACGTGTCAGTGCCAGCGTACGGGCCAGGAGTATGCAACGGCGTAGGATAAAGTGTAGGGCTGGTGGTGGATTTGCGTTCGGGGCTAGGGTTAGGGTTAGGGAACGGCAAGGCTTAGGGCACAGGTGAGGGTACGGAAACGTGGGAGGGTCAGGCTACGTGCTGACACACAGGTCAGTGCCAGCGTACAGGTCAGGAGTAGGGTATGGCGTAAGGTAACGTGTAGGGCTGGTGGTGGGTTTCTATTCCGGGCTAGGTTTAGGGTTAGGGAACGGCAAGGCTTAGGGCACAGGTCAGGGTACGGAAACGCGGGAGGGTAAGGCTACGTGCTGATGCACGGGTCAGTGCCAGAGTACAGGCCAGGACTAGGCAACGGCGTAGGGTAAGGTGTAGGGCTGGTGGTGGGTTTCCATTCCGGGCTAGGGTTAGCGTTAGGGAAAGGCAAGGCTTAGGGCACAGATGAGGGTACAGAAACGTGGGAGGGTCGGGCTACGTGCTGACGCACGGGTCAGTGCGAGCGTACGGGCCAGGAGTAGGCAACGGCTTAAGGTAAGGTGTAGGGCTGGTGGTGGGTTTCTATTCCGGGCTAGGGTTAGGGTTAGGGAACGGCAAGGCTTAGGGCACAGGTGAGGGTACAGAAACGTGGGAGGGTCGGGCTACGTGCTGACGCACGGGTCAGTGCCAGCGTACGGGCCAGGAGTAGGCAACGGCGTAGGATAAAGTGTAGGGCTGGTGGTGGATTTGCATTCGGGGCTAGGGCTAGGGTCAGGGAACGGCAAGGCTTAGGGCACAGGTGAGGGTACGGAAACGTGGGAGGGTCAGGCTACGTGCTGACGCACAGGTCAGTGCCAGCGTACAGGTCAGGAGTATGGTATGGCGTAAGGTAAAGTGTAGGCCTGGTGGTGGGTTTCTATTCCGGGCTAGGGTTAGGGTTAGGGAACGGCAAGGCTTAGGGCACAGGTGAGGGCACGGAAACGTGGGAGGGTCAGGCTACGTGCTGACGCACGGGTCAGTGCCAGCGTACGGGTCAGGAGTAGGGTATGGCGTAAGGTAAGGTGTAGGGCTGGTGGTGGGTTTCTATTCCGGGCTAGGGTTAGGGTTAGGGAACGGCAAGGCTTAGGGCACAGGTGAGGGTACAGAAACGTGGGAGGGTCGGGCTACGTGCTGACGCACAGGTCAGTGCCAGCGTACGGGCCAGGAGTAGGCAACGGCGTAGGATAAAGTGTAGGCTGGTGGTGGATTTGCGTTCTGGGCTAGGGTTAGGGTTAGGGAACGGCAAGGCTTAGGGCACAGGAGAGGGTACGGAAACGCCAGAGTGTAAGGCTACGTGCTGATGCATGGGGCAGTGCCAGAGTACAGGCCAGGAGTAGGCAACGGCATAGGGTAAGGTGTAGGGCTGGTGGTGGGTTTCCATTCCGGGCTAGGGTTAGGGTTAGGGAACGGCAAGGCTTAGGGCACAGGTGAGGGTACGGAAACGTGGGAGGGTCAGGCTACGTGCTGACGCACGGGTCCGTGCCAGCGTACGGGCCAGGTGTAGGCAACGGCGTAAGGTAAGGTGTAGGGCTGGTGGTTGTTTTCCGTACCAGGCTAGGGTTAGGGTTAGGGAACGGCAAGGCTTAGGGCACAGGTGAGGGTATGGAAACGTGGGAGGGTCGGGCTACGTGCTGACGCACGGGTCAGTGCCAGCGTACGGGACAGGAGTAGGCAACGGCGTAGGATAAAGTGTAGGGCTGGTGGTGGATTTGCGTTCCAGGCTATGGTTAGGTTTAGGGAACGGCACGGCTTAGAGCACAGGTGAGGGTACGGAAACGTGGGAGGGTCAGGCTACGTGCTGACGCACAGTTCAGTGCCAGCGTACGGGCCAGGAATAGGGTACGGCGTAAGGTAAGGTGTAGGGCTGGTGCTGGGTTTCCGTTCTGGGCTAGGGTTAGGGTTAGGGAACGGCAAGGCTTAGGGCACAGGTGAGGGTACGGAAACGTGGGAGGGTCAGGCTACGTGCTGACGCACGGGTCAGTGCCAACGTACGGGCCAGGAGTAGGGTACGGCGTAAGATAAGGTGTAGGGCTTGTGGTTGATTTCCGTTCCAGGCTAGGGTTAGGGTTAGGGAACGGCAAGGCTTAGGGCAAAGGAGAGGGTACGGAAACGTGGGAGGATCGGGCCCCGTTCTGACGCACGGGTTAGTGCCAGCATACGGGCCAGGAGTAGGCAACGACGTAGGATAAAGTGTAGGGCTGGTGGTGGGTTTCCTTTCTGGGCTAGAGTTAGGGTTAGGGAACGGCAAGGCTTAGGGCACAGGTGAGGGTACGGAAACGTGGGAGGGTCAGGCTACGTGCTGACGCACGGTTCAGTGCCAGCGTACGGGCCAGGAGTAGGTAACGGCGTAAGGTAAGGTGTAGGGCTGGTGGTGGGTTTCTATTCCGGGCTAGGGTTAGGGTTAGGGAACGGCAAGGCTTAGGGCACAGGTGAGGTTACGGAAACGTGGGAGGGTCGGGCTACGTGCTGACGCACGGGTCAGTGCCAGCGTACGGGCCAGGAGTATGCAACGGCGTAGGATAAAGTGTAGGGCTGGTGGTTGTTTTCCGTTCCGGGCTAGGGTTAGGGTTAGGGAACGGCAAGGCTTAGGGCACAGGTGAGGTTACGGAAACGTGGGAGGGTCAGGCTACGTGCTGACGCACGGGTTAGTGCCAGCGTACGGGCCAGGAGTAGGCAACGGCGTAAGGTAAGGTGTAGGGCTGGTGGTTGGTTTCCGTTCTAGGCTAGGGTTAGGGTTAGGGAACGGCAAGGCTTAGGGCACAGGTGAGGGTACGGAAACGTGGGAGGGTCGGGCTACGTGCTGATGCACGTGTCAGTGCCAGCGTACGGGCCAGGAGTATGCAACGGCGTAGGATAAAGTGTAAGGCTGGTGGTGGATTTGCGTTCGGGGCTAGGGTTAGGGTTAGGGAACGGCAAGGCTTAGGGCACAGGTGAGGGTACGGAAACGTGGGAGGGTCAGGCTACGTGCTGACGCACAGGTCAGTGCCAGCGTACAGGTCAGGAGTAGGGTATGGCGTAAGGTAACGTGTAGGGCTGGTGGTGGGTTTCTATTCCGGGCTAGGGTTAGGGTTAGGGAACGGCAAGGCTTAGGGCACAGGTCAGGGTACGGAAACGCGGGAGGGTAAGGCTACGTCCTGATGCACGGGTCAGTGCCAGAGTACAGGCCAGGACTAGGCAACGGCGTAGGGTAAGGTGTAGGGCTGGTGGTGGGTTTCCATTCCGGGCTAGGGTTAGCGTTAGGGAAAGGCAAGGCTTAGGGCACAGATGAGGGTACAGAAACGTGGGAGGGTCGGGCTACGTGCTGACGCACGGGTCAGTGCCAGCGTACGGGCCAGGAGTAGGCAACGGCTTAAGGTAAGGTGTAGGGCTGGTGGTGGGTTTCTATTCCGGGCTAGGGTTAGGGTTAGGGAACGGCAAGGCTTAGGGCACAGGTGAGGGTACAGAAACGTGGGAGGGTCGGGCTACGTGCTGACGCACGGGTCAGTGCCAGCGTACGGGCCAGGAGTAGGCAACGGCGTAGGATAAAGTGTAGGGCTGGTGGTGGATTTGCATTCGGGGCTAGGGCTAGGGTCAGGGAACGGCAAGGCTTAGGGCACAGGTGAGGGTACGGAAACGTGGGAGGGTCAGGCTACGTGCTGACGCACAGGTCAGTGCCAGCGTACAGGTCAGGAGTATGGTATGGCGTAAGGTAAAGTGTAGGCCTGGTGGTGGGTTTCTATTCCGGGCTAGGGTTAGGGTTAGGGAACGGCAAGGCTTAGGGCACAGTTGAGGGCACGGAAACGTGGGAGGGTCAGGCTACGTGCTGACGCACGGGTCAGTGCCAGCGTACGGGTCAGGAGTAGGGTATGGCGTAAGGTAAGGTGTAGGGCTGGTGGTGGGTTTCTATTCCGGGCTAGGGTTAGGGTTAGGGAACGGCAAGGCTTAGGGCACAGGTGAGGGTACAGAAACGTGGGAGGGTCGGGCTACGTGCTGACGCACAGGTCAGTGCCAGCGTACGGGCCAGGAGTAGGCAACGGCGTAGGATAAAGTGTAGGCTGGTGGTGGATTTGCGTCCTGGGCTAGGGTTAGGGTTAGGGAACGGCAAGGCTTAGGGCACAGGAGAGGGTACGGAAACGCCAGAGTGTAAGGCTACGTGCTGATGCATGGGGCAGTGCCAGAGTACAGGCCAGGAGTAGGCAACGGCATAGGGTAAGGTGTAGGGCTGGTGGTGGGTTTCCATTCCGGGCTAGGGTTAGGGTTAGGGAACGGCAAGGCTTAGGGCACAGGTGAGGGTACGGAAACGTGGGAGGGTCAGGCTACGTGCTGACGCACGGGTCCGTGCCAGCGTACGGGCCAGGTGTAGGCAACGGCGTAAGGTAAGGTGTAGGGCTGGTGGTTGTTTTCCGTACCAGGCTAGGGTTAGGGTTAGGGAACGGCAAGGCTTAGGGCACAGGTGAGGGTACGGAAACGTGGGAGGGTCGGGCTACGTGCTGACGCACGGGTCAGTGCCAGCGTACTGGCCAGGAGTAGGCAACGGCGTAGGATAAAGTGTAGGGCTGGTGGTGGATTTGCATTCCGGGCTAGGGTTAGGGTTAGGGAACGGCAAGGCTTAGGGCACAGGTGAGGGTACGGAAGCGTGGGAGGGTCAGGCTACGTGCAGACGAACGGGTCAGTGCCAGCGTACGGGTCAGGAGTAGGGTACGGCGTAAGATAAGGTGTAGGGCTGGTGGTGGGTTTCTATTCCGGGCTAGGGTTAGGGTTAGGGAACGGCAAGGCTTAGGGCACAAGTGAGGGTACGGAAACGTGGGAGGGTCAGGCTACGTGCTGACGCACGGTTCAGTGCCAGCGTACGGGCCAGGAATAGGGTACGGCGTAAGGTAAGGTGTAGGGCTGGTGGTGGGTTTCCATTTCGGGCTAGGGTTAGGGTTAGGGAACGGCAAGGCTTAGGGCACAGCTGAGGGCACGGAAACGTGGGAGGGTCAGGCTACGTGCTGACGCACGGGTCAGTGCCAGCGTACGGGCCAGGAGTAGGCAACGGCGTAAGGTAAGGTGTAGGGCTGGTGGTTGGTTTCCGTTCCAGGCTAGGGTTAGAGTTATGGAACGGCAAGGCTTAGGGCACAGGTGAGGGTACGGAAACGTGGGAGGGTCGGGCTCCGTGCTGATGCACGGGTCAGTGCCAGCGTACTGGCCAGGAGTAGGCAACGGCGTAGGATAAAGTGTAGGGCTGGTGGTGGATTTGCGTTCCGGGCTAGGGTTAGGGTTAGGGAACGGCAAGGCTTAGGGCACAGGTGAGGGTACGGAAACCTGGGAGGGTCAGGCTACGTGCTGACTCACGGGTCAGTGCCAGCATACGGGTCAAGAGTAAGGTACGGCATAAGGTAAGGTGTAGGGCTGGTGGTGGGTTTCTATTCCGGTCTAGGGTTAGGGTTAGGGAACGGCAAGGCTTAGGGCACAGGTCAGGGTACGGAAACGCGGGAGGGTAAGGCTACGTGCTGATGAACGGGTCAGTGCCAGAGTACAGGCCAGGAGTAGGAAACGGCGTAGGGTAAAGTGTAGGGCTGGTGGTTGGTTTCCATTACAGGCTAGGGTTAGGGTTAGGGAACGGCAAGGCTTAGGGCACAGGTGAGGGTACGGAAACGTGGGAGGGTCGGGCTACGTGCTGACGCACGGGTCAGTGCCACCGTACGGGCCAGGAGTAGGCAACGGCGTAGGATAAAGTGTAGGGCTGGTGGTGGATTTGCGTTCCAGGCTAGGGTTAGGGTTAGGGAACGGCAAGGCTTAGGGCACAGGTGAGGGTACGGAAACGTGGGAGGGTCAGGCTACGTGCTGACGCACGGTTCAGTGCCAGAGTACGGGCCAGGAATAGGGTACGGCGTAAGGTAAGGTGTAGGGCTGGTGGTGTGTTTCCGTTCTGGCCTAGGGTTAGGGTTAGGGAACGGCAAGGCTTAGGGCACAGGTGAGGGTACGGAAACGTGGGAGGGTCAGGCTACGTGCTGACGCACGGGTCAGTGCCAACGTACGGGCCAGGAGTAGGGTACGGCGTAAGGTAAGGTGTAGGGCTTGTGGTTGATTTCCGTTCCAGGCTAGGGTTAGGGTTAGGGAACGGCAAGGCTTAGGGCAAAGGAGAGGGTACGGAAACGTGGGAGGGTCGGGCCCCGTGCCGACGCACGGGTTAGTGCCAGCATACGGGCCAGGAGTAGGCAATGGCGTAGGATAAAGTGTAGGGCTGGTGGTGGGTTTCCATTCCGGGCTAGGGTTAGGGTTAGGGAACGGCAACGCTTAGGGCACAGGTGAGGGTACGGAAACGTGGGAGGGTCAGGCTACGTGCTGACGCACGGGTCAGTGCCAGCGTACGGGCCAGGAGTAGGCAACGGCTTAAGGTAAGGTGTAGGGCTGGTGGTGGGTTTCTATTCCGGGCTAGGGTTAGGGTTAGGGAACGGCAAGGCTTAGGGCACAGGTGAGGGTACAGAAACGTGGGAGGGTCGGGCTACGTGCTGACGCACGGGTCAGTGCCAGCGTACGGGCCAGGAGTAGGCAACGGCGTAGGATAAAGTGTATGGCTGGTGGTGGATTTGCGTTCCGGGCTAGGGTTAGGGTTAGGGAACGGCAAGGCTTAGGGCACAGGTGAGTGTACAGAAACGTGGGAGGGTCGGGCTACGTGCTGACGCACGGGTCAGTGCCAGCGTACGGGCCAGGAGTAGGCAACGGCGTAGGATAAAGTGTATGGCTGGTGGTGGATTTGCGTTCCGGGCTAGGGTTAGGGTTAGGGAACGGCAAGGCTTAGGGCACACGTGAGGGTACGGAAACGTGGGAGGTTCAGGCTACGTGCTGACGCACAGGTCAGTGCCAGCGTACAGGTCAGGAGTAGGGTACGGCGTAAGGAAAAGTGTAGGGCTGGTGGTGGGTTTCTATTCCGGGCCAGGGTTAGGGTTAGGGAACGGCAAGGCTTAGGGCACAGGTGAGGGTACGGAAACGTGGGAGGGTCGGGCTACGTGCTGACGCACGGGTCAGTGGCAGCGTACTGGCCAGGAGTAGGCAACGGCGTAGGATAAAGTGTAGGGCTGGTGGTGGATTTGCGTTCCGGGCTAGGGTTAGGGTTAGGGAACGGCAAGGCTTAGGGCACAGGTGAGGGTATGGAAGCGTGGGAGGGTCAGGCTACGTGCAGACGAACGGGTCAGTGCAAGCGTACGGGTCAGGAGTAGGGTACGGCGTAAGGTAAGGTGTAGGGCTGGTGGTGGGTTTCTATTCCGGGCTAGGGTTAGGGTTAGGGAACGGCAAGGCTTAGGGCACAAGTGAGGGTACGGAAACGTGGGAGTGTCAGGCTACGTGCTGACGCACGGTTCAGTGCCAGCGTACGGGCCAGGAATAGGGTACGGCGTAAGGTAAGGTGTAGGGCTGGTGGTGGGTTTCCATTCCGGGCTAGGGTTAGGGTTAGGGAACGGCAAGGCTTAGGGCACAGCTGAGGGCACGGAAACGTGGGAGGGTCAGGCTACGTGCTGACGCACGGGTCAGTGCCAGCGTACGGGCCAGGAGTAGGCAACGGCGTAAGGTAAGGTGTAGGGCTGGTGGTTGGTTTCCGTTCAAGGCTAGGGTTAGAGTTAGGGAACGGCAAGGCTTAGGGCACAGGTGAGGGTATGGAAACGTGGGAGGGTAAGGCTACGTGCTGATGAACGGGTCAGTGCCAGAGTACAGGACATGAGTAGGCAACGGCGTAGGGTAAGGTGTAGGGCTGGTGGTTGGTTTCCGTTCCAGGCTAGGGTTAGGGTTAGGGAACGGCAAGGCTTAGGGCACAGGTGAGGGTACGGAAACGTGGGAGGGTCGGGCTACGTGCTGACGCACGGGTCAGTGCCAGCGTACGGGCCAGGAGTAGGCAACGGCGTAGGATAAAGTGTAGGGCTGGTGGTGGATTTGCGTTCAAGGCTAGGGTTAGGGTTAGGGAACGGCAAGGCTTAGGGCACAGGTGAGGGTACGGAAACGTGGGAGGGTCAGGCTACGTGCTGACGCACAGTTCAGTGCCAGTGTACAGGTCAGGAGTAGGGTACGGCGTAAGGTAAGGTGTTGGGCTGGTGGTGGGTTTCTATTCCGGGCTAGGGTTAGGGTTAGGGAACGGCAAGGCTTAGGGCACAGGTGAGGGTACGGAAACGTGGGAGGGTCAGGCTACGTGCTGACGCACGGGTCAGTGCCAGCGTACGGGTCAGGAGTAGGGTATGGCGTAAGGTAAGGTGTAGGGCTGGTGGTGGGTTTCTATTCCGGGCTAGGGTTAGGGTTAGTGAACGGCAAGGCTTAGGGCACAGGTGAGGGTACGGAAACGTGGGAGGGTCGGGCTACGTGCTGACGCACGGGTCAGTGCCAGCGTACGGCCCAGGAGTAGGCAACGGCGTAGGATAAAGTGTAGGCTGGTGGTGGATTTGCGGTCTGGGCTAGGGTTAGGGTTAGGGAACGGCAAGGCTTAGGGCACAGGAGAGGGTACGGAAACGCCAGAGTGTAAGGCTACGTGCTGATGCATGAGGCAGTGCCAGAGTACAGGCCAGGAGTAGGCAACGGCGTAGGGTAAGGTGTAGGGCTGGTGGTGGGTTTCCATTCCGGGCTAGGGTTAGGGTTAGGGAACGGCAAGGCTTAGGGCACAGGTGAGGGTACGGAAACGTGGGAGGGTCAGGCTACGTGCCGACGCACGGGTCAGTGCCAGCGTACGGGCCAGGTGTAGGCAACGGCGTAAGGTAAGGTGTAGGGCTGGTGGTTGTTTTCCGTTCCAGGCTAGGGTTAGGGTTAGGGAACGGCAAGGCTTAGGGCACAGGTGAGGGTACGGAAACGTGGGAGGGTCGGGCTACGTGCTGACGCACGGGTCAGTGCCTGCGTAGGGGCCAGAAGTAGGCAACAGCGTAGGATAAAGTTCAGGGCTGGTGGTGGGTTTCCGTTCCGGGCTAGGGTTAGGGTTAGGGAACGGCAAGGCTTAGGGCAAAGGTGAGGGTTCGGAAACGTGGGAGGGTCAGGCTACGTGCTGACGCACGTGTCAGTGCCAGCGTACGGGTCAGGAGTAGGGTACGGCGTAAGGTAAGGTGTAGGGCTGGTGGTGGGTTTCTATTCCGGGCTAGGGTTAGGGTTAGGCTACGGCAAGGCTTAGGGTACAGGTGAGGGTACGGAAACGTGGGAGGGTCGGGCTACGTGATGACACACGGTTCAGTGACAGCGTACTGTCCAGGAATACGGTACGGCGTAAGGTAAGGTGTAGGGCTGGTGGTGGGTTTCCGTTCCGGGCTAGGGTTAGGGTTAGGGAACGGCAAGGCTTAGGGCACAGGTGAGGGTACGGAAACGTGGGAGGGTCGGTCTACGTGCTGACGCACGGGTCAGTGCCAGCGTACGGGACAGGAGTAGGCAACGGCGTAGGATAAAGTGTAGGGCTGGTGGTGGATTTGCGTTCTGGGCTAGGGTTAGGGTTAGGGAACGGCAAGGCTTAGGGCACACGTCAGGGTACGGAAACGCGGGAGGGTAAGGCTACGTGCTCATGCATGGGTCAGTGCCAGAGTACAGGCCAGGAGTAGGCAACGGCATAGGGTAAGGTGTAGGGCTTGTGGTGGGTTTCCGTTCCGGGCTAGGGTTAGGGTTAGGGAACGGGAAGGCTTAGGGCACAGGTGAGGGTACGGAAAAGTGGGAGGGTCAGGCTACGTGCAGACGAACCGGTCAGTGCCAGCGTACGGGTCAGGAGTAGGGTACGGCGTAAGGTAAGGTGTAGGGCTGGTGGTGGGTTTCTATTCCGGGCTAGGGTTAGGGTTAGGGAACGGCAAGGCTTAGGGCACAGGTCAGGGTACGGAAACGCGGGAGGGTAAGGCTACGTGCTGATGAACGGGTCAGTGCCAGAGTACAGGCCAGGAGTAGGAAACGGCGTAGGGTAAGGTGTAGGGCTGGTGGTTGGTTTCCATTCCAGGCTAGGGTTAGGGTTAGGGAACGGCAAGGCTTAGGGCACAGGTGAGGGTACGGAAACGTGGGAGGGTCGGGCTACGTGCTGACGCACGGGTCAGTGCCAGCGTACGGGCCAGGAGTAGGCAACGGCGTAGGATAAAGTGTAGGGCTGGTGGTGGATTTGCGTTCCAGGCTAGGGTTAGGGTTAGGGAACGGCAAGGCTTAGGGCACAGGTGAGGGTACGGAAACGTGGGAGGGTCAGGCTACGTGCTGACGCACGGTTCAGTGCCAGAGTACGGGCCAGGAATAGGGTACGGCGTAAGGTAAGGTGTAGGGCTGGTGGTGGGTTTCCGTTCTGGCCTAGGGTTAGGGTTAGGGAACGGCAAGGCTTAGGGCACAGGTGAGGGTACGGAAACGTGGGAGGGTCAGGCTACGTGCTGACGCACGGGTCAGTGCCAACGTACGGGCCAGGAGTAGGGTACGGCGTAAGGTAAGGTGTAGGGCTTGTGGTTGATTTCCGTTCCAGGCTAGGGTTAGGGTTAGGGAACGGCAAGGCTTAGGGCAAAGGAGAGGGTACGGAAACGTGGGAGGGTCGGGCCCCGTGCCGACGCACGGGTTAGTGCCAGCATACGGGCCAGGAGTAGGCAATGGCGTAGGATAAAGTGTAGGGCTGGTGGTGGGATTCCATTCCGGGCTAGGGTTAGGGTTAGGGAACGGCAACGCTTAGGGCACAGGTGAGGGTACAGAAACGTGGGAGGGTCAGGCTACGTGCTGACGCACGGGTCAGTGCCAGCATACGGGCCAGGAGTAGGCAACGGCTTAAGGTAAGGTGTAGGGCTGGTGGTGGGTTTCTATTCCGGGCTAGGGTTAGGGTTAGGGAACGGCAAGGCTTAGGGCACAGGTGAGGGTACAGAAACGTGGGAGGGTCGGGCTACGTGCTGACGCATGGGTCAGTGCCAGCGTACGGGCCAGGAGTAGGCAACGGCGTAGGATAAAGTGTATGGCTGGTGGTGGATTTGCGTTCCGGGCTAGGGTTAGTGTTAGGGAACGGCAAGGCTTAGGGCACAGGTGAGGGTACGGAAACGTGGGAGGGTCAGGCTACGTGCTGACGCACAGGTCAGTGCCAGCGTACAGGTCAGGAGTAGGGTACGGCGTAAGGAAAAGTGTAGGGCTGGTGGTGGGTTTCTATTCCGGGCTAGGGTTAGGGTTAGGGAACGGCAAGGCTTAGGGCACATGTGAGGGTACGGAAACGTGGGAGGGTCAGGCTACGTGCTGACACACGTGTCAGTGCCAGCGTACGGGCCAGGAGTAGGCAACGGCGTAGGATAAAGTGTAGGGCTGGTGGTGGATTTGCATTCGGGGCTAGGGTTAGGGTTAGGGAACGGCAATGCTTAGGGCACAGCTGAGGGTACGGAAACGTGGGAGGGTCAGGCTACGTGCTGACGCACGGGTCAGTGCCAGCGTACGGGCCAGGAGTAGGCAACGGCTTAAGGTAAGGTGTAGGGCTGGTGGTGGGTTTCTATTCCGGGCTAGGGTTAGGGTTAGGGAACGGCAAGGCTTAGGGCACAGGTGAGGGTACAGAAACGTGGGAGGGTCGGGCTACGTGCTGACGCACGGGTCAGTGCCAGCGTACGGGCCAGGAGTAGGCAACGGCTTAAGGTAAGGTGTAGGGCTGGTGGTGGGTTTCTATTCCGGGCTAGGGTTAGGGTTAGGGAACGGCAAGGCTTAGGGCACAGGTGAGGGTACAGAAACGTGGGAGGGTCGGGCTACGTGCTGACGCACGGGTCAGTGCCAGCGTACGGGCCAGGAGTAGGCAACGGCGTAGGATAAAGTGTAGGGCTGGTGGTGGATTTGCGTTCAAGGCTAGGGTTAGGGTTAGGGAACGGCAAGGCTTAGGGCACAGGTGAGGGTACGGAAACGTGGGAGGGTCAGGCTACGTGCTGATGCACAGGTCAGTGCCAGCGTACAGGTCAGGAGTAGGGTATGGCGTAAGGTAACGTGTAGGGCTGGTGGTGGGTTTCTATTCCGGGCTAGGATTAGGGTTAGGGAACGGCAAGGCTTAGGGCACAGGTCAGGGTACGGAAACGCGGGAGGGTAAGGCTACGTGCTGATGCACGGGTCAGTGCCAGAGTACAGGCCAGGACTAGGCAACGGCGTAGGGTAAGGTGTAGGGCTGGTGGTGGGTTTCCATTCCGGGCTAGGGTTAGCGTTAGGGAAAGGCAAGGCTTAGGGCACAGGTGAGGGTACGGAAACGTGGGAGGGTCAGGCTACGTGCTGACGCACGGGTCAGTGCCAGCATACGTGCCAGGAGTAGGCAACGGCGTAAGGAAAGGTGTAGGGCTGGTGGTGGGTTTCCGTTCCAGGCTAGGGTTAGCGTTAGGGAACGGCAAGGCTTAGGGCACAGGTGAGGGTACGGAAACGTGGGAGGGTCGTGCTACGTGCTGACGCACGGGTCAGTGCCAGCGTACGGGTCAGGAGTAGGGTACGGCGTAAGGTAAGGTGTAGGGCTGGTGGTGGGTTTCTATTCCGGGCTAGGGTTAGGGTTAGGGAACCGCAAGGCTTAGGGCACAGGTCAGGGTACGGAAACGCGGGAGGGTAAGGCTACGTTCTGATGAACGGGTCAGTGCCAGAGTACAGGCCAGGAGTAGGCAACGGCGTAGGATAAAGTGTAGGGCTGGTGGTGGATTTGCGTTCCAGGCTAGGGTTAGGGTTAGGGAACGGCAAGGCTTAGGGCACAGGTGAGGGTACGGAAACGTGGGAGGGTCAGGCTACGTGCTGACGCACGGTTCAGTGCCAGAGTACGGGCCAGGAATAGGGTACGGCGTAAGGTAAGGTGTAGGGCTTGTGGTTGATTTCCGTTCCAGGCTAGGGTTAGGGTTAGGGAACGGCAAGGCTTAGGGCAAAGGAGAGGGTACGGAAACGTGGGAGGGTCGGGCCCAGTGCCGACGCACGGGTTAGTGCCAGCATACGGGCCAGGAGTAGGCAATGGCGTAGGATAAAGTGTAGGGCTGGTGGTGGGTTTCCATTCCGGGCTAGGGTTAGGGTTAGGGAACGGCAACGCTTAGGGCACAGGTGAGCGTACGGAAACGTGGGAGGGTCAGGCTACATGCTGACCCCCAGGTGAGTGCCAGCGTACGGGCCAGGAGTAGGCAACGGCTTAAGGTAAGGTGTAGGGCTGGTGGTGGGTTTCTATTCCGGGCTAGGGTTAGGGTTAGGGAACGGCAAGGCTTAGGGCACAGGTGAGGGTACAGAAACGTGGGAGGGTCAGGCTACGTGCTGACGCACGGGTCAGTGCCAGCGTACGGGCCAGGAGTAGGCAACGGCGTAGGATAAAGTGTAGGGCTGGTGGTGAATTTGCATTCGGGGCTAGGGCTAGGGTCAGGGAACGGCAAGGCTTAGGGCACAGGTGAGGGTACGGAAACGTGGGAGGGTCAGGCTACGTGCTGACCCACAGGTCAGTGCCAGCGTACAGGTCAGGAGTATGGTATGGCGTAAGGTAACGTGTAGGCCTGGTGGTGGGTTTCTATTCCGGGCTAGGGTTAGGGTTAGGGAACGGCAAGGCTTAGGGCACAGGTGAGGGCACGGAAACGTGGGAGGGTCAGGCTACGTGCTGACGCACGGGTCAGTGCCAGCGTACGGGTCAGGAGTAGGGTATGGCGTAAGGTAATGTGTAGGGCTGGTGGTGGGTTTCTATTCCGGGCTAGGGTTAGGGTTAGGGAACTGCAAGGCTTAGGGCACAGGTGAGGGTACAGAAACGTGGGAGGGTCGGGCTACGTGCTGACGCACAGGTCAGTGCCAGCGTACGGGCCAGGAGTAGGCAACGGCGTAGGATAAAGTGTATGGCTGGTGGTGGATTTGCGTTCCGGGCTAGGGTTAGGGTTAGGGAACGGCAAGGCATAGGGCACAGGTGAGGGTACGGAAACGTGGTAGGGTCAGGCTACGTGCTGACGCACGGTTCAGTGCCAGAGTACGGGCCAGGAATAGGGTACGGCGTAAGGTAAGGTGTAGGGCTGTTGGTGGGTTTCCGTTCTGGCCTAGGTTTAGGGTTAGGGAACGGCAAGGCTTAGGGCACAGGTGAGGGTACGGAAACGTGGGAGGGTCAGGCTATGTGCTGACGCACGGGTCTGTGCCAACGTACGGGCCAGGAGTAGGGTACGGCGTAAGGTAAGGTGTAGGGCTTGTGGTTAATTTCCGTTCCAGGCTAGGGTTAGGGTTAGGGAACGGCAAGGCTTAGGGCAAAGGAGAGGGTACGGAAACGTGGGAGGGTCGGGCCCCGTGCCGACGCACGGGTTAGTGCCAGCATACGGGCCAGGAGTAGGCAATGGCGTAGGATAAAGTGTAGGGCTGGTGGTGGGTTTCCATTCCGGGCTAGGGTTAGGGTTAGGGAACGGCAACGCTTAGGGCACAGGTGAGGGTACGGAAACGTGGGAGGGTCAGGCTACGTGCTGACGCACGGGTCAGTGCCAGCGTACAGGCCAGGAGTAGGCAACGGCGTAGGATAAAGTGTAGGGCTGGTGGTGGATTTGCGTTCCGGGCTAGGGTTAGGGTTAGGGAACGGCAAGGCTTAGGGCACAGGTGAGGGTACGGAAGCGTGGGAGGGTCAGGCTACGTGCAGACGAACGGGTCAGTGCCAGCGTACGGGTCAGCAGTAGGGTACGGAGTAAGGTAAGGTGTAGGGCTGGTGGTGGGTTTCTATTCCGGGCTAGGGTTAGGGTTAGGGAACGGCAAGGCTTAGGGCACAAGTGAGGGTACGGAAACGTGGGAGGGTCAGGCTTCGTGCTGACGCACGGTTCAGTGCCAGCGTACGGGCCAGGAATAGGGTACGGCGTAAGGTAAGGTGTAGGGCTGGTGGTGGGTTTCCATTTCGGGCTAGGGTTAGGGTTAGGGAACGGCAAGGCTTAGGGCACAGCTGAGGGCACGGAAACGTGGGAGGGTCAGGCTACGTGCTGACTCACGGGTCAGTGCCAGCATACGGGTCAGGAGTATGGTATGGCATAAGGTAAGGTGTAGGGCTGGTGGTGGGTTTCTATTCCGGGCTAGGGTTAGGGTTAGGGAACGGCAAGGCTTAGGGCACAGGTCAGGGTACGGAAACGCGGGAGGGTAAGGCTACGTGCTGATGAACGGGTCAGTGCCAGAGTACAGGCCAGGAGTAGGCAACGGCGTAGGGTAAGGTGTAGGGCTGGTGGTTGGTTTCCGTTCCAGGCTAGGGTTAGGGTTAGGGAACGGCAAGGCTTAGGGCACAGGTGAGGGTACGGAAACGTGGGAGGGTCGGGCTACGTGCTGACGCACGGGTCAGTGCCACCGTACGGGCCAGGAGTAGGCAACGGCGTAGGATAAAGTGTAGGGCTGGTGGTGGATTTGCGTTCCAGGCTAGGGTTAGGGTTAGGGAACGGCAAGGCTTAGGGCACAGGTGAGGGTACGGAAACGTGGGAGGGTCAGGCTACGTGCTGACGCACGGTTCAGTGCCAGAGTACGGGCCAGGAATAGGGTACGGCGTAAGGTAAGGTGTAGGGCTGGTGGTGTGTTTCCGTTCTGGCCTAGGGTTAGGGTTAGGGAACGGCAAGGCTTAGGGCACAGGTGAGGGTACGGAAACGTGGGAGGGTCAGGCTACGTGCTGACGCACGGGTCAGTGCCAACGTACGGGCCAGGAGTAGGGTACGGCGTAAGGTAAGGTGTAGGGCTTGTGGTTAATTTCCGTTCCAGGCTAGGGTTAGGGTTAGGGAACGGCAAGGCTTAGGGCAAAGGAGAGGGTACGGAAACGTGGGAGGGTCGGGCCCCGTGCCGACGCACGGGTTAGTGCCAGCATACGGGCCAGGAGTAGGCAATGGCGTAGGATAAAGTGTAGGGCTGGTGGTGGGTTTCCATTCCGGGCTAGGGTTAGGGTTAGGGAACGGCAACGCTTAGGTTACAGGTGAGGGTACGGAAACGTGGGAGGGTCAGGCTACGTGCTGACGCACGGGTCAGTGCCAGCGTACAGGCCAGGAGTAGGCAACGGCGTAGGATAAAGTGTAGGGCTGGTGGTGGATTTGCGTTCCGGGCTAGGGTTAGGGTTAGGGAACGGCAAGGCTTAGGGCACAGGTGAGGGTACGGAAGCGTGGGAGGGTCAGGCTACGTGCAGACGAACGGGTCAGTGCCAGCGTACGGGTCAGCAGTAGGGTACGGCGTAAGGTAAGGTGTAGGGCTGGTGGTGGGTTTCTATTCCGGGCTAGGGTTAGGGTTAGGGAACGGCAAGGCTTAGGGCACAAGTGAGGGTACGGAAACGTGGGAGGGTCAGGCTTCGTGCTGACGCACGGTTCAGTGCCAGCGTACGGGCCAGGAATAGGGTACGGCGTAAGGTAAGGTGTAGGGCTGGTGGTGGGTTTCCATTTCGGGCTAGGGTTAGGGTTAGGGAACGGCAAGGCTTAGGGCACAGCTGAGGGCACGGAAACGTGGGAGGGTCAGGCTACGTGCTGACTCACGGGTCAGTGCCAGCATACGGGTCAGGAGTATGGTATGGCATAAGGTAAGGTGTAGGGCTGGTGGTGGGTTTCTATTCCGGGCTAGGGTTAGGGTTAGGGAACGGCAAGGCTTAGGGCACAGGTCAGGGTACGGAAACGCGGGAGGGTAAGGCTACGTGCTGATGAACGGGTCAGTGCCAGAGTACAGGCCAGGAGTAGGCAACGGCGTAGGGTAAGGTGTAGGGCTGGTGGTTGGTTTCCGTTCCAGGCTAGGGTTAGGGTTAGGGAACGGCAAGGCTTAGGGCACAGGTGAGGGTACGGAAACGTGGGAGGGTCGGGCTACGTGCTGACGCACGGGTCAGTGCCAGCGTACGGGCCAGGAGTAGGCAACGGCGTAGGATAAAGTGTAGGGCTGGTGGTGGATTTGCGTTCCAGGCTAGGGTTAGGGTTAGGGAACGGCAAGGCTTAGGGCACAGGTGAGGGTACGGAAACGTGGGAGGGTCAGGCTACGTGCTGACGCACAGTTCAGTGCCAGCGTACAGGTCAGGAGTAGGGTACGGCGTAAGGTAACGTGTAGGGCTGGTGGTGGGTTTCTATTCCGGGCTAGGGTTAGGGTTAGGGAACGGCAAGGCTTAGGGCACAGGTGAGGGTACGGAAACGTGGGAGGGTCAGGCTACGTGCTGACGCACGGGTCAGTGCCAGCGTACGGGTCAGGAATAGGGTATGGCGTAAGGTAAGGTGTAGGGCTGGTGGTGGGTTTCTATTCCGGGCTAGGGTTAGGGTTAGGGAACGGCAAGGCTTAGGGCACAGGTGAGGGTACGGAAACGTGGGAGGGTCGGGCTACGTGCTGACGCACGGGTCAGTGCCAGCGTACGGGCCAGGAGTAGGCAACGGCGTAGGATAAAGTGTAGGCTGGTGGTGGATTTGCGTTCAGGGCTAGGGTTAGGGTTAGGGAATGGCAAGGCTTAGGGCACAGGAGAGGGTACGGAAACGCCAGAGTGTAAGGCTACGTGCTGATGCACGGGGCAGTTCCAGAGTACAGGCCAGGAGTAGGCAACGGCGTAGGGTAAGGTGTAGGGCTGGTGGTGGGTTTCCATTCCGGGCTAGGGTTAGGGTTAGGGAACGGCAAGGCTTAGGGCACAGGTGAGGGTACGGAAACGTGGGAGGGTCAGGCTACGTGCTGACGCACGGGTCAGTGCCAGCGTACGGGCGAGGTGTAGGCCACGGCGTAAGGTAAGGTGTAGGGCTGGTGGTTGTTTTCCGTTCCAGGCTAGGGTTAGGGTTAGGGAACGGCAAGGCTTAGGGCACAGGTGAGGGTACGGAAACGTGGGAGGGTCGGGCTACGTGCTGACGCACGGGTCAGTGCCACCGTACGGGCCAGGAGTAGGCAACGGCGTAGGATAAAGTGTAGGGCTGGTGGTGGATTTGCGTTCCAGGCTAGGGTTAGGGTTAGGGAACGGCAAGGCTTAGGGCACAGGTGAGGGTACGGAAACGTGGGAGGGTCAGGCTACGTGCTGACGCACGGTTCAGTGCCAGAGTACGGGCCAGGAATAGGGTACGGCGTAAGGTAAGGTGTAGGGCTGTTGGTGTGTTTCCGTTCTGGCCTAGGGTTAGGGTTAGGGAACGGCAAGGCTTAGGGCACAGGTGAGGGTACGGAAACGTGGGAGGGTCAGGCTACGTGCTGACGCACGGGTCAGTGCCAACGTACGGGCCAGGAGTAGGGTACGGCGTAAGGTAAGGTGTAGGGCTCGTGGTTGATTTCCGTTCCAGGCTAGGGTTAGGGTTAGGGAACGGCAAGGCTTAGGGCAAAGGAGAGGGTACGGAAACGTGGGAGGGTCGGGCCCCGTGCCGACGCACGGGTTAGTGCCAGCATACGGGCCAGGAGTAGGCAATGGCGTAGGATAAAGTGTAGGGCTGGTGGTGGGTTTCCATTCCGGGCTAGGGTTAGGGTTAGGGAACGGCAACGCTTAGGGCAGAGGTGATGGTACGGAAACGTGGGAGGGTCAGGCTACGTGCTGACGCACGGGTCAGTGCCAGCATACGGGCCAGGAGTAGGCAACGGCTTAAGGTAAGGTGTAGGGCTGGTGGTGGGTTTCTATTCCGGGCTAGGTTTAGGGTTAGGGAACGGCAAGGCTTAGGGCACAGGTGAAGGTACAGAAACATGGGAGGGTCGGGCTACGTGCTGACGCACGGGTCAGTGCCAGCGTACGGGCCAGGAGTAGGCAACGGCTTAAGGTAAGGTGTAGGGCTGGTGGTGGGTTTCTATTCCGGGCTAGGGTTAGGGTTAGGGAACGGCAAGGCTTAGGGCACAGGTGAGGGTACAGAAACGTGGGAGGGTCGGGCTACGTGCTGACGCACGGGTCAGTGCCAGCGTACGGGCCAGGAGTAGGCAACGGCGTAGGATAAAGTGTAGGGCTGGTGGTGGATTTGCATTCGGGGCTAGGGCTAGGGTTAGGGAACGGCAAGGCTTAGGGCACAGGTGAGGGTACGGAAACGTGGGAGGGTCAGGCTACGTGCTGACGCACAGGTCAGTGCCAGCGTACAGGTCAGGAGTATGGTACGGCGTAAGGTAACGTGTAGGGCTGGTGGTGGGTTTCTATTCCGGGCTAGGGTTAGGGTTAGGGAACGGCAAGGCTTAGGGCACAGGTGAGGGCACGGAAACGTGGGAGGGTCAGCCTACGTGCTGACGCACGGGTCAGTGCCAGCGTACGGGTCAGGAGTAGGGTATGGCGTAAGGTAAGGTGTAGGGCTGGTGGAGGGTTTCTATTCCGGGCTACGGTTACGGTTAGGGAACGGCAAGGCTTAGGGCACAGGTGAGGGTACAGAAACGTGGGAGGGTCGGGCTACGTGCTGACGCACGGGTCAGTGCCAGCGTACGGGCCAGGAGTAGGCAACGGCTTAAGGTAAGGTGTAGGGCTGGTGGTGGGTTTCTATTCCGGGCTAGGGTTAGGGTTAGGGAACGGCAAGGCTTAGGGCACAGGTGATGGTACAGAAACGTGGGAGGGTCGGGCTACGTGCTGATGCACGGGTCAGTGCCAGCGTACGGGCCAGGAGTAGGCAACGGCTTAAGGTAAGGTGTAGGGCTGGTGGTGGGTTTCTATTCAAGGCTAGGGTTAGGGTTAGGGAACGGCAAGGCTTAGGGCACAGGTGAGGGTACAGAAACGTGGGAGGGTCGGGCTACGTGCTGACGCACGGGTCAGTGCCAGCATACGGGCCAGGAGTAGGAAACGGCGTAGGATAAAGTGTAGGGCTGGTGGTGGATTTGCATTCGGGGCTAGGGCTAGGGTTAGGGTACGGCAAGGCTTAGGGCACAGGTGAGGTTACGGAAACGTGGGAGGGTCAGGCTACGTGCTGACGCACAGGTCAGTGCCAGCGTACAGGTCAGGAGTATGGTACGGCGTAAGGTAACGTGTAGGGCTGGTGGTGGGTTTCTATTCCGGGCTAGGGTTAGGGTTAGGGAACGGCAAGGCTTAGGGCACAGGTGAGGGCACGGAAACGCGGGAGGGTCAGCCTACGTGCTGACGCACGGGTCAGTGCCAGCGTACGGGTCAGGAGTAGGGTATGGCGTAAGGTAAGGTGTAGGGCTGGTGGTGGGTTTCTATTCCGGGCTAGGGTTAGGGTTAGGGAACGGCAAGGCTTAGGGCACAGGTGAGGGTACAGAAACGTGGGAGGGTCGGGCTACGTGCTGACGCACAGGTCAGTGCCAGCGTACGGGCCAGGAGTAGGCAACGGCGTAGGATAAAGTGTATGGCTGGTGGTGGATTTGCGTTCCGGGCTAGGGTTAGGGTTAGGGAACGGCAAGGCTTAGGGCACAGGTGAGGGTACGGAAACGTGGTAGGGTCAGGCTACGTGCTGACGCACGGTTCAGTGCCAGAGTACGGGCCAGGAATAGGGTACGGCGTAAGGTAAGGTGTAGGGCTGTTGGTGGGTTTCCGTTCTGGCCTAGGTTTAGGGTTAGGGAACGGCAAGGCTTAGGGCACAGGTGAGGGTACGGAAACGTGGGAGGGTCAGGCTATGTGCTGACGCACGTGTCAGTGCCAAATTACGGGCCAGGAGTAGGGTACGGCGTAAGGTAAGGTGTAGGGCTTGTGGTTGATTTCCGTTCCAGGCTAGGGTTAGGGTTAGGGAACGGCAAGGCTTAGGGCAAAGGAGAGGGTACGGAAACGTGGGAGGGTCGGGCCCCGTGCCGACGCACGGGTTAGTGCCAGCATACGGGCCAGGAGTAGGCAATGGCGTAGGATAAAGTGTAGGGCTGGTGGTGGGTTTCCATTCCGGGCTAGGGTTAGGGTTAGGGAACGGCAACGCTTAGGGCACAGGTGAGGGTACGGAAACGTGGGAGGGTCAGGCTACGTGCTGACGCACGGGTCAGTGCCAGCGTACGGGCCAGGAGTAGGCAACGGCTTAAGGTAAGGTGTAGGGCTGGTGGTGGGTTTCTATTCCGGGCTAGGGTTAGGGTTAGGGAACGGCAAGGCTTAGGGCACAGGTGAGGGTACAGAAACGTGGGAGGGTCGGGCTACGTGCTGACGAACGGGTCAGTGCCAGCGTACGGGCCAGGAGTAGGCAACGGCTTAAGGTAAGGTGTAGGGCTGGTGGTGGGTTTCTATTCCGGGCTAGGGTTAGGGTTATGGAACGGCAAGGCTTAGGGCACAGGTGAGGGTACAGAAACGTGGGAGGGTCGGGCTACGTGCTGACGCACGGGTGAGTGCCAGCGTACGGGCCAGGAGTAGGCAACGGCGTAGGATAAAGTGTAGGGCTGGTGGTGGATTTGCATTCGGGGCTAGGGCTAGGGTCAGGGAACGGCAATGCTTAGGGCACAGGTGAGGGTACGGAAACGTGGGAGGGTCAGGCTACGTGCTGACGCACAGGTCAGTGCCAGCGTAGAGGTCAGGAGTATGGTACGGTGTAAGGTAACGTGTAGGGCTGGTGGTGGGTTTCTATTCCGGGCTAGGGTTAGGGTTAGGGAACGGCAAGGCTTAGGGCACAGGTGAGGGTACAGAAACGTGGGAGGGTCGGGCTACGTGCTGACGCACGGGTCAGTGCCAGCGTACGGGCCAGGAGTAGGCAACGGCTTAAGGTAAGGTGTAGGGCTGGTGGTGGGTTTCTATTCCGGGCTAGGGTTAGGGTTAGGGAACGGCAAGGCTTAGGGCACAGGTGAGGGTACAGAAACGTGGGAGGGTCGGGCTACGTGATGACGCACGGGTCAGTGTCAGCGTACGGGCCAGGAGTAGGCAACGGCGTAGGATAAAGTGTAGGGCTGGTTGTGGATTTGCGTTCGGGGCTAGGGTTAGGGTTAGGGAACGGCAAGGCTTAGGGCACAGGTGAGGGTACGTAAAAGTGGGAGGGTCAGGCTACGTGCTGACGCACAGGTCGGTGCCAGCGTACAGGTCAGGAGTAGGGTACGGCGTAAGGTAAGGTGTAGGGCTGGTGGTGGGTTTCTATTCCGGGCTAGGGTTAGGGTTAGGGAACGGCAAGGCTTAGGGCACAGGTGAGGGTACGGAAACGTGGGAGGGTCAGGCTACATGCTGACGCACGGGTCAGTGCCAGCGTACGGCCCAGGAGTAGGGTATGGCGTAAGGTAAGGTGTAGGGCTGGTGGTGGGTTTCTATTCCGGGCTAGGGTTAGGGTTAGGGAACGGCAAGGCTTAGGGCACAGGTGAGGGTACGGAAACGTGGGAGGGTCGTGCTACGTGCTGACGCACGGGTCAGTGCCAGCGTACGGCCCAGGAGTAGGCAACGGCGTAGGATAAAGTGTAGGCTGGTGGTGGATTTGCGTTCTGGGCTAGGGTTAGGGTTAGGGAACGGCAAGGCTTAGGGCACAGGAGAGGGTACGGAAACGCCAGAGTGGAAGGCTACGTGCTGATGCATGGGGCAGTGCCAGAGTACAGGCCAGGAGTAGGCAACGGCGTAGGGTAAGGTGTAGGGCTGGTGGTGGGTTTCCATTCAGGGCTAGGGTTAGGGTTAGGGAACGGCAAGGCTTAGGGCACAGGTGAGGGTACGGAAACGTGGGAGGGTCAGGCTACGTGCTGACGCACGGGTCAGTGCCAGCGTACGGGCCAGGTGTAGGCAACGGCGTAAGGTAAGGTGTAGGGCTGGTGGTTGTTTTCCGTTCCAGGCTAGGGTTAGGGTTAGGGAACGGCAAGGCTTAGGGCACAGGTGAGGGTACGGAAACGTGGGAGGGTCGGGCTACGTGCTGACGCACGGGTCAGTGCCAGCGTACTGGCCAGGAGTAGGCAACGGCGTAGGATAAAGTGTAGGGCTGGTGGTGGATTTGCGTTCCGTGCTAGGGTTAGGGTTAGGGAACGGCAAGGCTTAGGGCACAGGTGAGGGTACGGAAGCGTGGGAGGGTCAGGCTACGTGCAGACGAACGGGTCAGTGCCAGCGTACGGGTCAGGAGTAGGGTACGGCGTAAGGTAAGGTGTAGGGCTGGTGGTGGGTTTCTATTCCGGGCTAGGGTTAGGGTTAGGGAACGGCAAGGCTTAGGGCACAAGTGAGGGTACGGAAACGTGGGAGGGTCAGGCTACGTGCTGACGCACGGTTCAGTGCCAGCGTACGGGCCAGGAATAGGGTACGGCGTAAGGTAAGGTGTAGGGCTGGTGGTGGGTTTCCATTTCGGGCTAGGGTTAGGGTTAGGGAACGGCAAGGCTTAGGGCACAGCTGAGGGCACGGAAACGTGGGAGGGTCAGGCTACGTGCTGACGCACGGGTCAGTGCCAGCGTACGGGCCAGGAGTAGGCAACGGCGTAAGGTAAAGTGTAGGGCTGGTGGTTGGTTTCCGTTCCAGGCTAGGGTTAGAGTTATGGAACGGCAAGGCTTAGGGCACAGGTGAGGGTACGGAAACGTGGGAGGGTCGGGCTCCGTGCTGACGCACGGGTCAGTGCCAGCGTACTGGCCAGGAGTAGGCAACGGCGTAGGATAAAGTGTAGGGCTGGTGGTGGATTTGCGTTCCGGGCTAGGGTTAGGGTTAGGGAACGGCAAGGCTTAGGGCACAGGTGAGGGTACGGAAACGTGGGAGGGTCAGGCTACGTGCTGACTCACGGGTCAGTGCCAGCATACGGGTCAGGAGTAGGGTACGGCATAAGGTAAGGTGTAGGGCTGGTGGTGGGTTTCTATTCCGGGCTAGGGTTCGGGTTAAGGAACGGCAAGGCTTAGGGCACAGGTCAGGGTACGGAAACGCGGGAGGGTAAGGCTACGTGCTGATGAACGGGTCAGTGCCAGAGTACAGGCCAGGAGTAGGCAACGGCGTAGGGTAAGGTGTAGGGCTGGTGGTTGGTTTCCGTTCCAGGCTAGGGTTAGGGTTAGGGAACGGCAAGGCTTAGGGCACAGGTGAGGGTACGGAAACGTGGGAGGGTCGGGCTACGTGCTGACGCACGGGTCAGTGCCAGCGTACGGGCCAGGAGTAGGCAACGGCGTAGGATAAAGTGTAGGGCTGGTGGTGGATTTGCGTTCCAGGCTAGGGTTAGGGTTAGGGAACGGCAAGGCTTAGGGCACAGGTGAGGGTACGGAAACGTGGGAGGGTCAGGCTACGTGCTGACGCACAGTTCAGTGCCAGCGTACAGGTCAGGAGTAGGGTACGGCGTAAGGTAAGGTGTAGGGCTGGTGGTGGGTTTCTATTCCGGGCTAGGGTTAGGGTTAGGGAACGGCAAGGCTTAGGGCACAGGTGAGGGTACGGAAACGTGGGAGGGTCAGGCTACGTGCTGACGCACGGGTCAGTGCCAGCGTACGGGTCAGGAGTAGGGTATGGCGTAAGGTAAGGTGTAGGGCTGGTGGTGGGTTTCTATTCCGGGCTAGGGTTAGGGTTAGGGAACGGCAAGGCTTAGGGCACAGGTGAGGGTACGGAAACGTGGGAGGGTCGGGCTACATGCTGACGCACTGGTCAGTGCCAGCGTACGGGCCAGGAGTAGGCAACGGCGTAGGATAAAGTGTAGGCTGGTGGTGGATTTGCGTTCAGGGCTAGGGTTAGGGTTAGGGAACGGCAAGGCTTAGGGCACAGGAGAGGGTACGGAAACGCCAGAGTGTAAGGCTACGTGCTGATGCACGGGGCAGTTCCAGAGTACAGGCCAGGAGTAGGCAACGGCGTAGGGTAAGGTGTAGGGCTGGTGGTGGGTTTCCATTCCGGGCTAGGGTTAGGGTTAGGGAACGGCAAGGCTTAGGGCACAGGTGAGGGTACGGAAACGTGGGAGGGTCAGGCTACGTGCTGACGCACGGGTCAGTGCCAGCGTACGGGCGAGGTGTAGGCCACGGCGTAAGGTAAGGTGTAGGGCTGGTGGTTGTTTTCCGTTCCAGGCTAGGGTTAGGGTTAGGGAACGGCAAGGCTGAGGGCACATGTGAGGGTACGGAAACGTGGGAGGGTCGGGCTACGTGCTGACGCACGGGTCAGTGCCAGCGTACGGGCCAGGAGTAGGCAACGGCGTAGGATAAAGTGTAGGGCTGGTGGTGGATTTGCGTTCCAGGCTAGGGTTAGGGTTAGGGAACGGCAAGGCTTAGGGCACAGGTGAGGGTACGGAAACGTGGGAGGGTCAGGCTACGTGCTGACGCACAGTTCAGTGCCAGCGTACAGGTCAGGAGTAGGGTACGGCGTAAGGTAAGGTGTAGGGCTGGTGGTGGGTTTCTATTCCGGGCTAGGGTTAGGGTTAGGGAACGGCAAGGCTTAGGGCACAGGTGAGGGTACGGAAACGTGGGAAGGTCAGGCTACGTGCTGACGCACGGGTCAGTGCCAGCGTACGGGTCAGGAGTAGGGTATGGCGTAAGGTAAGGTGTAGGGCTGGTGGTGGGTTTCTATTTCGGGCTAGGGTTAGGGTTAGGGAACGGCAAGGCTTAGGGCACAGGTGAGGGTACGGAAACGTGGGAGGGTCGGGCTACGTGCTGACGCACGGGTCAGTGCCAGCGTACGGGCCAGGAGTAGGCAACGGCGTAGGATAAAGTGTAGGCTGGTGGTGGATTTGCGTTCAGGGCTAGGGTTAGGGTTAGGGAACGGCAAGGCTTAGGGCACAGGAGAGGGTACGGAAACGCCAGAGTGTAAGGCTACGTGCTGATGCACGGGGCAGTTCCAGAGTACAGGCCAGGAGTAGGCAACGGCGTAGGGTAAGGTGTAGGGCTGGTGGTGGGTTTCCATTCCGGGCTAGGGTTAGGGTTAGGGAACGGCAAGGCTTAGGGCACAGGTGAGGGTACGGAAACGTGGGAGGGTCAGGCTACGTGCTGACGCACGGGTCAGTGCCAGCGTACGGGCCAGGTGTAGGCCACGGCGTAAGGTAAGGTGTAGGGCTGGTGGTTGTTTTCCGTTCCAGGCTAGGGTTAGGGTTAGGGAACGGCAAGGCTGAGGGCACAGGTGAGGGTACGGAAAGGTGGGAGGGTCGGGCTACGTGCTGACGCACGGGTCAGTGCCAGCGTACGGGCCAGGAGTAGGCAACGGCGTAGGATAAAGTGTAGGGCTGGTGGTGGATTTGCGTTCCAGGCTAGGGTTAGGGTTAGGGAACGGCAAGGCTTAGGGCACAGGTGAGGGTACGGAAACGTGGGAGGGTCAGGCTACGTGCTGATGCACTGTTCAGTGCCAGCGTACAGGTCAGGAGTAGGGTACGGCGTAAGGTAAGGTGTAGGGCTGGTGGTGGGTTTTTATTCCGGGCTAGGGTTAGGGTTAGGGAACGGCAAGGCTTAGGGCACAGGTGAGGGTACGGAAACGTGGGAGGGTCAGGCTACGTGCTGACGCACGGGTCAGTGCCAGCGTACGGGTCAGGAGTAGGGTATGGCGTAAGGTAAGGTGTAGGGCTGGTGGTGGGTTTCTATTCCGGGCTAGGGTTAGGGTTAGGGAACGGCAAGGCTTAGGGCACAGTTGAGGGTACGGAAACGTGGGAGGGTCGGGCTACGTGCTGACGCACTGGTCAGTGCCAGCGTACGGGCCAGGAGTAGGCAACGGCGCAGGATAAAGTGTAGGCTGGTGGTGGATTTGCGTTCAGGGCTAGGGTTAGGGTTAGGGAACGGCAAGGCTTAGGGCACAGGAGAGGGTACGGAAACGCCAGAGTGTAAGGCTACGTGCTGATGCACGGGGCAGTTCCAGAGTACAGGCCAGGAGTAGGCAACGGCGTAGGGTAAGGTGTAGGGCTGGTGGTGGGTTTCCATTCCGGGCTAGGGTTAGGGTTAGGGAACGGCAAGGCTTAGGGCACAGGTGAGGGTACGGAAACGTGGGAGGGTCAGGCTACGTGCTGACGCACGGGTCAGTGCCAGCGTACGGGCCAGGTGTAGGCCACGGCGTAAGGTAAGGTGTAGGGCTGGTGGTTGTTTTCCGTTCCAGGCTAGGGTTAGGGTTAGGGAACGGCAAGGCTGAGGGCACAGGTGAGGGTACGGAAACGTGGGAGGGTCGGGCTACGTGCTGACGCACGGGTCAGTGCCAGCGTACGGGCCAGGAGTAGGCAACGGCGTAGGATAAAGTGTAGGGCTGGTGGTGGATTTGCGTTCCAGGCTAGGGTTAGGGTTAGGGAACGGCAAGGCTTAGGGCACAGGTGAGGGTACGGAAACGTGGGAGGGTCAGGCTACGTGCTGACGCACAGTTCAGTGCCAGCGTACAGGTCAGGAGTAGGGTACGGCGTAAGGTAAGGTGTAGGGCTGGTGGTGGGTTTCTATTCCGGGCTAGGGTTAGGGTTAGGGAACGGCAAGGCTTAGGGCACAGGTGAGGGTACGGAAACGTGGGAGGGTCAGGCTACGTGCTGACGCACGGGTCATTGCCAGCGTACGGGTCAGGAGTAGGGTATGGCGTAAGGTAAGGTGTAGGGCTGGTGGTGGGTTTCTATTCTGGGCTAGGGTTAGGGTTAGGGAACGGCAAGGCTTAGGGCACAGGTGAGGGTACGGAAACGTGGGAGGGTCGGGCTACGTGCTGACGCACGGGTCAGTGCCAGCGTACGGCCCAGGAGTAGGCAACGGCGTAGGATAAAGTGTAGGCTGGTGGTGGATTTGCGTTCTGGGCTAGGGTTAGGTTTAGGGAACGGCAAGGCTTAGGGCACAGGAGAGGGTATGGAAACGCCAGAGTGTAAGGCTACGTGCTGATGCATGGGGCAGTGCCAGAGTACAGGCCAGGAGTAGGCAACGGCGTAGGGTAAGGTGTAGGGCTGGTGGTGGGTTTCCATTCCGGGCTAGGGTTAGGGTTAGGGAACGGCAAGGCTTAGGGCACAGGTGAGGGTACGGAAACGTGGGAGGGTAAGGCTACGTGCTGACGCACGGGTCAGTGCCAGCGTACGGGACAGGTGTAGGCAACGGCGTAAGGTAAGGTGTAGGGCTGGTGGTTGTTTTCCGTTCCAGGCTAGGGTTAGGGTTAGGGAACGGCAAGGCTTAGGGCACAGGTGAGGGTACGGAAACGTGGGTGGTTCGGGCTACGTGCTGACGCACGGGTCAGTGCCAGCGTACTGGCCAGGAGTAGGCAACGGCGTAGGATAAAGTGTAGGGCTGGTGGTGGATTTGCGTTCCGGGCTAGGGTTAGGGTTAGGGAACGGCAAGGCTTAGGGCACAGGTGAGGGTACGGAAGCGTGGGAGGGTCAGGCTACGTGCAGACGAACGGGTCAGTGGCAGCGTACGGGTCAGGAGTAGGGTACGGCGTAAGGTAAGGTGTAGGGCTGGTTGTGGGTTTCTATTCCGGGCTAGGGTTAGGGTTAGGGAACGGCAAGGCTTAGGGCACAAGTGAGGGTACGGAAACGTGGGAGGGTCAGGCTACGTGCTGACGCACGGTTCAGTGCCAGCGTACGGGCCAGGAATAGGGTACGGCGTAAGGTAAGGTGTAGGGCTGGTGGTGGGTTTCCATTCCGGGCTAGGGTTAGGGTTAGGGAACGGCAAGGCTTAGGGCACAGCTGAGGGCACGGAAACGTGGGAGGGTCAGGCTACGTGCTGACGCACGGGTCAGTGCCAGCGTACGGGCCAGGAGTAGGCAACGGCGTAAGGTAAGGTGTAGGGCTGGTGGTTGGTTTCCGTTCCAGGCTAGGGGTAGAGTTATGGAACGGCAAGGCTTAGGGCACAGGTGAGGGTACGGAAACGTGGGAGGGTCGGGCTCCGTGCTGACGCAGGGGTCAGTGCCAGCGTACTGGCCAGGAGTAGGCAACAGCGTAGGATAAAGTGTAGGGCTGGTGGTGGATTTGCGTTCCGGGCTAGGGTTAGGGTTAGGGAACGGCAAGGCTTAGGGCACAGGTGAGGGTACGGAAACGTGGGAGGGTCAGGCTACGTGCTGACTCACGGGTCAGTGCCAGCATACGGGTCAGGAGTAGGGTACGGCATAAGGTAAGGTGTAGGGCTGGTGGTGGGTTTCTATTCCGGTCTAGGGTTAGGGTTAGGGAACGGCAAGGCTTAGGGCACAGGTCAGGGTACGGAAACGCGGGAGGGTAAGGCTACGTGCTGATGAACGGGTCAGTGCCAGAGTACAGGCCAGGAGTAGGAAACGGCGTAGGGTAAGGTGTAGGGCTGGTTGTTGGTTTCCATTCCAGGCTAGGGTTAGGGTTAGGGAACGGCAAGGCTTAGGGCACAGGTGAGGGTACGGAAACGTGGGAGGGTCGGGCTACGTGCTGACGCACGGGTCAGTGCCACCGTACGGGCCAGGAGTAGGCAACGGCGTAGGATAAAGTGTAGGGCTGGTGGTGGATTTGCGTTCCAGGCTAGGGTTAGGGTTAGGGAACGGCAAGGCTTAGGGCACAGGTGAGGGTACGGAAACGTGGGAGGGTCAGGCTATGTGCTGACGCACGGTTCAGTGCCAGAGTACGGGCCAGGAATAGGGTACGGCGTAAGGTAAGGTGTAGGGCTGGTGGTGGGTTTCCGTTCTGGCCTAGGGTTAGGGTTAGGGAACGGCAAGGCTTAGGGCACAGGTGAGGGTACGGAAACGTGGGAGGGTCAGGCTACGTGCTGACGCACGGGTCAGTGCCAACGTACGGGCCAGGAGTAGGGTACGGCGTAAGGTAAGGTGTAGGGCTTGTGGTTGATTTCCGTTCCAGGCTAGGGTTAGGGTTAGGGAACGGCAAGGCTTAGGGCAAAGGAGAGGGTACGGAAACGTGGGAGGGTCGGGCCCCGTGCCGACGCACGGGTTAGTGCCAGCATACGGGCCAGGAGTAGGCAATGGCGTAGGATAAAGTGTAGGGCTGGTGGTGGGTTTCCATTCCGGGCTAGGGTTAGGGTTAGGGAACGGCAACGCTTAGGGCACAGGTGAGGGTACAGAAACGTGGGAGGGTAAGGCTACGTGCTGACGCACGGGTCAGTGCCAGCGTACGGGCCAGGAGTAGGCAACGGCTTAAGGTAAGGTGTAGGGCTGGTGGTGGGTTTCTATTCCGGGCTAGGGTTAGGGTTAGGGAACGGCAAGGCTTAGGGCACAGGTGAGGGTACGGAAACGTGGGAGGGTCGGGCTACGTGCTGACGCACGGGTCAGTGCCAGCGTACGGGCCAGGAGTAGGCAACGGCGTTGGATAAAGTGTAGGGTTATTGGTGGATTTGCGTTCCAGGCTAGGGTTAGGGTTAGGGAACGGCAAGGCTTAGGGCACAGGTGAGGGTACGGAAACGTGGGAGGTTCAGGCTACGTGCTGACGCACGGGTCAGTGCCAGCGTACGGTTCAGGAGTAGGGTACGGCGTAAGGTAAGGTGTAGGGCTGGTGGTGGGTTTCTATTCCGGGCTAGGGTTAGGGTTAGGGAACCGCAAGGCTTAGGGCACAGGTCAGGGTACGGAAACGCGGGAGGGTAAGGCTACGTTCTGATGAACGGGTCAGTGCCAGAGTACAGGCCAGGAGTAGGCAACGGCGTAGGGTAAGGTGTAGGGCTGGTGGTTGGTTTCCGTTCCAGGCTAGGGTTAGGGTTAGGGAACGGCAAGGCTTAGGGCACAGGTGAGGGTACGGAAACGTGGGAGTGTCGGGCTACGTGCTGACGCACGGGTCAGTGCCAGCGTACGGGCCAGGAATAGGCAACGGCGTAGGATAAAGTGTAGGGCTGGTGGAGGATTTGCGTTCCAGGCTAGGGTTAGGGTTAGGGAACGGCAAGGCTTAGGGCACAGGTGAGGGTACGGAAACGTGGGAGGGTCAGGCTACGTGCTGACGCACGGTTCAGTGCCAGAGTACGGGCCAGGATTAGGGTACGGCGTAAGGTAAGGTGTAGGGCTTGTGGTTGATTTCCGTTCCAGGCTAGGGTTAGGGTTAGGGAACGGCAAGGCTTAGGGCAAAGGAGAGGGTACGGAAACGTGGGAGGGTCGGGCCCCGTGCTGACGCACGGGTTAGTGCCAGCATTCGGGCCAGGAGTAGGCAATGGCGTAGGATAAAGTGTAGGGCTGGTGGTGGGTTTCCATTCCGGGCTAGGGTTAGGGTTAGGGAACGGCAACGCTTAGGGCACAGGTGAGCGTACGGAAACGTGGGAGGGTCAGGCTACGTGCTGACGCACCGGTCAGTGCCAGCGTACGGGCCAGGAGTAGGCAACGGCTTAAGGTAAGGTGTAGGGCTGGTGGTGGGTTTCTATTCCGGGCTAGGGTTAGGGTTAGGGAACGGCAAGGCTTAGGGCACAGGTGAGGGTACAGAAACGTGGGAGGGTCGGGCTACGTGCTGATGCACGGGTCAGTGCCAGCGTACGGGCCAGGAGTAGGCAACGGCGTAGGATAAAGTGTAGGGCTGGTGGTGGATTTGCATTCTGGGCTAGGGCTAGGATCAGGGAACGGCAAGGCTTAGGGCACAGGTGAGGGTACGGAAACGTGGGAGGGTCAGGCTACGTGCTGACGCACAGGTCAGTGCCAGCGTACAGGTCAGGAGTATGGTATGGCGTAAGGTAACGTGTAGGCCTGGTGGTGGGTTTCTATTCCGGGCTAGGGTTAGGGTTAGGGAACGGCAAGGCTTAGGGCACAGGTGAGGGCACGGAAACGTGGGCGGGTCAGGCTACGTGCTGACGCACGGGTCAGTGCCAGCGTACGGGTCAGGAGTAGGGTATGGCGTAAGGTAAGGTGTAGGGCTGGTGGTGGGTTTCTATTCCGGGCTAGGGTTAGGGTTAGGGAATGGCAAGGCTTAGGGCACAGGTGAGGGTACAGAAACGTGGGAGGGTCGGGCTACGTGCTGACGCACAGGTCAGTGCCAGCGTACGGGCCAGGAGTAGGCAACGGCGTAGGATAAAGTGTATGGCTGGTGGTGGATTTGCGTTCCGGGCTAGGGTTAGGGTTAGGGAACGGCAAGGCTTAGGGCACAGGTGAGGGTACGGAAACGTGGTAGGGTCAGGCTACGTGCTGACGCACGGTTCAGTGCCAGAGTACGGGCCAGGAATAGGGTACGGCGTAAGGTAAGGTGTAGGGCTGTCGGTGGGTTTCCGTTCTGGCCTAGGTTTAGGGTTAGGGAACGGCAAGGCTTAGGGCACAGGTGAGGGTACGGAAACGTGGGAGGGTCAGGCTACGTGCTGACTCACGGGTCAGTGCCAGCATACGGGTCAGGAGTAGGGTACGGCATAAGGTAAGGTGTAGGGCTGGTGGTGGGTTTCTATTCCGGGCTAGGGTTAGGGTTAGGGAACGGCAAGGCTTAGGGCACAGGTCAGGGTACGGAAACGCGGGAGGGTAAGGCTACGTGCTGATGAACGGGTCAGTGCCAGAGTACAGGCCAGGAGTAGGCAACGGCGTAGGGTAAGGTGTAGGGCTGGTGGTTGGTTTCCGTTCCAGGCTAGGGTTAGGGTTAGGGAACGGCAAGGCTTAGGGCACAGGTGAGGGTACGGAAACGTGGGAGGGTCGGGCTACGTGCTGACGCACGGGTCAGTGCCAGCGTACGGGCCAGGAGTAGGCAACGGCGTAGGATAAAGTGTAGGGCTGGTGGTGGATTTGCGTTCCAGGCTAGGGTTAGGGTTAGGGAACGGCAAGGCTTAGGGCACAGGTGAGGGTACGGAAACGTGGGAGGGTCAGGCTACGTGCTGACGCACAGTTCAGTGCCAGCGTACAGGTCAGGAGTAGGGTACGGCGTAAGGTAAGGTGTAGGGCTGGTGGTGGGTTTCCATTCCGGGCTAGGGTTAGGGTTAGGGAACGGCAAGGCTTAGGGCACAGGTGAGGGTACGGAAACGTGGGAGGGTCAGGCTACGTGCTGACGCACGGTTCAGTGCCAGCGTACGGGTCAGGAGTAGGGTATGGCGTAAGGTAAGGTGTAGGGCTGGTGGTGGGTTTCTATTCCGGGCTAGGGTTAGGGTTAGGGAACGGCAAGGCTTAGGGCACAGGTGAGGGTACGGAAACGTGGGAGGGTCGGGCTACGTGCTGACGCACGGGTCAGTGCCAGCGTACGGGCCAGGAGTAGGCAACGGCGTAGGATAAAGTGTAGGCTGGTGGTGGATTTGCGTTCAGGGCTAGGGTTAGGGTTACGGAATGGCAAGGCTTAGGGCACAGGAGAGGGTACGGAAACGCCAGAGTGTAAGGCTACGTGCTGATGCACGGGGCAGTTCCAGAGTACAGGCCAGGAGTAGGCAACGGCGTAGGGTAAGGTGTAGGGCTGGTGGTGGGTTTCCATTCCGGGCTAGGGTTAGGGTTAGGGAACGGCAAGGCTTAGGGCACAGGTGAGGGTACGGAAACGTGGGAGGGTCAGGCTACGTGCTGACGCACGGGTCAGTGCCAGCGTACGGGCCAGGTGTAGGCCACGGCGTAAGGTAAGGTGTAGGGCTGGTGGTTGTTTTCCGTTCCAGTCTAGGGTTAGGGTTAGGGAACGGCAAGGCTTAGGGCACAGGTGAGGGTACGGAAACGTGGGAGGGTCGGGCTACGTGCTGACGCACGGGTCAGTGCCACCGTACGGGCCAGGAGTAGGCAACGGCCTAGGATAAAGTGTAGGGCTGGTGGTGGATTTGCGTTCCAGGCTAGGGTTAGGGTTAGGGAACGGCAAGGCTTAGGGCACAGGTGAGGGTACGGAAACGTGGGAGGGTCAGGCTACGTGCTGACGCACGGTTCAATGCCAGAGTACGGGCCAGGACTAGGGTACGGCGTAAGGTAAGGTGTAGGGCTGGTGGTGTGTTTCCGTTCTGGCCTAGGGTTAGGGTTAGGGAACGGCAAGGCTTAGGGCACAGGTGAGGGTACGGAAACGTGGGAGGGTCAGGCTACGTGCTGATGCACGGGTCAGTGCCAACGTACGGGCCAGGAGTAGGGTACGGCGTAAGGTAAGGTGTAGGGCTTGTGGTTGATTTCCGTTCCAGGCTAGGGTTAGGGTTAGGGAACGGCAAGGCTTAGGGCAAAGGAGAGGGTACGGAAACGTGGGAGGGTCGGTCCCCGTGCCGACGCACGGGTTAGTGCCAGCATACGGGCCAGGAGTAGGCAATGGCGTAGGATAAAGTGTAGGGCTTGTGGTGGGTTTCCATTCCGGGCTAGGGTTAGGGTTAGGGAACGGCAACGCTTAGGGCACAGGTGAGGGTACGGAAACGTGGGAGGGTCAGGCTACGTGCTGACGCACGGGTCAGTGCCAGCATACGGGCCAGGAGTAGGCAACGGCTTAAGGTAAGGTGTAGGGCTGGTGGTGGGTTTCTATTCCGGGCTAGGGTTAGGGTTAGGGAACGGCAAGGCTTAGGGCACAGGTGAGGGTACAGAAACGTGGGAGGGTCGGGCTACGTGCTGACGCACGGGTCAGTGCCAGCGTACGGGCCAGGAGTAGGCAACGGCTTAAGGTAAGGTGTAGGGCTGGTGGTGGGTTTCTATTCCGGGCTAGGGTTAGGGTTAGGGAACGGCAAGGCTTAGGGCACAGGTGAGGGTACAGAAACGTGGGAGGGTCGGGCTACGTGCTGACGCACGGGTCAGTGCCAGCGTACGGGCCAGGAGTAGGCAACGGCGTAGGATAAAGTGTAGAGCTGGTGGTGGATTTGCATTCGGGGCTAGGGCTAGGGTTAGGGAACGGCAAGGCTTAGGGCACAGGTGAGGGTACGGAAACGTGGGAGGGTCAGGCTACGTGCTGACGCACAGGTCAGTGCCAGCCTACAGGTCAGGAGTATGGTACGGCGTAAGGTAACGTGTAGGGCTGGTGGTGGGTTTCTATTCCGGGCTAGGGTTAGGGTTAGGGAACGGCAAGGCTTAGGGCACAGGTGAGGGCACGGAAATGTGGGAGGGTCAGCCTACGTGCTGACGCATGGGTCAGTGCCAGCGTACGGGTCCGGAGTAGGGTATGGCGTAAGGTAAGGTGTAGGGCTGGTGGTGGGTTTCTATTCCGGGCTACGGTTACGGTTAGGGAACGGCAAGGCTTAGGGCACAGGTGAGGGTACAGAAACGTGGGAGGGTCGGGCTACGTGCTGACGCACGGGTCAGTGCCAGCGTACGGGCCAGGAGTAGGCAACGGCGTAGGATAAAGTGTAGGGCTGGTGGTGGATTTGCGTTCCAGGCTAGGGTTAGGGTTAGGGAACGGCACGGCTTAGAGCACAGGTGAGGGTACGGAAACGTGGGAGGGTCAGGCTACGTGCTGACGCACGGGTCAGTTCCAGCGTACGGGCCAGGAGTAGGCAACGGCGTAAGGTAAGGTGTAGGGCTGGTGGTTGGTTTCCGTTCCAGGCCACGGTTAGGGTTAGGGAACGGCAAGGCTTAGGGCACTGGTGAGGGTACGGAAACGTGGGAGGGTCGGGCTACGTGCTGACGCCCGTGTCAGTGCCAGCGTACGGGCCAGGAGTAGGCAACGGCGTAGGATAAAGTGTAGGGCTGGTGGTGGATTTGCGTTCCGGGCTAGGGTTAGGGTTAGGGTACGGCAAGGCTTAGGCCACAGGTGAGGGTACGGAAACGTGGGAGGGTCAGGCTACGTGCTGACGCACAGGTCAGTGCCAGCGTACGGGTCAGGAGTAGGGTACGGCGTAAGGAAAGGTGTAGGGCTGGTGGTGGGTTTCTATTCCGGGTTAGGGTTAGGGTTAGGGAACGGCAAGGCTTAGGGCACAGGTGAGGGTACGGAAACGTGGGAGGGTCAGGCTACGTGCTGACGCACGTTTCAGTGCCAGCGTATGGGCCTGGAATAGGGTACGGCGTAAGGTAAGGTGTAGGGCTGGTGGTGGGTTTCCATTCCGGGCTAGGGTTAGGGTTAGGGAACGGCTAGGCTTAGGGCACAGCTGAGGGTACGGAAACGTGGGAGGGTCGGGCTACGTGCGGACGCACGGGTCAGTGCCAGCGTACGGGCCAGGAGTAGGCAACGGCGTAGGATAAAGTGTAGGCTGGTGGTGGATTTGCGTTCTGGGCTAGGGTTAGGGTTAGGGAACGGCAAGGCTTAGGGCACAGGAGAGGGTACGGAAACGCCAGAATGTAAGGCGACGTGCTGATGCACGGGGCAGTGCCAGAGTACAGGCCAGGAGTAGGCAACGGCGTAGGGTAAGGTTTAGGGCTGGTGGTGGGTTTCCATTCCGGGCTAGGGTTAGGGTTAGTGAACGGCAAGGCTTAGGGCACAGGTGAGGGTACGGAAACGTGGGAGGGTCAGGCTACGTGCTGACGCACGGGTCAGTGCCAGCGTACGGGCCAAGTGTAGGCAACGGCGTAAGGTAAGGTGTAGGGCTGGTGGTTGTTTTCCATTCCAGGCTAGGGTTAGGGTTAGGGAACGGCAAGGCTTAGGGCACAGGTGAGGGTACGGAAACGTGGGAGGTTCGGGCTACGTGCTGACGCACGGGTCAGTGCCAGCGTACTGGCCAGGAGTAGGCAACGGCGTAGGATAAAGTGTAGGGCTGGTGGTGGATTTGCGTTCCGGGCTAGGGTTAGGGTTAGGGAACGGCAAGGCTTAGGGCACAGGTGAGGGTACGGAAGCGTGGGAGGGTCAGGCTACGTGCAGACGAACGGGTCAGTGCCAGCATACGGGTCAGGAGTAGGGTACGGCGTAAGGTAAGGTGTAGGGCTGGTTGTGGGTTTCTATTCCGGGCTAGGGTTAGGGTTAGGGAACGGCAAGGCTTAGGGCACAAGTGAGGGTACGGAAACGTGGGAGGGTCAGGCTACGTGCTGACGCACGGTTCAGTGCCAGCGTACGGGCCAGGAATAGGGTACGGCGTAAGGTAAGGTGTAGGGCTGGTGGTGGGTTTCCATTCCGGGCTAGGGTTAGGGTTAGGGAACGGCAAGGCTTAGGGCACAGCTGAGGGCACGGAAACGTGGGAGGGTCAGGCTACGTGCTGACGCACGGGTCAGTGCCAGCGTACGGGCCAGGAGTAGGCAACGGCGTAAGGTAAGGTGTAGGGCTGGTGGTTGGTTTCCGTTCCAGGCTAGGGGTAGAGTTATGGAACGGCAATGCTTAGGGCACAGGTGAGGGTACGGAAACGTGGGAGGGTCGGGCTCCGTGCTGACGCAGGGGTCAGTGCCAGCGTACTGGCCAGGAGTAGGCAACAGCGTAGGATAAAGTGTAGGGCTGGTGGTGGATTTGCGTTCCGGGCTAGGGTTAGGGTTAGGGAACGGCAAGGCTTAGGGCACAGGTGAGGGTACGGAAACGTGGGAGGGTCAGGCTACGTGCTGACGCACGGGTCAGTGCCAGCATACGGGTCAGGAGTAGGGTACGGCATAAGGTAAGGTGTAGGGCTGGTGGTGGGTTTCTATTCCGGTCTAGGGTTAGGGTTAGGGAACGGCAAGGCTTAGGGCACAGGTGAGGGTACGGAAACGTGGGAGGGTCAGGCTACGTGCTGACGCACGGGTCAGTGCCAGCGTACGGGCCAGGTGTAGGCAACGGCGTAAGGTAAGGTGTAGGGCTGGTGGTTCTTTTCCGTTCCAGGCTAGGGTTAGGGTTAGGGAACGGCAAGGCTTAGGGCACAGGTGAGGGTACGGAAACGTGGGAGGTTCGGGCTACGTGCTGACGCACGGGTCAGTGCCAGCGTACTGGCCAGGAGTAGGCAACGGCGTAGGATAAAGTGTAGGGCTGGTGGTGGATTTGCGTTCCGGGCTAGGGTTAGGGTTAGGGAACGGCAAGGCTTAGGGCACAGGTGAGGGTACGGAAGCGTGGGAGGGTCAGGCTACGTGCAGACGAACGGGTCAGTGCCAGCGTACGGGTCAGGAGTAGGGTACGGCGTAAGGTAAGGTGTAGGGCTGGTTGTGGGTTTCTATTCCGGGCTAGGGTTAGGGTTAGGGAACGGCAAGGCTTAGGGCACAAGTGAGGGTACGGAAACGTGGGAGGGTCAGGCTACGTGCTGACGCACGGTTCAGTGCCAGCGTACGGGCCAGGAATAGGGTACGGCGTAAGGTAAGGTGTAGGGCTGGTGGTGGGTTTCCATTCCGGGCTAGGGTTTGGGTTAGGGAACGGCAAGGCTTAGGGCACAGCTGAGGGCACGGAAACGTGGGAGGGTCAGGCTACGTGCTGACGCACGGGTCAGTGCCAGCGTACGGGCCAGGAGTAGGCAACGGCGTAAGGTAAGGTGTAGGGCTGGTGGTTGGTTTCCGTTCCAGGCTAGGGGTAGAGTTATGGAACGGCAAGGCTTAGGGCACAGGTGAGGGTACGGAAACGTGGGAGGGTCGGGCTCCGTGCTGACGCAGGGGTCAGTGCCAGCGTACTGGCCAGGAGTAGGCAACAGCGTAGGATAAAGTGTAGGGCTGGTGGTGGATTTGCGTTCCGGGCTAGGGTTAGGGTTAGGGAACGGCAAGGCTTAGGGCACAGGTGAGGGTACGGAAACGTGGGAGGGTCAGGCTACGTGCTGACTCACGGGTCAGTGCCAGCATACGGGTCAGGAGTAGGGTACGGCATAAGGTAAGGTGTAGGGCTGGTGGTGGGTTTCTATTCCGGTCTAGGGTTAGGGTTAGGGAACGGCAAGGCTTAGGGCACAGGTCAGGGTACGGAAACGCGGGAGGGTAAGGCTACGTGCTGATGAACGGGTCAGTGCCAGAGTACAGGCCAGGAGTAGGAAACGGCGTAGGGTAAGGTGTAGGGCTGGTGGTTGGTTTCCATTCCAGGCTAGGGTTAGGGTTAGGGAACGGCAAGGCTTAGGGCAAAGGTGAGGGTACGGAAACGTGGGAGGGTCGGGCTACGTGCTGACGCACGGGTCAGTGCCACCGTACGGGCCAGGAGTAGGCAACGGCGTAGGATAAAGTGTAGGGCTGGTGGTGGATTTGCGTTCCAGGCTAGGGTTAGGGTTAGGGAACGGCAAGGCTTAGGGCACAGGTGAGGGTACGGAAACGTGGGAGGGTCAGGCTACGTGCTGACGCACGGTTCAGTGCCAGAGTACGGAACAGGAATAGGGTACGGCGTAAGGTAAGGTGTAGGGCTGGTGGTGGGTTTCCGTTCTGGCCTAGGGTTAGGGTTAGGGAACGGCAAGGCTTAGGGCACAGGTGAGGGTACGGAAACGTGGGAGGGTCAGGCTACGTGCTGACGCACGGGTCAGTGCCAACGTACGGGCCAGGAGTAGGGTACGGCGTAAGGTAAGGTGTAGGGCTTGTGGTTGATTTCCGTTCCAGGCTAGGGTTAGGGTTAGGGAACGGCAAGGCTTAGGGCAAAGGAGAGGGTACGGAAACGTGGGAGGGTCGGGCCCCGTGCCGACGCACGGGTTAGTGCCAGCATACGGGCCAGGAGTAGGCAATGGCGTAGGATAAAGTGTAGGGCTGGTGGTGGGTTTCCATTCCGGGCTAGGGTTAGGGTTAGGGAACGGCAACGCTTAGGGCACAGGTGAGGGTACAGAAACGTGGGAGGGTCAGGCTACGTGCTGACGCATGGGTCAGTGCCAGCGTACGGGCCAGGAGTAGGCAACGGCTTAAGGTAAGGTGTAGGGCTGGTGGTGGGTTTCTATTCCGGGCTAGGGTTAGGGTTAGGGAACGGCAAGGCTTAGGGCACAGGTGAGGGTACAGAAACGTGGGAGGGTCGGGCTACGTGCTGACGCACGGGTCAGTGCCAGCGTATGGGCCAGGAGTAGGCAACGGCGTAGGATAAAGTGTATGGCTGGTGGTGGATTTGCGTTCCGGGCTAGGGTTAGGGTTAGGGAACTGCAAGGCTTAGGGCACAGGTGAGGGTACGGAAACGTGGGAGGGTCAGGCTATGTGCTGACGCACAGGTCAGTGCCAGCGTACAGGTCAGGAGTAGGGTACGGCGTAAGGAAAAGTGTAGGGCTGGTGGTGGGTTTCTATTCCGGGCTAGGGTTAGGGTTAGGGAACGGCAAGGCTTAGGGCACAGGTGAGGGTACGGAAACGTGGGAGGGTCAGGCTACGTGCTGACACACGTGTCAGTGCCAGCGTACGGGCCTGGAGTAGGCAACGGCGTAGGATAAAGTGTAGGGCTGGTGGTGGATTTGCGTTCGGGGCTAGGGTTAGGGTTAGGGAACGGCAAGGCTTAGGGCACAGGTGAGGGTACGGAAACGTGGGAGGGTCAGGCTACGTGCTGACGCACGGGTCAGTGCCAGCGTACGGGCCAGGAGTAGGCAACGGCTTAAGGTAAGGTGTAGGGCTGGTGGTGGGTTTCTATTCCGGGCTAGGGTTAGGGTTAGGGAACGGCAAGGCTTAGGGCACAGGTGAGGGTACAGAAACGTGGGAGGGTCGGGCTACGTGCTGACGCACGGGTCAGTGCCAGCGTACGGGCCAGGAGTAGGCAACGGCTTAAGGTAAGGTATAGGGCTGGTGGTGGGTTTCTATTCCGGGCTAGGGTTAGGGTTAGGGAACGGCAAGGCTTAGGGCACAGGTGAGGGTATAGAAACGTGGGAGGGTCGGGCTACGTGCTGACGCACGGGTCAGTGCCAGCGTACGGGCCAGGAGTAGGCAACGGCGTAGGATAAAGTGTAGGGCTGGTGGTGGATTTGCGTTCGGGGCTAGGGTTAGGGTTAGGGAACGGCAAGGCTTAGGGCACAGGTGAGGGTACGGAAACGTGGGAGGGTCAGGCTACGTGCTGACGCACAGGTCAGTGCCAGCGTACAGGTCAGGAGTAGGGTATGGCGTAAGGTAAAGTGTAGGGCTGGTGGTGGGTTTCTATTCCGGGCTAGGGTTAGGGTTAGGGAACGGCAAGGCTTAGGGCACAGGTCAGGGTACGGAAACGCGGGAGGGTAAGGCTACGTGCTGATGCACGGGTCAGTGCCAGAGTACAGGCCAGGACTAGGCAACGGCGGAGGGTAAGGTGTAGGGCTGGTGGTGGGTTTCCATTCCGGGCTAGGGTTAGCGTTAGGGAAAGGCAAGGCTTAGGGCACAGGTGAGGGTACGGAAACGTGGGAGGGTCAGGCTACGTGCTGACGCACGGGTCAGTGCCAGCATACGTGCCAGGAGTAGGCAACGGCGTAGGATAAAGTGTAGGGCTGGTGGTGGATTTCCGTTCCAGGCTAGGGTTAGCGTTAGGGAACGGCAAGGCTTAGGGCACAGGTGAGGGTACGGAAACGTGGGAGGGTCGGGCTACGTGCTGACGCACGGGTCAGTGCCAGCGTACGGGCCAGGAGTAGGCAACGGCGTAGGATAAAGTGTAGGGTTAGTGGCGGATTTGCGTTCCAGGCTAGGGTTAGGGTTAGGGAACGGCAAGGCTTAGGGCACAGGTGAGGGTACGGAAACGTGGGAGGTTCAGGCTACGTGCTGACGCACGGGTCAGTGCCAGCGTACGGGTCAGGAGTAGGGTACGGCGTAAGGTAAGGTGTAGGGCTGGTGGTGGGTTTCTATTCCGGGCTAGGGTTAGGGTTAGGGAACCGCAAGGCTTAGGGCACAGGTCAGGGTACGGAAACGCGGGAGGGTAAGGCTACGTTCTGATGAACGGGTCAGTGCCAGAGTACAGGCCAGGAGTAGGAAACGGCGTAGGGTAAGGTGTAGGGCTGGTGGTTGGTTTCCATTCCAGGCTAGGGTTAGGGTTAGGGAACGGCAAGGCTTAGGGCACAGGTGAGGGTACGGAAACGTGGGAGGGTCAGGCTACGTGCTGACGCACGGTTCAGTGCCAGAGTACGGAACAGGAATAGGGTACGGCGTAAGGTAAGGTGTAGGGCTGGTGGTGGGTTTCCGTTCTGGCCTAGGGTTAGGGTTAGGGAACGGCAAGGCTTAGGGCACAGGTGAGGGTACGGAAACGTGGGAGGGTCAGGCTACGTGCTGACGCACGGGTCAGTGCCAACGTACGGGCCAGGAGTAGGGTACGGCGTAAGGTAAGGTGTAGAGCTTGTGGTTGATTTCCGTTCCAGGCTAGGGTTAGGGTTAGGGAACGGCAAGGCTTAGGGCAAAGGAGAGGGTACGGAAACGTGGGAGGGTCGGGCCCCGTGCCGACGCACGGGTTAGTGCCAGCATACGGGCCAGGAGTAGGCAATGGCGTAGGATAAAGTGTAGGGCTGGTGGTGGGTTTCCATTCCGGGCTAGGGTTAGGGTTAGGGAACGGCAACGCTTAGGGCACAGGTGAGGGTACAGAAACGTGGGAGGGTCAGGCTACGTGCTGACGCACGGGTCAGTGCCAGCGTACGGGCCAGGAGTAGGCAACGGCTTAAGGTAAGGTGTAGGGCTGGTGGTGGGTTTCTATTCCGGGCTAGGGTTAGGGTTAGGGAACGGCAAGGCTTAGGGCACAGGTGAGGGTACAGAAACGTGGGAGGGTCGGGCTACGTGCTGACGCACGGGTCAGTGCCAGCGTATGGGCCAGGAGTAGGCAACGGCGTAGGATAAAGTGTATGGCTGGTGGTGGATTTGCGTTCCGGGCTAGGGTTAGGGTTAGGGAACTGCAAGGCTTAGGGCACAGGTGAGGGTACGGAAACGTGGGAGGGTCAGGCTATGTGCTGACGCACAGGTCAGTGCCAGCGTACAGGTCAGGAGTAGGGTACGGCGTAAGGAAAAGTGTAGGGCTGGTGGTGGGTTTCTATTCCGGGCTAGGGTTAGGGTTAGGGAACGGCAAGGCTTAGGGCACAGGTGAGGGTACGGAAACGTGGGAGGGTCAGGCTACGTGCTGACACACGTGTCAGTGCCAGCGTACGGGCCTGGAGTAGGCAACGGCGTAGGATATAGTGTAGGGCTGGTGGTGGATTTGCGTTCGGGGCTAGGGTTAGGGTTAGGGAACGGCAAGGCTTAGGGCACAGGTGAGGGTACGGAAACTTGGGAGGGTCAGGCTACGTGCTGACGCACGGGTCAGTGCCAGCGTACGGGCCAGGAGTAGGCAACGGCTTAAGGTAAGGTGTAGGGCTGGTGGTGGGTTTCTATTCCGGGCTAGGGATAGGGTTAGGGAACGGCAAGGCTTAGGGCACAGGTGAGGGTACAGAAACGTGGGAGGGTCGGGCTACGTGCTGACGCACGAGTCAGTGCCAGCGTACGGGCCAGGAGTAGGCAACGGCTTAAGGTAAGGTATAGGGCTGGTGGTGGGTTTCTATTCCGGGCTAGGGTTAGGGTTAGGGAACGGCAAGGCTTAGGGCACAGGTGAGGGTATAGAAACGTGGGAGGGTCGGGCTACGTGCTGACGCACGGGTCAGTGCCAGCGTACGGGCCAGGAGTAGGCAACGGCGTAGGATAAAGTGTAGGGCTGGTGGTGGATTTGCGTTCGGGGCTAGGGTTAGGGTTAGGGAACGGCAAGGCTTAGGGCACAGGTGAGGGTACGGAAACGTGGGAGGGTCAGGCTACGTGCTGACGCACAGGTCAGTGCCAGCGTACAGGTCAGGAGTAGGGTATGGCGTAAGGTAAAGTGTAGGGCTGGTGGTGGGTTTCTATTCCGGGCTAGAGTTAGGGTTAGGGAACGGCAAGGCTTAGGGCACAGGTCAGGGTACGGAAACGCGGGAGGGTAAGGCTACGTGCTGATGCACGGGTCAGTGCCAGCGTACAGGCCAGGACTAGGCAACGGCGGAGGGTAAGGTGTAGGGCTGGTGGTGGGTTTCCATTCCGGGCTAGGGTTAGCGTTAGGGAAAGGCAAGGCTTAGGGCTCAGGTGAGGGTACGGAAACGTGGGAGGGTCAGGCTACGTGCTGACGCACGGGTCAGTGCCAGCATACGTGCCAGGAGTAGGCAACGGCGTAGGATAAAGTGTAGGGCTGGTGGTGGATTTCCGTTCCAGGCTAGGGTTAGCGTTAGGGAACGGCAAGGCTTAGGGCACAGGTGAGGGTACGGAAACGTGGGAGGGTCGGGCTACGTGCTGACGCACGGGTCAGTGCCAGCGTACGGGCCAGGAGTAGGCAACGGCGTAGGATAAAGTGTAGGGTTAGTGGTGGATTTGCGTTCCAGGCTAGGGTTAGGGTTAGGGAACGGCAAGGCTTAGGGCACAGGTGAGGGTACGGAAACGTGGGAGGTTCAGGCTACGTGCTGACGCACGGGTCAGTGCCAGCGTACGGGTCAGGAGTAGGGTACGGCGTAAGGTAAGGTGTAGGGCTGGTGGTGGGTTTCTATTCCGGGCTAGGGTTAGGGTTAGGGAACCGCAAGGCTTAGGGCACAGGTCAGGGTACGGAAACGCGGGAGGGTAAGGCTACGTTCTGATGAACGGGTCAGTGCCAGAGTACAGGCCAGGAGTAGGCAACGGCGTAGGGTAAGGTGTAGGGCTGGTGGTTGGTTTCTGTTCCAGGCTAGGGTTAGGGTTAGGGAACGGCAAGGCTTAGGGCACAGGTGAGGGTACGGAAACGTGGGAGGGTCTGGCTACGTGCTGACGCACGGGTCAGTGCCAGCGTACGGGCCAGGAATAGGCAACGGCGTAGGATAAAGTGTAGGGCTGGTGGTGGATTTGCGTTCCAGGCTAGGGTTAGGGTTAGGGAACGGCAAGGCTTAGGGCACAGGTGAGGGTACGGAAACGTGGGAGGGTCAGGCTACGTGCTGACGCACGGTTCAGTGCCAGAGTACGGGCCAGGAATAGGGTACGGCGTAAGGTAAGGTGTAGGGCTTGTGGTTGATTTCCGTTCCAGGCTAGGGTTAGGGTTAGGGAACGGCAAGGCTTAGGGCAAAGGAGAGGGTACGGAAACGTGGGAGGGTCGGGCCCCGTGCTGACGCACGGGTTATTGCCAGCATACGGGCCAGGAGTAGGCAATGGCGTAGGATAAAGTGTAGGGCTTGTGGTGGGTTTCCATTCCGGGCTAGGGTTAGGGTTAGGGAACGGCAACGCTTAGGGCACAGGTGAGCGTACGGAAACGTGGGAGGGTCAGGCTACGTGCTGACGCACAGGTCAGTGCCAGCGTACGGGCCAGGAGTAGGCAACGGCTTAAGGTAAGGTGTAGGGCTGGTGGTGGGTTTCTATTCCGGGCTAGGGTTAGGGTTAGGGAACGGCAAGGCTTAGGGCACAGGTGAGGGTACAGAAACGTGGGAGGGTCGGGCTACGTGCTGACGCACATGTCAGTGCCAGCGTACGGGCCAGGAGTAGGCAACGGCGTAGGATAAAGTGTAGGGCTGGTGGTGGATTTGCATTCGGGGCTAGGGCTAGGGTCAGGGAACGGCAAGGCTTAGGGCACAGGTGAGGGTACGGAAACGTGGGAGGGTCAGGCTACGTGCTGACGCACAGGTCAGTGCCAGCGTACAGGTCAGGAGTATGGTATGGCGTAAGGTAACGTGTAGGCCTGGTGGTGGGTTTCTATTCCGGGCTAGGGTTAGGGTTAGGGAACGGCAAGGCTTAGGGCACAGGTGAGGGCACGGAAACGTGGGAGGGTCAGGCTACGTGCTGACGCACGGGTCAGTGCCAGCGTACGGGTCAGGAGTAGGGTATGGCGTAAGGTAAGGTGTAGGGCTGGTGGTGGGTTTGTATTCCGGGCTAGGGTTAGGGTTAGGGAACGGCAAGGCTTAGGGCACAGGTGAGGGTACAGAAACGTGGGAGGGTCGGGCTACGTCCTGACGCACAGGTCAGTGCCAGCGTACGGGCCAGGAGTAGGCAACGGCGTAGGATAAAGTGTATGGCTGGTGGTGGATTTGCGTTCCGTGCTAGGGTTAGGGTTAGGGAACGGCAAGGCTTAGGGCACAGGTGAGGGTACGGAAACGTGGTAGGGTCAGGCTACGTGCTGACGCACGGTTCAGTGCCAGAGTACGGGCCAGGAATAGGGTACGGCGTAAGGTAAGGTGTAGGGCTGTTGGTGGGTTTCCGTTCTGGCCTAGGTTTAGGGTTAGGGAACGGCAAGGCTTAGGGCACAGGTGAGGGTACGGAAACGTGGGAGGGTCAGGCTACGTGCTGACTCACGTGTCAGTGCCAGCATACGGGTCAGGAGGAGGGTACGGCATAGGTAAGGTGTAGGGCTGGTGGTGGGTTTCTATTCCGGGCTAGGGTTAGGGTTAGGGAACGGCAAGGCTTAGGGCACAGGTCAGGGTACGGAAACGTGGGAGGGTAAGGGTTAGGGTTAGGGTTAGGGTTAGGGTTAGGGTTAGGGTTAGGGTTAGGGTTAGGGTTAGGGTTAGGGTTAGGGTTAGGGTTAGGGTTAGGGTTAGGGTTAGGGTTAGGGTTAGGGTTAGGGTTAGGGTTAGGGTTAGGGTTAGGGTTAGGGTTAGGGTTAGGGTTAGGGTTAGGGTTAGGGTTAGGGTTAGGGTTAGGGTTAGGGTTAGGGTTAGGGTTAGGGTTAGGGTTAGGGTTAGGGTTAGGGTTAGGGTTAGGGTTAGGGTTAGGGTTAGGGTTAGGGTTAGGGTTAGGGTTAGGGTTAGGGTTAGGGTTAGGGTTAGGGTTAGGGTTAGGGTTAGGGTTAGGGTTAGGGTTAGGGTTAGGGTTAGGGTTAGGGTTAGGGTTAGGGTTAGGGTTAGGGTTAGGGTTAGGGTTAGGGTTAGGGTTAGGGTTAGGGTTAGGGTTAGGGTTAGGGTTAGGGTTAGGGTTAGGGTTAGGGTTAGGGTTAGGGTTAGGGTTAGGGTTAGGGTTAGGGTTAGGGTTAGGGTTAGGGTTAGGGTTAGGGTTAGGGTTAGGGTTAGGGTTAGGGTTAGGGTTAGGGTTAGGGTTAGGGTTAGGGTTAGGGTTAGGGTTAGGGTTAGGGTTAGGGTTAGGGTTAGGGTTAGGGTTAGGGTTAGGGTTAGGGTTAGGGTTAGGGTTAGGGTTAGGGTTAGGGTTAGGGTTAGGGTTAGGGTTAGGGTTAGGGTTAGGGTTAGGGTTAGGGTTAGGGTTAGGGTTAGGGTTAGGGTTAGGGTTAGGGTTAGGGTTAGGGTTAGGGTTAGGGTTAGGGTTAGGGTTAGGGTTAGGGTTAGGGTTAGGGTTAGGGTTAGGGTTAGGGTTAGGGTTAGGGTTAGGGTTAGGGTTAGGGTTAGGGTTAGGGTTAGGGTTAGGGTTAGGGTTAGGGTTAGGGTTAGGGTTAGGGTTAGGGTTAGGGTTAGGGTTAGGGTTAGGGTTAGGGTTAGGGTTAGGGTTAGGGTTAGGGTTAGGGTTAGGGTTAGGGTTAGGGTTAGGGTTAGGGTTAGGGTTAGGGTTAGGGTTAGGGTTAGGGTTAGGGTTAGGGTTAGGGTTAGGGTTAGGGTTAGGGTTAGGGTTAGGGTTAGGGTTAGGGTTAGGGTTAGGGTTAGGGTTAGGGTTAGGGTTAGGGTTAGGGTTAGGGTTAGGGTTAGGGTTAGGGTTAGGGTTAGGGTTAGGGTTAGGGTTAGGGTTAGGGTTAGGGTTAGGGTTAGGGTTAGGGTTAGGGTTAGGGTTAGGGTTAGGGTTAGGGTTAGGGTTAGGGTTAGGGTTAGGGTTAGGGTTAGGGTTAGGGTTAGGGTTAGGGTTAGGGTTAGGGTTAGGGTTAGGGTTAGGGTTAGGGTTAGGGTTAGGGTTAGGGTTAGGGTTAGGGTTAGGGTTAGGGTTAGGGTTAGGGTTAGGGTTAGGGTTAGGGTTAGGGTTAGGGTTAGGGTTAGGGTTAGGGTTAGGGTTAGGGTTAGGGTTAGGGTTAGGGTTAGGGTTAGGGTTAGGGTTAGGGTTAGGGTTAGGGTTAGGGTTAGGGTTAGGGTTAGGGTTAGGGTTAGGGTTAGGGTTAGGGTTAGGGTTAGGGTTAGGGTTAGGGTTAGGGTTAGGGTTAGGGTTAGGGTTAGGGTTAGGGTTAGGGTTAGGGTTAGGGTTAGGGTTAGGGTTAGGGTTAGGGTTAGGGTTAGGGTTAGGGTTAGGGTTAGGGTTAGGGTTAGGGTTAGGGTTAGGGTTAGGGTTAGGGTTAGGGTTAGGGTTAGGGTTAGGGTTAGGGTTAGGGTTAGGGTTAGGGTTAGGGTTAGGGTTAGGGTTAGGGTTAGGGTTAGGGTTAGGGTTAGGGTTAGGGTTAGGGTTAGGGTTAGGGTTAGGGTTAGGGTTAGGGTTAGGGTTAGGGTTAGGGTTAGGGTTAGGGTTAGGGTTAGGGTTAGGGTTAGGGTTAGGGTTAGGGTTAGGGTTAGGGTTAGGGTTAGGGTTAGGGTTAGGGTTAGGGTTAGGGTTAGGGTTAGGGTTAGGGTTAGGGTTAGGGTTAGGGTTAGGGTTAGGGTTAGGGTTAGGGTTAGGGTTAGGGTTAGGGTTAGGGTTAGGGTTAGGGTTAGGGTTAGGGTTAGGGTTAGGGTTAGGGTTAGGGTTAGGGTTAGGGTTAGGGTTAGGGTTAGGGTTAGGGTTAGGGTTAGGGTTAGGGTTAGGGTTAGGGTTAGGGTTAGGGTTAGGGTTAGGGTTAGGGTTAGGGTTAGGGTTAGGGTTAGGGTTAGGGTTAGGGTTAGGGTTAGGGTTAGGGTTAGGGTTAGGGTTAGGGTTAGGGTTAGGGTTAGGGTTAGGGTTAGGGTTAGGGTTAGGGTTAGGGTTAGGGTTAGGGTTAGGGTTAGGGTTAGGGTTAGGGTTAGGGTTAGGGTTAGGGTTAGGGTTAGGGTTAGGGTTAGGGTTAGGGTTAGGGTTAGGGTTAGGGTTAGGGTTAGGGTTAGGGTTAGGGTTAGGGTTAGGGTTAGGGTTAGGGTTAGGGTTAGGGTTAGGGTTAGGGTTAGGGTTAGGGTTAGGGTTAGGGTTAGGGTTAGGGTTAGGGTTAGGGTTAGGGTTAGGGTTAGGGTTAGGGTTAGGGTTAGGGTTAGGGTTAGGGTTAGGGTTAGGGTTAGGGTTAGGGTTAGGGTTAGGGTTAGGGTTAGGGTTAGGGTTAGGGTTAGGGTTAGGGTTAGGGTTAGGGTTAGGGTTAGGGTTAGGGTTAGGGTTAGGGTTAGGGTTAGGGTTAGGGTTAGGGTTAGGGTTAGGGTTAGGGTTAGGGTTAGGGTTAGGGTTAGGGTTAGGGTTAGGGTTAGGGTTAGGGTTAGGGTTAGGGTTAGGGTTAGGGTTAGGGTTAGGGTTAGGGTTAGGGTTAGGGTTAGGGTTAGGGTTAGGGTTAGGGTTAGGGTTAGGGTTAGGGTTAGGGTTAGGGTTAGGGTTAGGGTTAGGGTTAGGGTTAGGGTTAGGGTTAGGGTTAGGGTTAGGGTTAGGGTTAGGGTTAGGGTTAGGGTTAGGGTTAGGGTTAGGGTTAGGGTTAGGGTTAGGGTTAGGGTTAGGGTTAGGGTTAGGGTTAGGGTTAGGGTTAGGGTTAGGGTTAGGGTTAGGGTTAGGGTTAGGGTTAGGGTTAGGGTTAGGGTTAGGGTTAGGGTTAGGGTTAGGGTTAGGGTTAGGGTTAGGGTTAGGGTTAGGGTTAGGGTTAGGGTTAGGGTTAGGGTTAGGGTTAGGGTTAGGGTTAGGGTTAGGGTTAGGGTTAGGGTTAGGGTTAGGGTTAGGGTTAGGGTTAGGGTTAGGGTTAGGGTTAGGGTTAGGGTTAGGGTTAGGGTTAGGGTTAGGGTTAGGGTTAGGGTTAGGGTTAGGGTTAGGGTTAGGGTTAGGGTTAGGGTTAGGGTTAGGGTTAGGGTTAGGGTTAGGGTTAGGGTTAGGGTTAGGGTTAGGGTTAGGGTTAGGGTTAGGGTTAGGGTTAGGGTTAGGGTTAGGGTTAGGGTTAGGGTTAGGGTTAGGGTTAGGGTTAGGGTTAGGGTTAGGGTTAGGGTTAGGGTTAGGGTTAGGGTTAGGGTTAGGGTTAGGGTTAGGGTTAGGGTTAGGGTTAGGGTTAGGGTTAGGGTTAGGGTTAGGGTTAGGGTTAGGGTTAGGGTTAGGGTTAGGGTTAGGGTTAGGGTTAGGGTTAGGGTTAGGGTTAGGGTTAGGGTTAGGGTTAGGGTTAGGGTTAGGGTTAGGGTTAGGGTTAGGGTTAGGGTTAGGGTTAGGGTTAGGGTTAGGGTTAGGGTTAGGGTTAGGGTAGGGTTAGGGTTAGGGTTAGGGTTAGGGTTAGGGTTAGGGTTAGGGTTAGGGTTAGGGTTAGGGTTAGGGTTAGGGTTAGGGTTAGGGTTAGGGTTAGGGTTAGGGTTAGGGTTAGGGTTAGGGTTAGGGTTAGGGTTAGGGTTAGGGTTAGGGTTAGGGTTAGGGTTAGGGTTAGGGTTAGGGTTAGGGTTAGGGTTAGGGTTAGGGTTAGGGTTAGGGTTAGGGTTAGGGTTAGGGTTAGGGTTAGGGTTAGGGTTAGGGTTAGGGTTAGGGTTAGGGTTAGGGTTAGGGTTAGGGTTAGGGTTAGGGTTAGGGTTAGGGTTAGGGTTAGGGTTAGGGTTAGGGTTAGGGTTAGGGTTAGGGTTAGGGTTAGGGTTAGGGTTAGGGTTAGGGTTAGGGTTAGGGTTAGGGTTAGGGTTAGGGTTAGGGTTAGGGTTAGGGTTAGGGTTAGGGTTAGGGTTAGGGTTAGGGTTAGGGTTAGGGTTAGGGTTAGGGTTAGGTTAGGGGTTAGGGTTAGGGTTAGGGTTAGGGTTAGGGTTAGGGTTAGGGTTAGGGTTAGGGTTAGGGTTAGGGTTAGGGTTAGGGTTAGGGTTAGGGTTAGGGTTAGGGTTAGGGTTAGGGTTAGGGTTAGGGTTAGGGTTAGGGTTAGGGTTAGGGTTAGGGTTAGGGTTAGGGTTAGGGTTAGGGTTAGGGTTAGGGTTAGGGTTAGGGTTAGGGTTAGGGTTAGGGTTAGGGTTAGGGTTAGGTTAGGGTTAGGGTTAGGGTTAGGGTTAGGGTTAGGGTTAGGGTTAGGGTTAGGGTTAGGGTTAGGGTTAGGGTTAGGGTTAGGGTTAGGTTAGGGTTAGGGTTAGGGTTAGGGTTAGGGTTAGGGTTAGGGTTAGGGTTAGGGTTAGGGTTAGGGTTAGGGTTAGGGTTAGGGTTAGGGTTAGGGTTAGGGTTAGGGTTAGGGTTAGGGTTAGGGTTAGGGTTAGGGTTAGGGTTAGGGTTAGGGTTAGGGTTAGGGTTAGGGTTAGGGTTAGGGTTAGGGTTAGGGTTAGGGTTAGGGTTAGGGTTAGGGTTAGGGTTAGGGTTAGGGTTAGGGTTAGGGTTAGGGTTAGGGTTAGGGTTAGGGTTAGGGTTAGGGTTAGGGTAGGGTTAGGGTTAGGGTTAGGGTTAGGGTTAGGGTTAGGGTTAGGGTTAGGGTTAGGGTTAGGGTTAGGGTTAGGGTTAGGGTTAGGGTTAGGGTTAGGGTTAGGGTTAGGGTTAGGGTTAGGGTTAGGGTTAGGGTTAGGGTTAGGGTTAGGGTTAGGGTTAGGGTTAGGGTTAGGGTTAGGGTTAGGGTTAGGGTTAGGGTTAGGGTTAGGGTTAGGGTTAGGGTTAGGGTTAGGGTTAGGGTTAGGGTTAGGGTTAGGGTTAGGGTTAGGGTTAGGGTTAGGGTTAGGGTTAGGGTTAGGGTTAGGGTTAGGGTTAGGGTTAGGGTTAGGGTTAGGGTTAGGGTTAGGGTTAGGGTTAGGGTTAGGGTTAGGGTTAGGGTTAGGGTTAGGGTTAGGGTTAGGGTTAGGGTTAGGGTTAGGGTTAGGGTTAGGGTTAGGGTTAGGGTTAGGGTTAGGGTTAGGGTTAGGGTTAGGGTTAGGGTTAGGGTTAGGGTTAGGGTTAGGGTTAGGGTTAGGGTTAGGGTTAGGGTTAGGGTTAGGGTTAGGGTTAGGGTTAGGGTTAGGGTTAGGGTTAGGGTTAGGGTTAGGGTTAGGGTTAGGGTTAGGGTTAGGGTTAGGGTTAGGGTTAGGGTTAGGGTTAGGGTTAGGGTTAGGGTTAGGGTTAGGGTTAGGGTTAGGGTTAGGGTTAGGGTTAGGGTTAGGGTTAGGGTTAGGGTTAGGGTTAGGGTTAGGGTTAGGGTTAGGGTTAGGGTTAGGGTTAGGGTTAGGGTTAGGGTTAGGGTTAGGGTTAGGGTTAGGGTTAGGGTTAGGGTTAGGGTTAGGGTTAGGGTTAGGGTTAGGGTTAGGGTTAGGGTTAGGGTTAGGGTTAGGGTTAGGGTTAGGGTTAGGGTTAGGGTTAGGGTTAGGGTTAGGGTTAGGGTTAGGGTTAGGGTTAGGGTTAGGGTTAGGGTTAGGGTTAGGGTTAGGGTTAGGGTTAGGGTTAGGGTTAGGGTTAGGGTTAGGGTTAGGGTTAGGGTTAGGGTTAGGGTTAGGGTTAGGGTTAGGGTTAGGGTTAGGGTTAGGGTTAGGGTTAGGGTTAGGGTTAGGGTTAGGGTTAGGGTTAGGGTTAGGGTTAGGGTTAGGGTTAGGGTTAGGGTTAGGGTTAGGGTTAGGGTTAGGGTTAGGGTTAGGGTTAGGGTTAGGGTTAGGGTTAGGGTTAGGGTTAGGGTTAGGGTTAGGGTTAGGGTTAGGGTTAGGGTTAGGGTTAGGGTTAGGGTTAGGGTTAGGGTTAGGGTTAGGGTTAGGGTTAGGGTTAGGGTTAGGGTTAGGGTTAGGGTTAGGGTTAGGGTTAGGGTTAGGGTTAGGGTTAGGGTTAGGGTTAGGGTTAGGGTTAGGGTTAGGGTTAGGGTTAGGGTTAGGGTTAGGGTTAGGGTTAGGGTTAGGGTTAGGGTTAGGGTTAGGGTTAGGGTTAGGGTTAGGGTTAGGGTTAGGGTTAGGGTTAGGGTTAGGGTTAGGGTTAGGGTTAGGGTTAGGGTTAGGGTTAGGGTTAGGGTTAGGGTTAGGGTTAGGGTTAGGGTTAGGGTTAGGGTTAGGGTTGTGTAGGGTTAGGGTTAGGGTTAGGGTTAGGGTTAGGGTTAGGGTTAGGGTTAGGGTTAGGGTTAGGGTTAGGGTTAGGGTTAGGGTTAGGGTTAGGGTTAGGGTTAGGGTTAGGGTTAGGGTTAGGGTTAGGGTTAGGGTTAGGGTTAGGGTTAGGGTTAGGGTTAGGGTTAGGGTTAGGGTTAGGGTTAGGGTTAGGGTTAGGGTTAGGGTTAGGGTTAGGGTTAGGGTTAGGGTTAGGGTTAGGGTTAGGGTTAGGGTTAGGGTTAGGGTTAGGGTTAGGGTTAGGGTTAGGGTTAGGGTTAGGGTTAGGGTTAGGGTTAGGGTTAGGGTTAGGGTTAGGGTTAGGGTTAGGGTTAGGGTTAGGGTTAGGGTTAGGGTTAGGGTTAGGGTTAGGGTTAGGGTTAGGGTTAGGGTTAGGGTTAGGGTTAGGGTTAGGGTTAGGGTTAGGGTTAGGGTTAGGGTTAGGGTTAGGGTTAGGGTTAGGGTTAGGGTTAGGGTTAGGGTTAGGGTTAGGGTTAGGGTTAGGGTTAGGGTTAGGGTTAGGGTTAGGGTTAGGGTTAGGGTTAGGGTTAGGGTTAGGGTTAGGGTTAGGGTTAGGGTTAGGGTTAGGGTTAGGGTTAGGGTTAGGGTTAGGGTTAGGGTTAGGGTTAGGGTTAGGGTTAGGGTTAGGGTTAGGGTTAGGGTTAGGGTTAGGGTTAGGGTTAGGGTTAGGGTTAGGGTTAGGGTTAGGGTTAGGGTTAGGGTTAGGGTTAGGGTTAGGGTTAGGGTTAGGGTTAGGGTTAGGGTTAGGGTTAGGGTTAGGGTTAGGGTTAGGGTTAGGGTTAGGGTTAGGGTTAGGGTTAGGGTTAGGGTTAGGGTTAGGGTTAGGGTTAGGGTTAGGGTTAGGGTTAGGGTTAGGGTTAGGGTTAGGGTTAGGGTTAGGGTTAGGGTTAGGGTTAGGGTTAGGGTTAGGGTTAGGGTTAGGGTTAGGGTTAGGGTTAGGGTTAGGGTTAGGGTTAGGGTTAGGGTTAGGGTTAGGGTTAGGGTTAGGGTTAGGGTTAGGGTTAGGGTTAGGGTTAGGGTTAGGGTTAGGGTTAGGGTTAGGGTTAGGGTTAGGGTTAGGGTTAGGGTTAGGGTTAGGGTTAGGGTTAGGGTTAGGGTTAGGGTTAGGGTTAGGGTTAGGGTTAGGGTTAGGGTTAGGGTTAGGGTTAGGGTTAGGGTTAGGGTTAGGGTTAGGGTTAGGGTTAGGGTTAGGGTTAGGGTTAGGGTTAGGGTTAGGGTTAGGGTTAGGGTTAGGGTTAGGGTTAGGGTTAGGGTTAGGGTTAGGGTTAGGGTTAGGGTTAGGGTTAGGGTTAGGGTTAGGGTTAGGGTTAGGGTTAGGGTTAGGGTTAGGGTTGGGTTAGGGTTAGGGTTAGGGTTAGGGTTAGGGTTAGGGTTAGGGTTAGGGTTAGGGTTAGGGTTAGGGTTAGGGTTAGGGTTAGGGTTAGGGTTAGGGTTAGGGTTAGGGTTAGGGTTAGGGTTAGGGTTAGGGTTAGGGTTAGGGTTAGGGTTAGGGTTAGGGTTAGGGTTAGGGTTAGGGTTAGGGTTAGGGTTAGGGTTAGGGTTAGGGTTAGGGTTAGGGTTAGGGTTAGGGTTAGGGTTAGGGTTAGGGTTAGGGTTAGGGTTAGGGTTAGGGTTAGGGTTAGGGTTAGGGTTAGGGTTAGGGTTAGGGTTAGGGTTAGGGTTAGGGTTAGGGTTAGGGTTAGGGTTAGGGTTAGGGTTAGGGTTAGGGTTAGGGTTAGGGTTAGGGTTAGGGTTAGGGTTAGGGTTAGGGTTAGGGTTAGGGTTAGGGTTAGGGTTAGGGTTAGGGTTAGGGTTAGGGTTAGGGTTAGGGTTAGGGTTAGGGTTAGGGTTAGGGTTAGGGTTAGGGTTAGGGTTAGGGTTAGGGTTAGGGTTAGGGTTAGGGTTAGGGTTAGGGTTAGGGTTAGGGTTAGGGTTAGGGTTAGGGTTAGGGTTAGGGTTAGGGTTAGGGTTAGGGTTAGGGTTAGGGTTAGGGTTAGGGTTAGGGTTAGGGTTAGGGTTAGGGTTAGGGTTAGGGTTAGGGTTAGGGTTAGGGTTAGGGTTAGGGTTAGGGTTAGGGTTAGGGTTAGGGTTAGGGTTAGGGTTAGGGTTAGGGTTAGGGTTAGGGTTAGGGTTAGGGTTAGGGTTAGGGTTAGGGTTAGGGTTAGGGTTAGGGTTAGGGTTAGGGTTAGGGTTAGGGTTAGGGTTAGGGTTAGGGTTAGGGTTAGGGTTAGGGTTAGGGTTAGGGTTAGGGTTAGGGTTAGGGTTAGGGTTAGGGTTAGGGTTAGGGTTAGGGTTAGGGTTAGGGTTAGGGTTAGGGTTAGGGTTAGGGTTAGGGTTAGGGTTAGGGTTAGGGTTAGGGTTAGGGTTAGGGTTAGGGTTAGGGTTAGGGTTAGGGTTAGGGTTAGGGTTAGGGTTAGGGTTAGGGTTAGGGTTAGGGTTAGGGTTAGGGTTAGGGTTAGGGTTAGGGTTAGGGTTAGGGTTAGGGTTAGGGTTAGGGTTAGGGTTAGGGTTAGGGTTAGGGTTAGGGTTAGGGTTAGGGTTAGGGTTAGGGTTAGGGTTAGGGTTAGGGTTAGGGTTAGGGTTAGGGTTAGGGTTAGGGTTAGGGTTAGGGTTAGGGTTAGGGTTAGGGTTAGGGTTAGGGTTAGGGTTAGGGTTAGGGTTAGGGTTAGGGTTAGGGTTAGGGTTAGGGTTAGGGTTAGGGTTAGGGTTAGGGTTAGGGTTAGGGTTAGGGTTAGGGTTAGGGTTAGGGTTAGGGTTAGGGTTAGGGTTAGGGTTAGGGTTAGGGTTAGGGTTAGGGTTAGGGTTAGGGTTAGGGTTAGGGTTAGGGTTAGGGTTAGGGTTAGGGTTAGGGTTAGGGTTAGGGTTAGGGTTAGGGTTAGGGTTAGGGTTAGGGTTAGGGTTAGGGTTAGGGTTAGGGTTAGGGTTAGGGTTAGGGTTAGGGTTAGGGTTAGGGTTAGGGTTAGGGTTAGGGTTAGGGTTAGGGTTAGGGTTAGGGTTAGGGTTAGGGTTAGGGTTAGGGTTAGGGTTAGGGTTAGGGTTAGGGTTAGGGTTAGGGTTAGGGTTAGGGTTAGGGTTAGGGTTAGGGTTAGGGTTAGGGTTAGGGTTAGGGTTAGGGTTAGGGTTAGGGTTAGGGTTAGGGTTAGGGTTAGGGTTAGGGTTAGGGTTAGGGTTAGGGTTAGGGTTAGGGTTAGGGTTAGGGTTAGGGTTAGGGTTAGGGTTAGGGTTAGGGTTAGGGTTAGGGTTAGGGTTAGGGTTAGGGTTAGGGTTAGGGTTAGGGTTAGGGTTAGGGTTAGGGTTAGGGTTAGGGTTAGGGTTAGGGTTAGGGTTAGGGTTAGGGTTAGGGTTAGGGTTAGGGTTAGGGTTAGGGTTAGGGTTAGGGTTAGGGTTAGGGTTAGGGTTAGGGTTAGGGTTAGGGTTAGGGTTAGGGTTAGGGTTAGGGTTAGGGTTAGGGTTAGGGTTAGGGTTAGGGTTAGGGTTAGGGTTAGGGTTAGGGTTAGGGTTAGGGTTAGGGTTAGGGTTAGGGTTAGGGTTAGGGTTAGGGTTAGGGTTAGGGTTAGGGTTAGGGTTAGGGTTAGGGTTAGGGTTAGGGTTAGGGTTAGGGTTAGGGTTAGGGTTAGGGTTAGGGTTAGGGTTAGGGTTAGGGTTAGGGTTAGGGTTAGGGTTAGGGTTAGGGTTAGGGTTAGGGTTAGGGTTAGGGTTAGGGTTAGGGTTAGGGTTAGGGTTAGGGTTAGGGTTAGGGTTAGGGTTAGGGTTAGGGTTAGGGTTAGGGTTAGGGTTAGGGTTAGGGTTAGGGTTAGGGTTAGGGTTAGGGTTAGGGTTAGGGTTAGGGTTAGGGTTAGGGTTAGGGTTAGGGTTAGGGTTAGGGTTAGGGTTAGGGTTAGGGTTAGGGTTAGGGTTAGGGTTAGGGTTAGGGTTAGGGTTAGGGTTAGGGTTAGGGTTAGGGTTAGGGTTAGGGTTAGGGTTAGGGTTAGGGTTAGGGTTAGGGTTAGGGTTAGGGTTAGGGTTAGGGTTAGGGTTAGGGTTAGGGTTAGGGTTAGGGTTAGGGTTAGGGTTAGGGTTAGGGTTAGGGTTAGGGTTAGGGTTAGGGTTAGGGTTAGGGTTAGGGTTAGGGTTAGGGTTAGGGTTAGGGTTAGGGTTAGGGTTAGGGTTAGGGTTAGGGTTAGGGTTAGGGTTAGGGTTAGGGTTAGGGTTAGGGTTAGGGTTAGGGTTAGGGTTAGGGTTAGGGTTAGGGTTAGGGTTAGGGTTAGGGTTAGGGTTAGGGTTAGGGTTAGGGTTAGGGTTAGGGTTAGGGTTAGGGTTAGGGTTAGGGTTAGGGTTAGGGTTAGGGTTAGGGTTAGGGTTAGGGTTAGGGTTAGGGTTAGGGTTAGGGTTAGGGTTAGGGTTAGGGTTAGGGTTAGGGTTAGGGTTAGGGTTAGGGTTAGGGTTAGGGTTAGGGTTAGGGTTAGGGTTAGGGTTAGGGTTAGGGTTAGGGTTAGGGTTAGGGTTAG